>NC_024799.2:8833590-9148795 GCF_000309985.2 Brassica rapa
AGCATTCAACATGCTATTGACTTCTACTCACATCATGAAGTCCATGGTTTTCACTCATTGAGACACAAATATGCATAATATTTGTCTTGGACTATATGATAAAGTTTTCAAGTTATATGCCTTTGCAATCTTCCTGCAATTTGTTCGCCTTTGACTTGTTCGTCTTTGACATGAAAGACCAATAGTTACATTTGTCAGATATATAATTATATAAACGAGGATCGGATACAAGGATTCATCACATGCACCTACATAAATTACTGATGATAAGGTTCAACGAGTTGAGGATATTGGATCTTTTAAATGAGAAAAACAATGCAAATCTTTTCTTTTTACTAGTCTTTTTATTTATTTTCTACTTTCTAATTTCTAATTTTTGGAGATCGATTATAACATTTTTTTTTTATTATTTGAAATAGTTAGCTAGATAGAAAATGCCCAAAAAATTAGACCTTTTTTTTTTGACTAAAGGCTTTCATATATTAAAATGCAGAAAGAAAGAAAAAATGTTACAAGCCTAATGGCTACAGTCAATCCGAGCCCAATTGTTTTCTTGCCAGTTATATAAAACCCAATAAGAAACCCATAAGTGAAGAACAAACAGAACTGATGTCAAGCCCACCACGCGAGGCCCAGTAAATGGAGAAACTGAGGAATCCGATCAAGAGGACAGGGATTATACCCACATTTTCATGAGCCGGGAGGAGTTGATCGGATTAGATTGGCGCATGGATAGTATCTTGTTTTTTATCTGTCGATCTAGTAGGCGAAACAGAGATTCTACATTCCTGAATTGCCGCCGGTGTAGTCGATTGTTTCTCTCATTCCAAAACCAATATATTGCAGCCTGCCATCCGATGTAAGTAAGTCTCTTCCTGATCCTATTTCCCTGTAGTTGTTGCAATTGCAGAATCAAACTGTTCCAGTCCCTTTCAAGTATTAGCCCACACTTAACTGCGATGATTTGCCATAGATCCCAAGTGTAACGACATTGGAAGAAGAGGTGATCCCGTGATTCAGCCGCTATATTGCAGAGTAGACAAGCTGAATCCGTCTGAAGCCCCCAACTTAGTAAGCGATCTCTAGTCGGACATCGGTTAAGGACAAACAACCAAGTTAAGAAACTATGCTTCGGTATCCCAGCATTGATCCAAACAATTTTGGCCCAAGGTACTGCTTCCTCTTCCTCATTTCTCAGTTTCCTATACACCTCTCCTATTGAATATCGCTTTGAGCTGGCATCATTTAATACCCATTCATAGTGATCATCTTCATCCACCAGAGATATAGTTTGAGGTGTATCTGCACTTGAAGTATCTGCTCAGTCCGTGCTGGTGGTAGGAGCCAATGCCCATCAAAAAATTAGACCTTTCTAACCATTTTTTTTCTTTAAAAGGATACCATTCTCATTTTTGTTTAAGATGAGATATTCTAACAAATAACCATATCATATTAACATGGACGCTTCATGTTTGCTAATAAAAGCATAGAAAGAGGTGGGTGGATACAACATTGGTAAAATAGATAAATCAGGAGTAGTTTAAATCGATGGTACCAACTCAACAACCACAGACTACTGCAGAAAATCAACCCCTTTCTACCTTTAAAAGCATGTCCTCCCTCTTACTTCACTCCTTCCATAAAGTTTTTAAGTCAAGATCCTTTTCTGTTGTCGATATATATATATTTTATAAGAAAATTAGTTTGTGATATTTCACTTTAAAATCAAAACATTCAAAGAGGTAAATTATTTTTTTTACTGTTTTATTTTCATTAAAACTACATTTACTTCTTCTTTTGTCTATCTCTTTTTCCTCTTTGTTTTCAGTTTCAGTAAAATCTTAAATATAAGAATACAAAGAGTACAAGCAATACCTTTTATTTCAATTTAGTTTATATACAGTATGATATAAAATATATTATTTTACGAAACTATTTTATACTAAGAATTGTGATCATTTTAAACAAAATACAATTACTTAATATATGATCGGTAACAAATGCAGAAAGACGGTGGAGATGAACCAAAACTTCGGAAATGCCGTTGCTTAGGAATGAAACATTGAAGTTCGAACATCTATTTTATCAAAGTGAAGTACAAATAATATTTTCATATTTTAAGTGAATTCTTACCGTTTTTATTTTATTTTAATTAATTGTAACCATTTTCTTATTTGTTTTTTCTAAATAATTCGACATCTTTTATTAGAGAAGTACTAAACATAACTACGTATTTTGAAGTTTTATATTAGATCTTTTATATTTTTTTTCAATCTTTTTAACTATTTCATTAATTATTTTTACTGTAATATTTCAACAGCATTTATTTTACATATCCCCTATATATTTTTCCTTGAGCGTTATAACATGTTTCCGTAGCCACGTGTCATCACGAAAATGATTATTAGAATTGTTAAAAAAATAAGTTGGTCCATATAAACATATACTATGTTTTTTATTAAACTAACTATCAAATTAATTAATAGTGTACAAAAGAATATTTTTTCTTTCCTTAAATAAAAGTTATAGAATTACCTAATATGATTAACATATATATGACAATTAATGATTATGAATAATACATATTCGATAAAAAAAATTCTAGCATCTCTTTTTTTTTAATTTTATACTATTAAAAGAAATTAAACAAGCACATTAAGCATATAATAAAAACAATTAGAATTTTTCTTATATGTTATATTTTAATTTTTAAAATCGACTATAAATTACTAAAAATCCACATTAAAAATTTTGTGATCAATGATTTTAACTTTTGTTTTGTTCAAGCAAGATACAAAAGATCATATATCATAGGGGAAGGTGTTCGGATACATGTTCGGATTTGTATCGGATATTTCAGTATAACGGTATAGAACCCGTTCAGGTATTTCTACACTTCGAGTCAGGTTCGGGTATTTTATGTTCGGGTTCAGATATTTTGTGCCAGGTTCGGATATTTAAATTTTGAAGAAAAAATAAATAAATTATCCATTGTTTAAGTTTTTTGTATTTAAAATATATTTTAACTTAAATGTTTTTTTAACTTTTAAAAGATTAAAATATTAATAGGTTTGGAGATAAAACTTTTAAAATAGAAAGACACTTATTTAGTTGTTGTTTTAAGATTTTAGATGAAACTTTTGCTGATGCAAGAAATAAGAACTTGATATGTATTTTAAGTGAGTAGCAAATGATTTTTGTCCATAATTATATGTATATTATCTATTTTTTGGCAATAAGAATCATTAATATAAATATTTTGAATAAAATTAGAGAAATAAACTAGAAATATAGAGTTAAGTATACTTATGTTTGGTTATCTTTGGATATCCGGAATATTACCCGTTCGGATTCAGATATTATCCGAACTGGTGAAATAAGTAATTTCTTTCGTTGTTTTAATTAGATGATTTTTAGACCGAGCTGGTGAATATATACTAGACAAATATTTATATTTTGAGTTTGCACTTATATTCTATAACAGCTTGATATATTATATTTGAACACTATCCTGTTAATATAGTTAGCCATTGATTTTTTTTCAAAATTTTGATTTTTAGATATGTATATGGAGCGAACCTAATTTTTACATATGTCTATTTTTTTAAATTGACACTAATATAATTCACTGAATTCATAAAAGAAGTTTAAAAAGAAACTTAACATATCAGTGAAACAAAGACGAGAACGATAGCACAATTCTATAGATGTAGAAAATGAAATCACTTATTGGAGAGTTAATAGTAACCAAATAGAGAGCAGAAAACCTAATCTCCTTTCGTCATTATACAATTGATGTTGCCTATTTGGTTTTGGTGATTTGTGTCAGCCGCAAAACTTAATTTCCTTTTGTGCATATGAAGTCTTAAAAATAACTAAAATGAGATGTGATACGTTAACTCTTCAACAACGATGATATATTTAAGAGACCAACATTTGTATTCATCATTTCATAATCGATAAAAATTGTAGGATTGCAAAATGCTACAATCATTTCATAAACAACATTTGTATGCGCGCATGTTATCATCTAGACCTAGTTAACCATAATAATTTGACATGCTTAAATGAAATTATTCCATTTGTGACAAGAACTCAAAATGGTTAACACAGATTTTTTTTTTGTTTACATAATCAGTTAGACATAAACATTTGGTAACTGTTCAGGTGCGGGTTATTTTTTCAGGTATCTGGTTTTGAATAGATATTATAGATTTTCGGGTGGGTTTCCTCCCAAGTCTGGATGGTTTCAGTTTTAAAGTATAGAAACCTAAAAATATTCAAACACTGATGTATGTGAAACATGTTCGTATATTTGTATTAACAATAGCATTATTAAAGATTTGGTTCTGCTATTTTGAATTCAAACTAAAAATAACTTAAAATTAATCAAATAACCAAAAATAACCATATTATACGATTTGATTTGAATTTCTTTATGATATATAAGAACCTAAAAATATTTAAATATTTATAAAATTAATTGCTTGATGACACTTATAAATATATAACAGTAATGATAAAATAAAATATCAATTTATAAAAAAAAATATCTAACACCCGCATTCGGATCAATTTCTAGTTACCTATATTGTATGTGTAGGGCGTAAGGAGGTATTGATTTCCAGTGGTTGTTTACGAAATAGATTATAATTTTGTTTCGAAGACAAATATTATCCCACAGAATCCAAAGAAGTGAATAATATAATTAATGGTACTTAGGTAGATCAAAAAAAGTATGGACGTCTCGGTGCTTTAGAAACAAACAAAAACGGGAGCGTTTCAAGCACAAAATGTGACACTATAAAACATAGAATATTCATTGATACTGAATGGCAATCATGCAAGAAATAAAGTAAACTAAATGCAAATGAACAAAGCTGAATCCAATTTTAGAAAAAAAGTATAGGAATATATAACCTCTTCTGAACCAAAAACCGTTGACAAAAGTATAAACTATCTCTATGTCGTATTTATTCCACAAAAAAGTTATGTGTTTAGGTCTAGTGGTATTAGCGAACAATATTATATTTTTGTATTTCGGATTCATATTTTTTGATATAAAATGTTATTGTTCAGTCTATTCTATTAAAATAGAAATCACAACCTCATTTCATGTGTGATTTTTAAGTTGGACTATTATTTAAATTTTTTATCAAATATATTTATTTAATACTAATAATATTTAATCTTTTTAACTACTTTAATCATAATATCTTTTGATATCTTTTAATTTAAATATAAATATATATATATATATATATATATGTAATATTTTTTAAAAAAAATTCTAAAAAAATCTGTTGAAAAAGATTATACCAAGATTTTCATTGTCAAAAAATGTATAAATATATTTTTACTAATTTCGTAATTAGTAATGAAATGTTATTATACATTAATATATATATATATATATATATATATTCAGTTATCTTTTATAAAATGAAAAAACATGTCCTATTTTATCTATTTAATTTATAATAATATCTGTTATTTTAAATTGATAAGTTAATATATTTTATTTTCATAAATATTAAACATCTATGCTAAAAACTATAATATGTTGGTAGAACGGGTTAACATTAGTAACCTATATAATACATGTATAAACATTCAATTATCTTACACTTTTATGTATGCAATAATTTATTATCTTAAATGAATAAACATTAAAAAAATTGCTAAAGGAAATCTACCGATCTGAATTATGGACCAGGATCATAATAAATTAAATTCAAAATAATTTTCAAATATGTCGTTTCATGCATAAAAATTTGGTTTGATAATGAAAAAACAATTCAATTGAACAAATACATAATAAGAAGAAGCATATATATATATATATATATATGATGATTTGAAATACTTAATTAATTTACATCATGAAAACTATAAAATTATTTTATTTTAAATAATTATATACATATTTAAAAATATGAGTAACATTCAAAATATATACTAATTATGTAAAACAAATATCTATATATATATATGTGAAAATAACTACCCGTACGGTTGTGCATGTCAAAATCTAGTTAAAGTTTTAAAACCTAAATGAAATTAGTAGCATAACCTTGTACTTATGATTGATCTGCGGGTTTTCAATTTCTTTTTTTATAAATTCATTTACTCCCTAAGTCCTTAAATCCATTTATTGGATTATCGGGTGAACGATCTATTTTCCCACGAAAAGTATCGTATAGCATTAGATCTCCATCAAACTATCATTTCATGTTAAAACTCCATGAATTTAAAGTTGTCAACTTATTTCTCTCCAAATTATAAGTTGTAAATTGATTTCTCCCTAAATCTATAGTTCATAACTTAATTGTCCATTGACCGTGGTTTTAATCGGTTTACTATTAACCCACCAATTTTAAACTAATTAAACCCAAGAAAACCTTATTGTTTTTTTTTAACTGATTCATCAAAAAATTGAATTAAAATTGCCAAAAAAATTGTTTGTCTAATAAAAAAATTCTGAGAATCACTTTTTTTCTTGTGTGTAAATCAGTTTTTTTTTTAAATAAAAAATTAGTTTGAGATTTTCATTGGTTAATTGGTCAGTTAACCGATTAAAACTATGGTCTATGGACAACTAAGGTTCAAACTATCGGTTTGAAGAGAAATCAAGTTACAACTTATAATTTGGAGAGAAATAAGTTTACAACTTTAAATTCATGGAATTTTAGCACGAGATCATAGTTTGGTGGGGATCTAATGCTATACGATAGTTCTCGTGGGGAAATAGATCGTTCACCCTGGATTATCAAATACCAAGTACGAGTTTTGTAATAGTAATTATTATTTTTTGTTTTACAGTTTTTATTATTTAAATTCTTGTTAATATAAAATATTTACTGTCTATTTTTTTTATTTTTGACATCAAACTGGTTATTGTTATTTTGTTGACAAAATATTACTGTTCAATGATACTAGGATTCCTTTCAATTCACAGCTACAGGAAATGTTTCGTTTCAAATCAAAATTGGTTAATAATAATTTGATTGTTAGTTTGTTACTATAGAAAAGATTTATATCTACTAAATAAAAATAAGAAACAAAAACAAATTAATACATCAATTGTCAACATGTATATCAAAGTTAGATACTCTATAATATAAATTGAAAATTTGTATGTAATTTATAAATTTATAATGGGGTTTTTGCCAAAACTAACCCACAACTTGATTTTAATCCCAAACATATACCCAAACTTGAATCAAATGCAAAACTAACCTAAAAGCCTAGTGAAATTACAGCTCAGTCCCTTGTGACCAAACAAAAAAACAGAAGCCATTTTTACGAATATAGCCCCAGTAAATCGTCTGAGTCGTCTGAGATGTTGGAAGTCGTCTGGACGACTGAAGTGTAAGTCGTCTGGTACCAGTTTATTTTAAAAATAATTTATAAATCTTGTAAAAAAATATTTTGATGCGTGAAAAATAAAAATCAAGTAATTATAAACAGTTTTAAGTGATATAAATTAAGATATGATAAAATTGATTTGTTTTGAAGATAGATGAGTGGAAGTAGTGAATCATGAAATACTTTGGTTTAGGAGTTTGGCAAACATATGTTGTAGTATTGTATGTATTGTTAGGGTTAGATTTTGGAAAACTAAAATGTTTTTTTCAAAAATTAGTTTTCACCTATATGTGTTTATTTCTGTGTATAGTAAACACTTTTCAAGTTTGATTTGGTTTTATGAAGTGTTTAATTAGATAATTAAGTTTAGGGGTTATGTTTAGGGTGTGGACGACTTATATTTCAGTCGTCTGTTGAATAATTTACCCAGACGACGTATATTTCAGTCGTCCACATCGTACCGAACCTTTAATTTTACCAATGTACGTTTTAACCTAACCGGATCATTTTACTCGGACGACTTACATTTCAGTCGTCTGGTGAAGAAATTAAAACAGACGACTTACATGTAAGTCGTCCAAATATTCCTGCCTAAAATTTTTTAAAAAAATTATTTTCCCGCTTAAATAATTTAAACCAGACGACTTACAAGTAAGTCGTCTGGAAAGTCTTCTATTTTAGTTTCCCGCTAAAAATATTTAATTTTCCGCTAAAAATATTAAACTCTTCTCGACGACTTACATGTAAGTCGTCTATTTTAATTTTTTCACCAGACGACTGAAATGTAAGTCATCCAGGAAGTCGTCTGAGTCAAAAATATTTAACCTAATTGGATTTTTTGTCTCCCTATATAAGGAAAAATTTACACATTCTCTCTCCTCATCTCAAATGGCTGCAACAAAAATGTAATGTTCATCATTCTAAAACTCTCCAACCTCTCTTTAATCTCTTTGACTTGAAAACACCAAACTTTATATGAATTTTTCAGTTTTGTCTCATGTATTTCTTAATAATCTATCTCTTTTGCAGGTTTTTAATCAAATGGTACTCATCTTCCACTAATTTAAAGGTAGATCTATTAATTTTAGATATGTATTTTTGTGTGTTATATAAATGTAGATTTATCCAATCTTCCACTCATTTTCTCTATTTTTAAGTCTTTTGAACGTTTTTGGATATGCAGGTTTTTCAGATCTGGATTTGATATGCAGGTTTTTCAGATCTGGAAGACTTCTGGGACGACTTACCTGTTAGTCGTCTGGAAGTCGTCTGGAAGTCGTCTGGACTTCTTGGAAGTCTTCTGACAAAGTCGTCTGGACTTCCAGGAAGTCGTCTGAATTTTTCTGAGCGTTTTGGTAAGTTCTTATGTCTGATTTTTCTTCATTTGGTAACTTCTTGTTGTATAAAGTTCTTACTTTTTTCCCAAACTAAAACTCTCCAAACCCACTCTAATCTCTTTGACTTGAAAACACCAAACTTTATATGAATTTCTCAATTTTGTCACATGTCTTTCTTACTAATCTATCTTTTTTGCAGGTTTTTAATTAGATGGTACTCATCTTCCACTAATTTAAAGGTAGATCTATTATTTTTAGATATGTATTTTTGTGTGTTCTGTAAAGGTAAATTTATCTAATCTTCCACTCATTTTTTCTGTTTTTAAGCCATTTGAACGTTTTTGAATATGCAGGTTTTTCAGATCTGGATTTAATATGCAGGTTTTTCAGATCTGGAAGACTTCTGGGACGACTTACCTGTTAGTCATCTGGAAGTCGTCTGGACTTCCTAAAAGTCGTCTGGACTTCCTGTAAAGTCGTCTGGAAGTCGTCTGAACTTCCTAAAAGTCTTCTGACAAAGTCGTCTGAACTTCCTGGAAGTCGTCTGGACTTCTTAAAAGTCGTCTGGTCTTGTCTACTCAAGTGGAATCCAAGCTTGTCTTTGTAGAGGAATGATCTATAATAGTTTTGTTTGTAGTCTGTTTTGTGAATTGCATGTCTACTCTTTTAGTTGTGAATTTTTTGTAAAATCAGTAATAATGTTTTCCAAGATGTATTAAATGTGCTAACAAATGTGTTTACACATTTACAAATCAATGAAATAATAGACTTCAGTAGCTTTTTTCTTATCTTTGGATCTCTCATATGCAATAATAAACTCCAATGGCATTTTTCTCATCTTAATAAACAAGAATGTTGGTAGCTTCATATTGATACAACATTTTAAGAAGCATTTAACCCTTCTTCCAACTCATAATAATAGTCATCATTATTGTCTATAACAATAATACTTAAGAGATGAAAACAAACAATAGTAAACTAGTCAAAGCATATCATATTTTTTATAAGTTTGCGTTGAAAAATTTAGTCAAATTTAGTAAAACTAAGAGAGAGAACATATTTTGTAAATATGAGTTTTACATATCTTGAAGTTACTTATCACTCTTAAAAATACAAGTTATTCAAAAACTAACGTAGAAGACTTAAAAACTAGCGGAGAAGACGCGGACGACTTCAATCTAAGTTGTCCAGACGACTAAACTATACATCGTCTGGTCAACGCAGAGGTTATTTTTGCAATTGACTTTGAAATCTGTTATTTCGGACGACTGAAAAATAAGTCGTCTACTATTGTTTGGTTAAAAAAAAACTCCAAAAAACCTAGACGACTTACATTTCAGTCTTCATAGGTTAGTTTTGCATTTGACTGGATTATTTCAGAAGTTTGACTTTTCTGGACGACTTACATTTTAGTCGTCTAGTGAAAATTAAAATAATAATATTTTTTTAAAAAGTAGACGACTTACAGTTAAGTCGTCATAGGTTAGTTTTGCAATTGAAAAAAAAACTTCAAGATTTAATTATATACAGACGACTTATAATTCAGTCGTCCACGAGATGACTGAAATGTAAGTCGTCCAGGATTTACGAGGTTTGACCAGAATCTCGGAAAAAAATTCTGGACGACTTACTTGTAAGTCGTCTGGTGGACGACTGAATTATAAGTCGTCTGTGTATAATTAAATCTTGAAGTTTTTTTTTTTCAATTGCAAAACTAACCTATGACTACTTAATTGTAAGTCGTTTACTTTTAAAAAAATATTATTATTTTAATTTTCGACAGACGACTGAAATGTAAGTCGTCTCGGGAAGTCAAACTTCTGAAATTATCCAGTCAAATGCGAAACTAACTTATGACGACTGAAATGTAAGTCGTCTAGGTTCTTTGGAAATTTTTTTGAAACCAAACAATAGTAGACGACTTAACTTTCAGTCGTCTCAGGTTACAGATTTCAACGTCAACTACAAAAATAACCTCTGCGTTGACCAGACGACTTCCAAGTAAGTCGTCTACAGCCAAACGACTTCCAGGTAAGTCGTCTACAGCCAGACGACTTCTAGGTAAGTCGTCTACAGCCAGACGACTTCCCAAGTAAGTCGTCTACAGCCAGACGACTTCCCAAGTAAGTCGTCTAACGAACAGATCTGGAAAAAAACTCGATGTCATACCTTAAATTAGTGAGATAAGTTCCTTAGCATACATAAGGCTTCTCCAAGCACACAGAATCACAAACGAAAGTCACCCACCCAGAATAGTTAGCTTCTATGACTCTATGAACCATAAAAATTTTAGAATCAAAATTTTGGGTTTTTTTAGCTCATTGTGGAGAGAAAGTGATAGATATGTTGTGTTTAGTTCACAAGAATGGAAAAAGAAGAAGGGTAAATCGATTTTGGGAGCATTAAGAGCTTCAAATTGGTTGTTCATGGTGGTTGTGGTATTGAAGACAATGGCAATCTTGTAATTACTTGAAGATGATGAGGGTGAGAGAGTAAAGATGTCATTTTCGAAAAAAAAAAAATTGATGGCATTTTCGTAAATTATATGAACTTGTGGGGTGAATAGGGCAAAACCAATTTTTTTTAAAAAAAGGAGGTTAGTTTTGTGTTTGACTTTAAGTTGTAGATCAATTTTACAAAAAGCTCATTTATAATTAAGTAAAAACTCACATTAAAACCAAAATTCGTTAGACATCTACTCTATTAAAATAGAGTCATATTTTTTATCTACTGTACAAACGTTGTAACTTAAATTTTAAATGGTCCAACAAGAGATTTAATAATATCTGAAGCATTATAAATAATTGAAACTGATTGATAATTCAATGTATTTTCTTAACAAAAACTGATTAATAATTCTAAACCGTTTCCATACTTTGACATTTGTGATTCGTCTAACCCACTTTCTGTTATATCTACAATACCAAATTAATATTGCTCAGGATTAAAGTAAAACGATTTGCACAATGATAAGTAATCACATACTCTGGTGGGCCGTTAATTAACTAGGAGCATAGTGTATTTTCATTGATGATGCATGATATCCACGACTTCTTTTATATGTAAGCACATATTTACGTATTGCATTAATGTATAATTTTGTTGTCGTATATCTATACTATGTCAGATTTGTATAAATAAGAATCAAGTTTTCATATATTAAAAAAAAGTTTTCATATGTTATAATGAAAATTTATAATCTGAAAATACATCATGCATATGTCAAACAAAGTATATAATATAAAGGTTTCTGAACAAAAATATTATAATATAAACCAGTTTTAATTAAATATATATTTTAAATATTCCTAATTTACTTACTAATTAAGTTTCAAATATAAAAACAAAACCAAGTTCAAGAATTTGAAATTGTAACAAACATTTATTGTTTTGATATTCATTTAACTAACCTATATTTGCTCAAAATTTATTAAGATATCAATTATTAGGTATTAAATCAATAAAATCGAAAAATATTTTCAGAATTTTATTAAGATACTATATATACACTAATTATCTTTAATTATCGATGAGAACGATTAATAGGTTAATATTCTATAGATATATTTACATACACTAAGTCATATTTATTAAAACCTAAAATTTATTTCTAATCTAAATATATATAACAATTGAATATATTAAAAAATCCAATTGATTTTTTATGTCCACATTAATATTTGAGCATAACTAATTTTTTCAAACACAATATTTTATTAACAACTAAAATCCACGCTATTAATATACACACTTGCAATACTAAATTACAACATTTTAAACCCATTCTTCTACGTACAGAAAAGTTTGTTTTCATACAACTTCTTAAAAGAATAACATTCCTCAAAGATCTAAAGCCATTTAAAACTAACACATCAAATTCAAATCTTAGTAACTTATTTTGTTAGTAAAAAAAATAATAATAATAAACACAAACAAAATTTTACAAAATGAAATTTTTATCTTATGTGCTAATAATTTCAATTAAAAAAATTAAATCTGATAATGTATAAAATAGAACTGTTATATATAAAATATTTAGCAACCCACTTTAATCACATGTAAATATTTTACAAATACCAAATTGCACAATTGTGTATAAACATATTAATAAAAAATAAAACCTAAAATGTTTAAAATAAAATTTTAATTTTTTTTGTCAAAATAAAAAATAAAAATACCCGCGTTTAGCGCGGATTAGACTCTAGTATATTATTAATCCGCACGACCGTCATTTTAGTATATAAACAATGATAATTTCGTAAAAAGTTATGTGTTTTACCGATTTTCAAATAAAGCATTATCACACGTTAAATCAATACTATTTTAAAAAAAAAAAAAAAAATTTGAAACTGAACTATTTTAAAAGTTTTACTCGAGATAAATAGTCTGATATTTTAATAAAAAACCATGGTCCCTAAGTTTATTTTTTTTCTTTAATACAAGGAAGAGCTTTCTGGGGACAATTCACCAAACTCAAAGAAGACGACAGAATTAATAAACGAAAACAAGCCTGCTTCTCGACTTCAGAGTTACAAGAAGAAAACAGAAAGATGGTGCTTAGAAGCTCCATCTCCAACACAAGAAAATTCTTCCAAAAAACTATCGACAACGTCAAATCATTTTTCTCCAACAATGCTACCTATCACAAACTACCTAAAACACCTAATAACATTCCCATCAACGATCATCATCATCAAAACCCAAATAACATCATATCATCATCATCGACATCATCCATACATAAGCAGTTACAGCCTAAATCCAGAGACTATGCGACCAAAAACAGAGTTTTGATTCAACCACCGAGAAGAGGAGACAGAGATGAGACACTCTTTTCCAAACCAAAGGTTGAGCTTGTTCTCCTAAAGCTACAAGAGATGGAGGCGATAATGAATGCTGATATAATAAATGATGAGGAACATGTCTTAGATGTTCGGGAGTTCCTCGATTGCTACTCTCGTCTTCGTTGCGCTGCTTACATCGATGTGGTTGAGAAGTTTTTTATGGAGGTCTACTCTGATTTGTTTAGCCCTCAACCTCTCGAGCACAACTGATGGATATTCTGATATGATGATCTGTCTTCTTTATTTTATTTTATTTTTTGCTTGTCATTTTTTTTTTAACTTCATGATCTTATTCCCTGTTATGTGGCTGTATTTTACTGGTTTTATTTTTACTCTATTTTATGTTTCTTATGACTTGTAATAATGATAAAAACAATTTGCTTAAAGTTGTTCGAGTTATGATCATTCTATAAGATCATAATAAGGACTTATGTTGGTTACTTTGGATGGTTGCTTTGGCCTTTCTTTATCTCGATGGGGAACAGTACCAGTCTGTTACAGCATTTAAAAGTAAAATGGTGGGAATGGGATCACACGTTGGTTGAGGAGGGAAAAATGGGGCTTGATATTAGCTCTGGCTGGGAGTTTCCACATATGTCTTTATTCATGGTGGTATGTAATCGAGAGGTGTACTTAATGAGACATATTGACATATACTATGGCATAAAAATTGGTAAAATTCATAGTATATCATTTATCTCCATGCTAGCTCAAAACTTCCAAAACATCAAGGTTAAGATTCCAAAACATCAAGGTAAAGAGTATAAATAAGCGCTTCACAGGAGACAATTCATTAGCAAGTTTTAAATTTGTTTTTTCATTGATTATTAATTTTTCGTATTTACTTATTTCAGGTTAAAAAATTCAAAGAAGACGAGTCTGCAATAAGTATCGACCAACACTTGGTCAATGTCAATCGATATTACTCTAGAGTATTGAACGCCACTTAACTGTGTCAATCGACACTCATATCAGCGAGCATGTATTCTGTTTTTTCTTGTTAAAATTTTTCTTATAATTTAAATCTTCACCAAACTTAGATTATATAACACTAGGGATAATGGTTGTTTATGTTTGGGGAGGTAGTTTATGTTACGGAAAGAAAAATATTTTTTTTTACAAACTCATAACTCCTTACCAATCTCTTTCACTTTTCGCATAAGATTGCCGATCCACTTCTTGCCATGTGATCATTGTTTTGTTTCATGTCTGCTATTGAACTGATGGTCTATAACGACCTTCTAGAAAGAAAAATATATTTTTCACAAGCTCGGATGTCTCCTTATTAGTTTCTTTAATTTTTGATTGGTTGATTTTATACTGTTTTTAGCTGGTTTTTCTTTATTGGATACAATTTTTTGCCATGCAATTCAATTAATATTAATATTATTTTATTATATGGTACATCGAATTATAACTTATAATTTATAATTACAGCATTTTGTAAATTATTTCATAAATATGTATATATCAAGTATGAAACGGATTAAATGACATTAGTTAATTTATATTATAATAAAATTAATTTTTCCCATTATGAAGAATTTATAAAATAGATTCATATTAGTACTAGGAGGGTTATAAAATTTAATTATCTTATTTTCATAAATGATATTTATATAAATTTTAGTTTAATTATATATACTTTCAAAAAGTGTCATATAAAAATGACTATGTATAAAATTGCTAATTTTCACTAAATAATTTTTTAGTAAAAATTAATCTTGGGATCAAAATCTGTTTTTTTTTAACTGGTTTTATATTACCATTCACATGCTTTTCCATTATTTACGTTTCATAGAAGAAAAAAATTTCTTTTCCAAAAAAGTTATGAATTATCGGACCGTATTTACTTGTCCAACTACTAACTATCCAACAAATTACTTTGAATTACTCATTGAAGAAATCATAAGAGTTTTAATTTTTCTATACAAAGTCTAATAAATACACACGCATATTATAACATGTATACCAAACTTATTTTTAATTTTGCTTATATTACTCTTTAAAGAGAAAACACCAATTTGTAATACACAGGTTAATGAAATAGTAAAAAACAGTCCACAAAATTGGGCCGTCAGTGACAATTCCATTGTACATGGTCTTCATCGGCTGGGGTAAGTGTTCCGTTTCGGACTGACCAATTAGAGTCTCCATAAACAAATGGTGTGTATGGACAAACGCAATTGGGGGCAGACAGACCATCTGGTAGCTCTAGATGCATCAGACAACACTTGTATGAATATATGGAATCACAACAAAATTTTATAGCAACCAAATGTGCAAGACAAACTAGTCTTTAACACCAAATAAACGACAAGTTCCACTGTATTTTTAGCTTTCTATCGTGTTTAGCTTTTGCTTTGTTTCTGTTTTCTACGCACAAACCATTATCAAAAGACTTACCTCATATTTGGAGATCAATTTATATGATAGCAAGACCAGTTTTCAGGTAATCCAAGCAAGAGAAAGGAAGACGAAGGATTTTGTCCACTTGTAAGGAAGTCTTCATAAGACTGGTCTTGATTTGGTCTCTACGTCTTCCATCTGAACTCATGCCTCTGCTCACCACCAGAGATACATTACATAGCCATGGAACTTCACAAGCAAAAACCAATCCATTCCTCTCATTCTCCATTAAACCCTTTTTATAGGCTTTACCGACTTTCCTAACATACTTTCCCGTTGTTACACCTTCATTTGATCTGTCTAAATCTGAGATGTCCGCATCAGAGTGAAGGTTCACCACCAGAGTCCCATGGTCATGGTGAAGTCTTTCGCTCAGAGCTTTCATGAACAGAGAATTGGAATCCCACAGACTATGTGGAAAAATGTCTGCTCCATCATAAGCATCCATGAAGATAATGTCATAAGAATTATTTTGGTTATTGAGAACGAATTCCTTAGCCTCTGACTCGTAGAGGAAGAGTCTCTCGTGGATGCCTCGCCACATCACTTGGTCAATAATGTCAGGAGTTGGTAACGCACGTTTCCCTGTTGCTGTCATGACAGAGAATGCAGGGAAGCCCATTGCTCGAACCGACTCGGAAATAACTACTGGGTCGATCTCAACTATGTCAACAAGAGCACCTAGAAGACGGATCAAAGCACCATTCACATAAATTAACATAAGAACTAGTGATGGAAAGTATATACAATAGTAGGTACAATGAAAAGTTCCTACCAAGAATGTGATTAGCTAAAAACAACGGTAAGCTTCCTCCACCGTGACCAACGCATAATATGCGCATTTGTTTCTTCCCAATAGCTGCATTCGTCATATCATATTTCGAAGCTGCTAGAGACGTCAATCCCACTGAAACCATGCTCTTCAAATCTGTCACAATAAAAAAAAAAACAGTTCGGTTTCAAAAGAATCAAAACCATAAGTAACAACAATATTATGTTATAGTTAAAGCAGAGAACAAATGTTAAGTCAAAGTGTTCAAAAAAAAAAAAAAGTTAACAACTAATAACTGAAAATAAAAAGTGTTCAAAAAAAAAAACAGAGAACCTAAAACATGATAAGTTGGGGGTAACAACTAATAACTGAAAAAAACTTCATTCACTTATCTAGTACTAGTAGTATCATCTGAACAAGTCATGTTCTGTGGGTGATTCAGCATTTGGTGGCAACAAAGAGAGAGGGTTAATATAATTACATGGAACAGCAAGGCAATGAGGGTGTTGCATGTAGAAAATGGAACTCGGTTGCAATGCTCTACAAGCAGCCATGACTTTCACAGTGCTTTGTCGAGTATCATCGTTGAAGCGAAGTGATCTCCATTGATATCCAAGTATCTTAAACTTCTCACCGTCTCTTCCCATTATCTCCATATACCTATTATCTAGCCATCCTTCAGTTTCTGCCCATGATTCTCTACTCTACATAACAACAGGAAGCATTAGAAATCATCTAGAGCTATAGAACTGACTCCACACGGGATACTCACGGGAAGAGAAGAAGGGTGGGCGACGACAGAAACAAGACCGTTTCCTCTGCTCGAAGAAGATTGTGAAACGGTGTGACCGCGTTCGTGAGGGTCCCACCATTCCTGCGAGTAGAACCAGTCTCCTTCGTCCTTCACGCCTACACGGAACGCTCCTCCGCAGAGATGCCGTAGATAGGACTCGACGCTGCTCAACCGCCGCGTTAACGAGAAACGTTGAATCGAGTTCATCTCAGAAATCTCAAACCCTTGGAATTGTCGGCGGCCTTTTGTTTTGGGGTTACTGTAGAAAGTTTTAAGACTGTAGATTCTCATCAGCGCTTTTTTTTCTTTTTTTTTTTAATATCCCCTATATATTAATTGAGAAACATTTGAAAAGTTGTAACCTCAATTTTGTATTAATTAAAAGAAGCCCCAATGCATAGGTGGCACTCAATTAGGTAGTCAATTACATTCAATTGAAAAATAAGTAGGTCCACATTCGATTTTTATATGTTGTTAGATACATAAGTTGGCCAAACTATATGATATAATGATATGATATGATATTTTCTTTCCTAAATAAAACCTACGGAATTACCATAAATGACTAATATATATATATGACAATTAATAATTTTAATAATAAAGATTTGATAACAATTTATATCTCCTCCATCATTTTTTGTTTAATTTTATATTATTAAAATAAATTAAACAATCAAATTAGCTATAAAAATAAAATTTAGATTTTTTCGTATATGTTATATTTTGAATTTTTAAAAACGACAATAAATGACTAAAACTATTAAAATTATTATGTTAAAAATTAATGATCAATGGTTTAACATTTTTATTATAAGAAGATACACATGATTTTAAAACCATATGAGTAAAAAATATCATTTAATAATAATAAAAAAAAAAAAATATATATATATATATTAAACACTATATACCATAAGATTACATAAATATTTTAATATCAAAACTTTCAATGAATTTTCAAGAACATTTATAAATTATAAACTTATTAAAGATTTCAGATTGAAAATTTTGTTATCGATGATTTAAATATTTTGTTATAAAACGATATGAATGATCATAGAACCGTATGATTATAAATTCTTATTTAATAAATAACTATACAAAATATACTATTCTTAGAAAAATAGGTTGGTCCATCTTAATTTATATTACACTTTTTATTAAACTAACTATCGAATTGATAAATAACGTACCAAAAAATGTTTTGCAATTTCCTTAAATAAAAGCTACGAAATTACCTAATATGAATAATAAATATTTGATAACAATTTTTGTATCTTAGTTCTTTTTTTTAATTTTATATTATTAAAAGATATTTAAAAATCACATTAAATATATAATAAAAACATTTATATTTTTTTTTATATGTTATATTTTGAATTTTTCAAAACGTCTATAAATTATTAGAAATTTGAAGATTCCCACTCTGAAAATTTTGTGATCAATAGATTATTAGAAATGTTTATCCCGCGCCTTGCGCGGGTCTTATCCTAGTAATAAATTAAAGAGAGAATTTGTTTGGCAATAGAGTGAGCTCTAACATTGACCATTCTAAAGATAAATCTAAACTGGATGTTAGTAAAAAAAAGGAGTAAGTAGGTGAATGTGGTTGAGAAATCAGCAATCTCTAAATGTCTTGCATGTGATCTCACTAAGTTTCTGAGAACTTGAGAATCATAGAGAATCTAGGAAGATTTAATCTCACGACTGAGAACAGAGAAAATAGTTTTTCGCATTGTTAAAGTTTCCGCAATAATATCACAAAAGAGCGGGATGATCCTGCATGTCCAAAGTTTCTGCAACATTTTTGACATCCAAAGTTCATCTCCGGTAGGGTTAAGGAGACGATTACCTATGATTGGACAGCTGGAGGCGGTCCATCCGATCCAGGTCGGGAGAAGAACCAAGCGGGTTGATGAGCAAGAAGTAGTATTATCCAACGGTTACACCCGTAACTGGTAAAAAATTGAAAAGAGGAGCGAAATGTTTAGTGGTAATAAGCCAGAAGATGAATAAACCGAGTGGCAATGCAAAATCGTGTGTGCTCAGACCAAAGGATAAGAAACAGTCTCGATTATTGTGACTGGGAGGGAACAATCATTGCCAAAAAAGGGAGAATCATACTTTTTACGTTGCTTGATCAGCGCAAAATTATTTTTAACAAAATTTTATTAAAGAAATAATATATATATATATATATATATATATATATATATATTATTTATATTAATATGAACTTATATAAGATATTAATTAATTTTATTTTCAGACATTTTAATATTTTTGTTATGAATTTTTAATTAAATTTCTGTAATTTATTTGATTAATTGTGTGACATATATTTTTGATAAATTTTGAATTACAAAACTTATTTGATGTCAACTTATTGACTCTAACATTTCATTTCTATATAATATTCAATTTAATATGAAAGCTTATTTAAGTTTAAATGATGTAATTTTCTATTTAAGTTTAAATGAATGTAATAAATAATGCTTAAAACATTTAAAATTTGAAAAAATTTCAATAATATTGTATATAATAATAAATATCATGGGTTGTTAAATAATACCCATTTTAAGAGGTTTGTTACTAATCTATAGATAAATGAAAAATAAAAATGAAATTTTATTAAAATGTAGTTATAAACCATACTAGTCTAAGATTTAAATAACGCATAAATGCATAAACTTTTGATGATCTATATGAGAAAAATGGTCGGCTGTCATGGATATACTTCGAAAATCCTATTAACAAGTTCGGAGAAGATGAAGAATAAATTATGAAGCTTTTCATAAAAGAAAAAACAAAATTCAACATTTCATAGAGCCGGTATTGTGATATCTATACTATTCAAGCAGAATCCTTCTTAGGATTATGCCCCTGACCTTTTAAAAATATTATAAAACATACCATTACTTTTTTAATATCTTTAATGATCTACAAAAATTTAAAGCCCATTCGATAGGTCCAAACTGAACCATTGTTAATCCATTAGGCCATTTTGTTTAAAATATATTTAGTGAAAATCATTAAAAAGATTGTTTTATTTTTTATACAGAGATCAATACCATTAAAAGATGATCATTCACTTAATGAAAATTACAGTTTCTCAAAAATACCCTTATTTTTACAAAGGATGAATAAAATTCATTAATGGCATTTAAGTCTTTTGGTTTTGGGCCTACATGTACACCTAAATAGATCTATAAATAATGGGCCTATATATATTTAAAAGATATACTAACTTTAAATATAATATATGTATAAATATATTACAAACTATAAATAAATTAGCAAATATGAAAATATCATTTTCTTAAATATACATATCAATATTTCATTTTAATATTATACATTTTTTCAATACAAACCAAAATCTTATATCCTACACCATATATCATATACATATTTGAATATCATTTTATACATAATATTGATATGACAATTACGAGTGTTCAAGAAAATTTTAAAAACTATATTAAAATTAATTTTTAAATCTAAAATAAAAACACAAACTTATAATAGGTTATTAATGACGAAAATAAACTAATATTGTCATATCAATAAGTTTTTGTATTTTTATTTTTTATTTGGATAACATAATATAATTTTATCAAATTCTAAGGAATCACTAATTTATGTAATATTAATAAATATATGAGTAATTTAATCAATTTTTAAAAAAATTACTATTAGATATTTTGTAATCGGATCAATGGTATCAGATTGCAGGTTAATAGTGAGTTTTTGGATTTTTACCTGGTTATATCAGATTTTTAATTAATGAATTTTTCATTAAATCCGAACCGGATTATATACAATGTATCGGGTCTATAGGTCCAACCATGAATCTAGGTCAGATATGAAAACAAATCTTAAAACTCAAACATTGTCATAGAACAACTACCATATTTTGAAAAAATACCATATTTTGAAGAAAAAAAAATGATAAAACCCTAAAAACTCAATTGTTATGGTTCGAAACAAAAATAATGGTAATTTGCAAATCAATTTTCGATTAATAAATGAAAAACAAACAAACCCGCGCTTTCTAAGCGCGGATCAAAATCTAGTTATACATTTAAGAGATAAACAAATATATTAACCCATTATGCCAATTTGTGTAAAATATCTATACTTAAAATCATAAAAATGCTGTTTTATTTTTATTGAGATTATACATTTAAGAAATAAACAAATTAATATACGTGATATATTTAAGAATTAAACAAACAACGGATTTGCAGTCCTATATGTATAAACACAATTTTAATAATAACAAATAAATTACATTACAATTTTTTTTGACATATTACATTATAATTTATAAAAATAAAAACCATATTAGATAATAAACTATTCAAACACATACTCGCACAAATTAGAATTACAATTTATAAAAATAAAACCATATTAGATAATAAAATATTGAAACACATCCTTATATAATTAGAAATAATATTAAAATTGAAAAATGACATCTATACTATACTAAAAGGCAAATATAAGCAATGGAGAGGGTGTCCACGTAGGATAGAAAAATCAACCAATCAGAGAGCCCGAAATTGCCAGGTCATTTCATTTATTTTTTCGTAAAAAATGAAAAACAATGCGAAGGAAAGGATCGAACCCGGGTTATTATGACATTAATATAGGACAGTTACCACTAAGCCATTGAAACTTTCTTGAACACATATACAAGAATCACTAAGTATGTAATCACAAACTCTTATGTACAATTACAATAATATGAATTCAACATTCAAGACTCCGATACTTTGTTTTGTAAAAAAAAATAAGTAAGTGACTAAGCTAATATATTCTTTGAAAGTGTGAGAACATTGAAAAATATGAAAAATCATAGATTTTTGTTTTCGTGAGAAAGTTAAGAATTTTGTAAAAGTAAGTTTAACATATAAATTTCCGTGACAAATATGAAAAATCATAGATTTTTGTACAATTTTGACAAAACAACTCAAAACATAGTTCTCTAATGTCTTAATAAAATATTATTTAAGGGTGCAATAGTTAAATATATCAATTCAATAAATTTTGTAATTTATAGACAAAACAATAACACAACAAATTTTGAAACATTTGTTTAACCTATCGATTTTTTTTCATGAGAATCGAACTGAACAAGATAAAAAAAACAATTAGATTTACAAATATTTAATTACCATTTTATTCAATTTTAATTAATTTCAAATTATAATAATGTATCTTTTTGAAGTTACAAAAAATATTGTTCTTTCTTTATTACACTAGCATTATATATAGATTCTATATACACAAATAAATATAATATAACAACATAAGATTGCTTTCTCCGATTCATATGAAAACTTTTTAAGTTATCCACCAAAGCAAATTAATTAAATCAATCAAATTGTTAGAATACAACAAATTAATATATAATTTTATTTTAAATTAAATTATTTAAAGGTGTATTTTCATTAAAAACAAAATAATAAATTAGTAAAAATAATTTGATGGTAATTTTTATGATATATATATATATATATATATATATATATATATATATATATATATATATATATATATATATCAATTCAGTGAAAGAAATAGAAGCTTAATATGGAAAAAATCTTAAATACAAAAAACTCTAAAAATTGACAAAAAAAACTAACAAAAATTAAACTATGATATCACTTGAAAGCTTCTTAGACAATATTAATAAAATATTTTAGCGATAATTAGACAAATTTGATTTTTTTTGCCAGCCAAAATTTTATTATTAATTAGCATCAATTATTTCAAGATTTTTAAGAAATGATGGACAAAAAAAATAGGATGGACATAAATGATATATGAACTATGAATAGTACTTTGTAAAGCTGACTTAGATAACAGATATGCACATCCATTTCCAGTCCTTTTTGATGCCTAAATTCAATTACTTTAGAGTAGTTATTCCACAAAGAGATCGTATGAGATATTGTTTTGATATTCAGATTTGTTTCTTGACTTTTAAGAAGATCGATAACTGTAAAATGTCTTCTTCGAATATGATATGTCTATAACCGAGTTCCCAACATGAGACAAGGTTGTTCAAAAAGTAAATAATTTTATTTTTCTTATATTATATAATAAATATATATTATTTACTGATAATAAAAATAAAGTTATTCATCTATCACATATATCTATGCAAAATATGCAAATCAAGTACAACAATCAAACAACATAATAATTTTCACAAAGAAAATTAAAAAAAAATATTTATGTTATGTAGTCTTATTTTATATTCTTTAAATAATGTAATACAATATTATACATTATTTTTTTAGAATTGAGAAATACATATAATATCTTATCCGCGCGTAGCGCGGTTAAAAACTCTAGTTTTAATAGATAGAATACCCGCCCTTTGAAAAGGCGGGTCAGTATCTAGTATATTATTAAAACTGAAGTACCTTTTGAAACTAACCAATTTCTGTCTTAATAATTACAACTTATGCCAATGAACTAATAATTACTAATTAATTATTATTTTATTATTTTTTTTCTTTATATAAACTTACCAAACTTCATTAATTAACCAAAATTATTTATTTTGTTAGATTATTATTCTCTAACCAAACTTGCTATTATTCTTTTACCGGATTATTTTCTATTCAAATTTTACAAAAATTAAACAGATTTATCTAAAATGTGACTACAAACTCTAAATGTTATATGTTAAATTATATTATTATTTCATTTCAAATCTTTATTATTAAAATTGAAGTACCTTTTGAAACTAACCATTCTTTGATCTTAATAATTACAAGTTGTGCCACTTAACTGATAATTACAAATTAATTAATTATTTTGTTATATTATGCTTTATACAAACTTACCAAACTTCATTAATTAACCAAAATTATTTATTTTGTTAGATTATTCTCTAACCAACTTACGATTATTCTCTAACCGGATTATATTCTTTTCAAATTTTACAATAAATTAAACAAATTTATTTAAAATGTGACTACGAGCTTTAGATGTTATATGTTCATTCATATTATTATTTCATTTCACATACAAAAGATAAACTATATTGTATCGCAACGCTTAATTTGGTAATTCAGTTTCTATCAAAAAAGGACGGAAATTGAGAAGATAGAAAAACTCCTTTTGTTGATGTTTCTTGAATCTGGATTTTCTATCGAGACGATGGATATTACATCAAGTGCATTATATTAACTAGATTGCAACAAGTTGCTATCGATGTTTTATCCGATTGTGGGTTTAGACACATGAGTCTATGTTTTGAGATATGGGATTCTACTATATACTAGATCTTTCCTCCGTGCTACGCGCGGATAATATATTTAAATTTGTTACATTTCCCATCTTTATTTGTATGTGAATTTTTGTATATTAAATTATATATAACTAATTTTTAAATTGGATTTTTTTTTATATTTTTAGTTTGAAGTAAGTGTTTCTATTATATGTAACATAATTAACTAATAAAATATGAAGAATCAAGTCCGAGATTTTAAAGTTATGTAAAAAAAAAAAATTATGTATATAACATAAATTATCTTAGTTTAAAAGATCGGAATCTCATCTCGAATAAATTCACGAAAAAGTATTCCAATAAACTACTTAAAATATAAAACTCTCTTTAAAAAAAAGAAGTGTACTTAATAATACTTTTTAACATGTAATAGTTGAAAACTGACAATTGAATATCGATCTTGAATATTATATTACTATATCTAATGATAAAATATTAATTATAATAAACAAATTTTGAATTTTGTAATATTACATGAATTATAAGTATTTAAAATCTAAAATCTATTTTATTAACATAATATATTTTTTATTCATTTATTATTTTAACGTTACAAAATATTGCTTTAGTTTTATTTTATATTCATTTTTAATAATTTAGTTTCTTTTTAAGTACTTTTAAAATTATCAAGAATATAATATATTTAAAATTATCTAATTAAATATATCCGAATATGATGTCTCATTTTTATGTGTGTTTGCGTTAAGCATATATAATTTGTAGTTTGTATATTTAATAACACCTTGTTGCGTGTCGTTCTATGGTTTTAATAAATGTACTGTCATTTCATTTTTATTACTACTAACATGATTTTTTAGAGATCAGTGATAATGTATTTTTAACGTTAAGTATTATATTTTATTGTATATTTTCTAACTCTTCATGCTGACATTTTTTTAGAATCATTTTTATTAGATAATAAGTTTAAAGATGTAAATAAAAATGTGTATGTTGTAAATTTAGACTTTTTAGTGTAACTGAGCACTATCAATTATGGAAATTATATTATGATTTTATTTTACTAAATCTTTCTTTCTGTGTATATGTTTTGTTTTATTTTGTATTTTTACAATTTTATTGTCTTATTCTTTAATTGCAGAGAATTGCTATTTCCAATTTTTGTTTCATATACATTAAAATTCTTCGGTTGATTTTTGTTTGTTTTCTTTCGCCAATTACAATGTACAGTTCGACCGTTTTTTTGGATCAAACTACTAATATCATCAGATAGAAAAGCTTAAACTCCAAGAATGAAGTGAGTATTTGTGCTAGAGAAACTCATTTAGCCACTAATATAGTGAGATATATTAATATTAGAAGGTATGAAAACTCTTCTTTGTTGTCCTACGCTGGACATAATTAAGTTGTTATGAATTGATTCTATATTTGTGATGACTGAAAATATATCTTATGTCTTCCTTACATCATACTTAATTGGTTTACGGTTCGACCATTTCTAATATACTGAGAGTAACATAATATTAGATGTTGATTATCTCCTTCCAATTAGGAATGCACAGAATGAGAGAAATTCAAGGTGAGGCCACTCATATCTATATAGAGTTGATTTATAGATTACTCTATTTGTTTCAAAATGTAATCAATTTTTAAAATCTGTAATATTTAAAAGTTATTACTTTAGAAAACTGTCATTTAATATATAAATCTAATCAATTACATAATAATTTACATAATTTAATTGACCACACAGTATCCAATAAATATAAAGTTACATTGAAATATATAAACAATTTATATAGTGAAACAAAAAAATACTTTTAAACCATTACATTATAAAACAAAGTGAATATTTGAATAGATCATCTCAACTTCGATCATTTACGTCGATCATGCCTTAGACCATCTCCAATGTATTCCTCTATTTTTTTCTAGAAAATAGAGGAATTTCATAATAGAGATGGATTTGTCTCCGATGTATTTTCTATTTTCAATCCAAAAAAGGAATATTTTTGATATATTATTTTCTAAGTTTACAAATAATATTTTTATTTGTGAAAGTTGAAAACCAGCCCAATTTATTTTAGTATTTTATAAAATTATGATATTATTTACATTAAATATTTCTTTACAAACTATTATGTAAATAAAAAATATAATTATATTTATATAAATAATATATTTCACTAAAAAATATTTCCGGTTATAATTGTTTAAGTAAAAATTTAAAGGATCATTTTGTATAAATAAATTGAGGAGGTGACATGGCAAAAATATAGTTTCTCATTGGCCGATTATTTTTGCCTACGTGGACACTCTATATTATACTATTAAAAGAGAAGTACAAAAATAAAATACTCCTTAATTTTTCAACTTATTTACAACGCATGCCACTGAAGTTATTAATTAACTTACCTTTTATGATTCTTTGTTTTTTTCTTTTTTAATTAATGTATTTCCAAAATCAAATTCTATCTAAAACTTTATGGCAACAATAATTAATAAACTTAAGTTTTTGTATTCCTTCTCTTTTTCTATTATTTTATATATGTGTGTTTGGAAATAATTAATTTGATATATAAATTTCATAATTAAATACATACATTATACGGTAACTATTTTAATAATTTGAAAATACATAATACATAGTATATACAACAATTTTACTATACATTATCATAAATTTTAATCCATAAATAATATATACGAAAAAATTATTATATATTATCATAAAATTTTAATCCATAAAAAAATAAAAATACATTTGTTCGGATATACATGTCATATTCTAAAAATATTGATCATACAATTGATGGTTTACATGATAAAATAAAATTACTCAATATAAAAAATAAAATTATTTTTCTTCGAAATGTCATATTAAACAATTATTTGAACGGGTAAATTATAAAATATATATTATAACTAATACAAATAAAAAATTTACTTATAAAAAATAAAAATAAACGCGCAGGCGCGCGGGTCAAGCTCTAGTCTAAGGATTATTTTGAATGTTAATATGTTAATCTAACTGTAAAGTTTGGGTTGAAACTGACGTTGTAATTTTTTTTTTGTTACTGTCAAGTTTAACTCACCGAATGGGTAGTTGATACTGAAAATAATATTCTAATAAATTGTCTGTAAGCTTTTGTAGTTAGCTATACTCTTTAACTAATTTTATTTTATACATATAATGGAATGTGATTTTGGCTCAGTCGGTAGAGTAGTGAAAACAGAATAAGCTTTTGTAGTTGGACTATTGGCGTGGCCTCTGATGTCTGCTAGAGTGATTGAATTGAAGTTTATGTTTTCCGAATCAGATGATCACCCTACAGAACTATCACGCTCTATTTATCATACCAAACTTTTCTAAGACCATCTCCAATGTATTTTGCAATTTTCACCTCTAAAATAGAGAAACTCTATAATAGAGATGGGATATACTCCAATGTATTCTCCTAAAATAGCAATCTCTAAATGTAGAGTAAAAAATAGAGGAATACTATTTCTTCCTCTATAAATAGAGAAAAAAATAGAGATCTCTATTATAAAGGAAGAAATAGAGGTGGGTTGGAGCAATTTCACCTCTAAATGCTATTATAGAGGTGAAAATAGCTATGGGTTGGAGATGCTCTAATATTTTAAGAATAATTTTATATAAAATTCGAGAGAAATAGTAAGATACATTAAAAAGTTACATTTAAACTGTTTCAGTGTATAGTGAAAATAAAATTACAATTGAGTTATACTACTATACATACATGCTATCTAAAAAAAACATTTCACAACTTGTGCTTATAGCTTTCACTCTAAATATGAAAAAGCATTTCATACAACAAAGTAATATTGTATTGCTGTTTTACAGCTCGAACATAAACATGTCGAATTGTAGTCATCCAATATAACCAATATCATAATTATATTTCCAATTCTATGACTGGTTCATTTCTAAAATAGGCAACAGCATGTGAAGACATCTTTCTGATTTGTATCTGATATTGTTAGACATGTTTGATCATCAAAATGGACCTCAATACCCGAAGATTTTTTTAAGCTTTGCTAGAACTATTTTGCAGCTTTAAAACTCCCAATACAATCGCTTCACTTGGTCTATGACTGAAGAACACATGACCATAGATGCTAAAACGATGGCAGAACTGAAGGGTCCTGGTCATCCATTCTCCATGCTCAGGGGCTGGAAAGTCCCTATGTAAGAAAGTCCCTTTCTTCTGACTCGAAGATCCAGAGAAAATTAGAAATCAATCTCTGCATTGGGGACAGCACCGCTTGTCCCAGGGAGGCTGTTGAGCGTTTTCCTTATGAGGGAGTGTCATGTTTTGGGCAGGACCATTGTCTTCAGCTCCAAGTACATTACATGCGTTAAGAGGAACAATTTTCTGGAACCTAAAATGAAGACATAAAATAGAAGCACATATAAGAACATTTCTTGAACAACAATAAAGCCATTCTTGGGAAGAAGATTGGTAGTAATATGATCTAATACAGTCATACAAATATAGTTGCAGGAGATGAGGAATAAAACCAGTTGCCAAGATTAACATGTGCAGAAGGAGAGCCTCCAAAAATCCATTGGTGAGACATTTCTCAATGTATCAGTTCTCATATGTGAGCTGCTGTTTCTCTGATCATGTGACGTAATAATCTGCACGAAACAACTGAATAGAATGCATCAGATATCAATACTTATAATTTGAGGGTTTTCCTTCCAAGAGAAGTCATTGTGAGGAGTAATGAAAAGCATTCTTCCTGATGACAAAAATTTAGAACATGTTATTATCAGAATCTTACATTTGTTGTGTATCATAATTTGATCAAAAGAGCAGCATGTCCTGGCTTTGTCACCACATCAACTGGCTCTCCTCATTGGTTCCATCCCCCATTGTTCACTGCTTATAGATAATAGATACACATACCACATCACCATTATCTTGAGAAGAACAAAGTAGAAGTTGTTGTTCAGTCTTAGCAGTTGTATTCATACCTAGATAGAATGTGCTCCATGAACACATTTGAAACAAACAAAAAACTCTCCTTTAATTCAAAGTAGAAGTTGTTGTTCAGTCTTAGCAGTTGTATTCATACCTAGATAGAATGTGCTCCATGAACACATTCGAAACAAACAAAAAACTCTCCTTTAATTAGTTTCAACCATATCACCAAAAGCGTCTAAAGATTGATTCTTCATCCTCAATCTCTACCGTCTACTACTAATCTCAGATCTTTCTCAGATAAAATCAAATCCACGCAGACACAATCTAGAGTCCTCAAACACAAAACCCAGAACAAACACTTCACCATCAACCCTATCAATGGTAGACAACACTGCTCTGTTTTCAAGGGGTTTCTTTAGACACATAAACTCATAAAACTAACCTTTATACGAATCTCAAATGAACCCAAAACAACAAAAGACTCATCCTTTTTACCTTCCGCTGGAGAAATAGTAAACCTTGACGGTGTTGGAGAAGACGATGACATCGACCTCACAGAGAAACGAAAGCTCGTTCGCCTTTTTTATCAACCTGTTACGTCTCTTGGAGAAAGTGACTTGACGACTGTTCACATTCTCAATCTTCTTTATCTCTATTTTTCCTCTCCCCATCTTCTCAATCAATTTGGGTTCAACAAAATAGAAAACAGGGGGAAAACAGAGAGAGGGAGACGGAGTAGTGAATGGACGAATCAAAGAGATTAAACACAAACTCTTTACTCAAACTGTTTCAGAAGGTAAAAGTAAACGGAAACGACATAGAACGGCGCACGAAGAGGGAAGACAACCCTCGTTTCTTCTCTGCGTAATTCCAATTTTTTTGACACATTATTAATCTGTTATTGATTGATGAGGGCATGACGTGTCATAAAGAAGTCTCCTGATTGGATGATTTAATTGTCCTACGTGGACACACTCTCTACTCCTCATATAACCCTTTTAGTATAGGTTAGATGTCTTATCAGTTTTTCCTCCATAAATTTAATATCATCTCCAATAATAAAAAAAATTTTACATGTAAAGGTAGCTAGCTAGTACCAACCACGTTAAACATAGATGTCATTGTTATATTGCTATATCCATCTGTTTCTGTATCTATTTTTCTCATTTTTGTCACAGCACTTTTCTAGTTGTTGGAATCAGCACTGTTCTTAAAAGGAGATCGCATGAACGAGTTGATTAGTTTTGGTGGAATCAAATGAAAAAAGAAGAGACAATTTCACATATATGTGCGAAAGACGATGACAATATGTTTTTTTTCTATTTTATATGTCATTGTTATATATTTATATATTATTAGTTTACTTTTTGTTATAAATATTATTTTTGTTTAGGAGTCACTGGCCACGTCATAGCCAGCTTATCATGAAGAAACGATTAGTTGATTAGTCTATAGAGAGAACTAAATTATTTCAAGGTGAAGGTTGATTTGTGTTCTCAGTTGTGTCCACCTTTCTCTTTTGCTTTCGTAGTCATTGTTGTTTTCTCTAGGATCCAGCCTCGGTTAGTTAATTTTGGTGTTGTTTTAGTCTCCCTTTCTTAAGGATTTGGTTCTGGGAAAACTTATGGTTTTCACCGGCAAATATCTCCGGAGTCATCCTTTTGTACTGCCGATTTGTATCTCACAAAGGTATTCCACCACTGTATCCCTCAAATGATGAATGAAACTTTTAGTGTGAAAAGAAAAGATAGGTTTAGCAAATGTTGCTAATGCATATTCGGATAGGGACCACAATTAAGTGTTGAGGTATGAATCGACGATTATATATATGCAAACATAAGGTTTGTGTTGAAGCATACGTGAAGCCTTAGGTTGACACAGTAGTTGAAACTAATTTTTGTCAGAAAAACTTGTTTTGAAGGTATGGGGTGTACACAATCTGGCTAACATTGAACCTGGTAAAATAAATAGTTCATTTATGTTTGCCTCCATAACACTTCATCTACTGAAGTTAGAGATCATGAAACAAGCAAGTGAAGATGACAGGTAAATTTTAATAATTTCCTTTTTAGCTACATTTATGAATTATGAAACTGACTAGGAGCATTGAGCATGATCACGCCAAGAGCCAAAAGTTCTTGTGGGTCTTGGTGTTTAGAACATACCCTCCATTTTGACCTTTCTTCTGCACACCAACACATGTGCATTTGCTATTCTCGATTAGATATTCCGCTGTGTCTACTCCTTTTGACCCTCTTAGAGACCCTCCAGGTCGCCTAGATCTGTCATAGAAAACCATTCTCATATAATTCTATGCTTAAAGAAATTCAGACTTGGAAACTTCAAAATGTTTTTTTTTTCTGTTTCTCTAAAACAAATATAAGTACAGTGGGTCATTTTCTCTTTAGTTTGGGGGCTCTTGTTTTACGTTTCGTAAATATTTCATGATTTATGATTCTTCTTAATTGGATTATCTCAAGAAAAAGAGAGAGAGCATACCCTAGAAGGGAGGATGAGATTGTCCTCCGCTGACCAATGATTATAACATCAACCCCAAGTTTCTCTCCGTGAAGAAGAATAGCTGCAGCTTTGATGCCTTCCATGGTTATACACTCGGTGTGCACAGGCACCTTTGGCTGAGCGACTTCACATATACGTCTCATCTGTTCAAGAAAATTTCCTTCTCCCTGACCAATTTCTGAGGCCAAAGATGAAGCCGAGTTTGCTGTGCTAGGATTAAAATTAGCAGCTCCTGGTGAAGACCCGCTGGTGTTTGAGGAGGAGCTGGAGCTTGGTAATCTCAAAAAACTGGAGAAAGCATTTTTCCATGAGCCACCATTGTTTTCAACATGGACGAGGATAAGCTCGTCTTGCTCAAGCACGGCATGTGAAAGAGCGTATTGAAGAGCAGCTGCGGATTCACGGGTTGGGTCGGCAATCACCATGATTCTTCGAGATTGTGGTGTTGAAGATGATCCTCTGCGACTGTCTTCCATGTCCTTTGCCTCTTCTACCTTTTTATTCTTTTTCCCTTGGCCTATAGCATCACCATTTTTTATGCCATTTTCACGATTTTTTCTTGTTGCAAATTGTTTCTTTTGGTCAAGAGAAATTTAGGGAACTCACGTTTTGTTTATCTCTGAAAAACAGTTAGGAAGGACTAAAGACAATGGTTTTTGTGTGTGTTTCTTTCTCAGGCTTGCTATGTTTAGAAATAGGTAAGAAAAAGAAAGAGAAAGAGAAAGAGAAAAAGAATGAGAAAAAGATAATTGTGGTTGTGGTTGTGATAGTTAGTGTTGCTATATTTGTGTACTACGTCACCTTTTCGTTGGTTAATTTTAGGCATTACCAACATCTAACACAAAAACACATCCAAATCTCCCAACTATTTCATTTTCCTTTATTGGTTTTGCCTTGTTTCTATACTAAAAATTCTCATGCGCCAAATTTCCAAATTGTGGGAACATCAAAATGGAAGCTAATGCATTTTCGGAAGAACTTGGTTTAAGAGAAAACTTGAAATTCATGAAAAAATCTGCCCTCCATTTGATAACATTTATGAAACTAGAAAGATTATGGCTCTGTAGAGCTTTATTGAAAGACTAATAGCTGATAAAGTTCTATTGAATGACTAATAAACTAAAGAGAGGAAGTCAATTAACTTGTCTGCAAGAGTCAAAAAACACAATTGTATTTAATTTAAAATGAGAAAGGGAGATGCTTCAACTGTGCAGACAAAGTTACAAAGCTAAACACATAACATCACTATCAGTACTTATTTATATGAAGCTACTTAGTAAGGAAAACCCTAAACACATGGGCTTAAAAAATTATACTGGGCTTGATGACTTTGCTTTGGACTTGTCTCTAGTACTCCCTCGCAAACTTGGAATCGGGTGAAAGCAAGAGGCCAAGTTTGAACCCCAAATGCATATGGCTTGGTGGAATGAGTGGTGGAAGCATGATCTCATGGAGCTATAGGTGTAATCTTCAATTCACCATGTATAAGAGATTGTTTGGTCATGAGTATCGCATGGCTTCACTTATAGGTTTCTCTTGAACTTGGAGAGCTTAGTCGATCTCACTCAGAGGTACATTGTGACCTTTCTTTCTCACAAAGAATCCTGGTTCTTTATGACCCATGTAACTCATCAAATTTGTCTGATAACAAAAGGGACTTTTCCACATCAACTTTGATCATATCCACTATCTATCTTCCATCCAATAACCAATTAGAATCTTCATAGACCTTCTGCTCTTCATTTTGGCATTCTGTCGAACAGTTTGTCTGCACTCATCATGTTCATAAAACCCAGAAGAAACTTTTTTCTAAAATGACCGTTAGCTAACCCAAACTAGGATAAGTCATCGCAGCTTCTTAATTGCAGACCAATACAGCGAACCAGCATTGTCCTATCACGCTATGACTACACGACATTGCTCTATGTTCTGTTATGTCTTAGAACAAAGAAATTACTTTGGATAAGTACACGCTATATTTTGTGCCCATGATCTCTGAATTTTTTTTGACTTGATGTTGCTTTCACCACTACTTCCCCTCCCCCCCCCCCCCCCTCTCCCCCCCCCCCCCCCCTTTTTCTGCGCTGAATCAGGGCAAATAAAGTCACCGCTTCACTTAATGTTGAGGACGTCTGGACGGGTCTCCGACACGTTACCACAACCCTGCTGACGTGAAGCTCTTGTGTGAGGTTTCTTCAGACCCACCTTGCTTGAAATGTTTTAAGCACAAAGGATGGAGCTTGTTTGATCTCTGACAATGATCTGGCTCCATCTGCTTGATGACTTCGAAAACCAGATGCTTTTAGCTTAGATAAAGTGAGCGACAGTTACAAGAAGACAAGAGTGACTCCCATGAACCGACTGAAGCTATGATACCATGATAATATTTTTGAAACTAGAAAGATTATGGCTTTTTTTTAACAACAAATGCCATATTAAAATTAAACGTCCAATAGGCTAAATCGGTTATAACCAGAGAGATACTCGACGGTAAACTGATAAGCTAACATAATTAAACCATAACGAAAGAGAGAGGTGGCTAAAGAGAGAAGTAACCCGCAGAAAATCTTCATTTGTATTCCTAAAGCCTGCATCCTAAAGAACACTAAGAAGTCGAAATCGACGTTGAAGTACCCAACCAATGGGTTTTGACTGCTGTTGATAACCGTCTCTGAAGACGTATGGATCTCCCGATGTTGCAGTAAGGTGCAGAGAGGCTTCTGGAGAAGGACTACACACAGTCGTCGACGATACAGTCTCTGAAAGATTGCAGTTGACAAAGTCGGGAGATGCTGAGTTTAGGTGACATTGCAGTGAGCTGTGGATAGGCTGTCGGAGTAGTACTACACATAGAGTCGTTGACGGTACAACCTTTGAGTTTAAATGAACGTATGGCTCGCGAAGCTTAGATGTGGGAGAGAGTGGGCTAAGGGGTAGGAGACCCCAAGACTTAAAACACATTTGCTTCTGAAATTAGGTCAAAGCCCAAAACATCAAGTAAAGCCCATACCTAACAAGGGATTAGGGTTTTGGTGGAACCGAAGTAATGGTCACCGATAATGTAACTCTCGTTGGAAGGATCTTTGTACATCGGACCTCCATGGACAGAGCGGCTTGTTGTGGCTGGTGAAGGGAGACGGTGAGCGAGCGAACATGATAGATCCTATGAGAGGAAAGTTGCCGGTTTGGACCTTCGACCATTGATGATGGAATGAGACGCAGTGGAGTGACTGTGAGGAAAGGCCAGGCGAGCGGACGACGGGTTGAGCTACACGAGGGGAGGAGAGACAGTCCAACACTCCGTACTGGTGATGTTGAGTGGAAGCATGGCAGGGTGGTTCTTTTGATACCAGCGCCTTCCGGAGGGGAGGGACCATCAGAAAGCTCATATATTCGTAGAGGAGAGTGAGTCGAATGTCTCGCTGGTTAAGCGTAGATCCGTAGGACCTCGATTTAACTTTCTCAATTTGGGATGGATAGTCGAAGGTACGCAGGTTGACGAAGCAAGAACTCGATGTTGGAGGGTCACGACGGTTGTAGGTGGTGATAAGCAGGGCTGAGGATTTGGAGCTTCTCTTCTCAGCAAGAAGCGCTCTCAGCGGATGAATATCGGAGTGAGTGGAGCAGAGAGCAGAGATGGCGACAGAGCACACTATGAAACACAAAACGATGTTGCAGAGTGAGTTGGAAGATAACGAAAGAGGAGGCTGAAGGGTCAGAGCTGGCGGCCAAAGGCACCTCCGGCGTCGAGGAGAGTGAGCTTTTGTATTTTCTCGATTATTGTGCATAGGAGCGTCTCAGCGTGTAAGCGGTTTGTTATAAGATGCAGAAAGATTATGCCTCTATAGAGCATTATTGAAAGACTAATAGTTCGTAGAGCTTTATTGAGTGACTAGTAAACTAAAGGGAGGAATAAGATTAACTTGGCTGAACGAACTAAAAGACAGGATTGTATTTCATCCAAAATGAGCAAAGAAGAGGCTGCAACTGTGCAGCCAAAGTTACAAAACTAAAGGTATAACATCAATACTTATAGGACGCTATTTGTAAGGGGAACCCTAAACACATGGGCTTAGGACATTATATTGGGCTTGATGACTTTGCTTTGGGCTTGTCTATAATACCATTATAGTACCACTTCAAAAAGTTAAAGCAAACTGAAATAGTTTCAACCATAACTATATAATGCTTTACATTAGTTTATGTGTCTATGACAGATGAAACGTCATTTCATGGGAAATCTCCACTGCGCTTGTTTCTCTCCCTCACAATCAGATCTGGGAAGCCAAGGGCACACCGCCGGTCACCCCTTTTTCGGTGTTCTTCTTCTCCTTCTTATGTATCTTATGTTCGCCCTCTCACTTCGTCTTTGGTTGGTATGCTCGTTGTTCTAGGTTTGTCTCAGACTCCTGTGAGTTTTCTTAGTGGTGGCTCTGTTTGGATAGCGTCGGTCTCCTCTGAGAGGGACGGCGATGCTGGTTTTGTGCGGTTCGAGCTGTTGGGTTTTGTTCATGAGTGATGACGGCTAGGGTTTCCGCTGGCCAGATCTTTGTTTCCGGGAGTGATATCAGGCGTATCTCACTAATCTATGACATCTAACTCAGGTTTGTAGTGGTCTTCACTCACTGCTTCTCGGATTGAAGGGTCTTGGCTCGGGTTTTTTGACGAAGTTTAAAGAGATATTTTGACGGCGCTGGTTGATGGCATTGTAAGGGTTGTCGTTTTCAGATTTCAATCGGGTCTTTATCATTTTGCTATATTCGGTCAGTTCCTTGGAGGTGTTGATGAGTTAGGCCACTGCATGCATCTCTCTATTTAGATCTACCAGTTGGTGTGGTATTAGTCATTGGTTTAAGGCTCTGGTAGGGAGTAGAGAGAATGGGTCTCAGTCTTATCAACTTTGATCATCATTCCTCATTGGCAGCGTGTTTAGGTCTCATGTCATTGGAGTTTTTGCGGTAGGTATTTATTGACCTATTTGGGCTTTATGAGATGCTGGATGGAAGCATCTCCTCTTTGTGAATTCTCATTGGTGTGGTGAGCGTAGTCATCATCCTCTGAAGAAATAAGAGCTTTAGTAACTGGCCAAGACAGAGGAGATCTCTAGGTAGTAGGTATGGTTGGTGGGGAAAAAAATTGAACAATTGTCTTGATCTGAATCATGTGGTGGATTTCCTCGGGGGATTATGCTCAGACCGGTCTGACTTCTCATTTTGGATTTATGGTTAAATGGGTGTAACGGTCCCAGTTAGATAAGTGAGAGGTGGCAATATTTTTTTTTCATCTCCCAAACGACGGAAAGGTTGTTTTCCTGCTTTTTCCATGCCGCCGGTGGGAGCTTCCTACTTGATAATTTGAAGCTTCGTGGTTGGGTTCTATTTTCGGTTTCTTGGAGCTCGTCTGGAGGAAGTTGTAGGAGCCGTAAGATTTGAGGGTGGCCCGAACATCGGTAGCTCGTGGCAACTAGCTAGTAGTCGGTGCTTATAAGGTTCTGGTTTATAGGTCTGTCCATGTTACGATGTGGTCACGTTGCTTTAAGTCTGCTACCTAGTTGTTTAATTTTCTATAGTTTTGTTGTGGTGTTTTCCTTTTTCTGCTACGGTTACTGTTTATATTTTTGTACTTTTTCCGTTACTAGTTAGGCTTTGTCATTTCTGTCAAAACTGAAAATGGTAATAAATTTTAACATGTTTACCGAAAAAAAGTTCATTTCATGATGCATCATAATGTCTTAAAGCCTAAACTTTGACTCAACCAGTAATGCAGTCTGGTTAATTATAAAAACGTATGGTTCTTTTCCTGCTTGCTTCGCAGCTTGGAGAGCTCATGGTGGTAACTGTCCTTGAGGAATCACACCTAAAAAAACTATAAGTAATGTTGGTGAGATTAATAAAATAAATTTTTAAAATCATAGTTAAATTAATTTAAAATAAATATATTAATTGTATAATTAGAGGAATTTAATTGGGTTGACACTAATATTATTACTAAGTGGACAACATGCCTAAAGTTATTTTAAGGGGACTGTAGATAAGTTTTTTTTTAAATTTAAAATCAGCGAAATTCTGTATTTATTTTATTATCTATTTAATTTAAATTCTTGTTCTACTTTTACTGTTTAGATCGGTTTATGCAGTACAGTTCATTAGGATCCAAGAACACCGAATCAGTTTGATTCAGTTTAGTTACTTTGATGTTTAAAATGTTAATATTTTAAAAAATTCTATCAAATTTTTTTTTAGTTTGTAAGGTAAATATATTGTGAAGGAAAAAAAGATATGAAAAACTTAGTAAATCTATCATAATAAGACACACATATGTGCGGGCATAAATTCCACTAGGAAATATACATATATATATATATTATAAAACTAAGACTGGTACGCGTTACGTGCGGGATTTGATGTATTGGTTTTTATGAAAAAAGTAACTTTGTGTAAATTTTCATTATGTTCAGTTGGTTGTGGGGGTGATTATCTTAAGCGATTAGTATTGTCTACACCAAATTACAATTATATAATAAAAATGACATGAGAGCATTCTCAGTATTGTTGTTAATTTGTTTCAGAGTTGCAAAATTTTATATTGTTATAATACTCATAACACTTCTCTACAGTTAAACCTTGAGCATTATAAGTTAAATCAGACAAAATCGATCAAAAGATAATGAGATTAAGTTTTCAAATACCACTGTATTTGTTTTTAATGAGGGTATTTAATATAGTGGAGAATTAGGTTTTGATTTAGAGGAATTTCCTGTCAAAGATATTATATAGTTATTTTTAGACAATGTGAGTAATTGCTATTATTAACAACTGTTGTTGTTGTTTTTTGGTATTTATGTTATATTTGAGGGTTTTTATTTTGCTTTATATAATGGTACCATTATATGGGTTATTATGGTTACTGAATGCATTGTTACATAACTAATTACCATGAATAGTTGACTAAAGATTAATAATTTTTTTTTGCCTTTCTTTGTTTCTCTTGTTTGATGTTTTTGGTTATATTTGTTTATATGTTCTGTAATTAATTGTACTCATATGTTTATTAATAAGGAAAAAAAGTATCAAATTTATTATTTTAAATGGACAAACTGAGCGTAACGTTTATTCAGATTTAAACACATAATAAATATTCATTCTCGGTTCTAACATAAATTTTTGATTTCGAATAAACATATGTTTGTTCAAATATAACTTAAAAGACCTTCAAATTCCATTTGCTAAGTAATACCCTGTCTAATTTTAAAATGTTATTACGTCTACTGCAAGCCTCTGCTCCGTTCCATATGTCATAAATCTTTCTAAGGAGTGTTACTAAAGTTAATAAATTGTGTTTCTTGTACTTAAACTATCAAATAATGAAGATGATTGATTAAAATCTGAAAATGAACACATCTAGAACAGGAAAACAGAGTCTTTATTTGTAGTATTTGACATGATCTTCATACCAGTGTGTATTATATGGGATTATTAACTTGAGTGGTAGTTGCTGACAAAAAAAAACTTGAGTGATCGCATATGATGATCTAGATATTGATTTTTTTCCTGTTTAAAGTGGTTTATATTTATTTTTAGACTTCGTTAAGTTACCATTATTAAACAGTAAACTAGATTTTGACCCGCGCTTAGAAAGCGCGGGGTTGTTGTATTATATTATAATACAAAGTTTTATTATATCGAAAAACATAATTTTTAACAGCTATCTAATCTACAAATTAGTTTATTTGAAATTTTATATGTACACTTTTACGTAAGTTTCTTTTCGACATGAGAATTATATCCGGATCAAAAAAACAAACCGAACCGACCCAAAATTATGGGTTTAGTTCAGGTCCAGAGAAGATAACCTATTGGGTTTATTTTGACCTGCAGGTCTTTGTTTGAGTCCGGGTCCTACCCTAGACCCAATCATAAATATGTGTTTATTAGGTATATTTGGATATTCCGAATATGTTTCCGGTATTATGGATATTGTTTTTAAGTTTTTGGTTTACGATTAGAGTTTTGATTTCAGGTAAATTTTTCAAATTAAAAAAAAATTGGGTATTTGGATAAAATTTTGGGTATTTTTCAGTTCATCGTGTCAGATTTTGAATAAGATTTTAAATTTTTAGGTATTTGAATTTATTTTGGTATTTGTTTGGAGTTTCAAATACTTTTCGTGTTTCGGATATTTTTCAGATTTTTCATACATTTCAAATTCTTTTAGGATCTATATCAACCATGTTTTTGTACAATAACGTTAAATACTCGAACAGATGTGGACTCATTATGTCCATATCAGATCCAACAACCTTTTGATATAGATTTTTAACGTTATTGTACAAAACATGGTTGATGAAATATTTTTCTGAGTAAAAGTATCATAAGAAATAATATTAAGATTTGTTAAAAATATTTAAAATATTGTATGTTTAGAATGATTAATGTATTATTAGAAAAATAATAAATAGTTATACATAACTCCAACAACTTTTTTATATTAGATTTTTTAAAACTCTTTCCTTTTTAATAGTATTGATTCGTTTTAAGTGAAAAGTATATAAAAGTATAATATCTAAACAAATAATTTTCAAAACCTTGAATAATCAATACTGATATTGTGAAGTCAGGTTAGCTTTAATAGAACCAATGAATTTCTTCATTTTTGTGAAGGTAGCATGAATATTCAGAAAAATCATTTTTAAATATGAAAATCTTATCAAACTATAGACGGTTGAAAGTTTAGTATATGATATGATATTTTAGTGGGAAAGTTTATATATGATATGATTACTTTATTATAAACGAATGAGAAAGTTAGAATGTACACATATATGTTATGTAATTTATTTTGCTTTAAATCATATATTATATGATAAAAGTGATAATATAAAATATTAGTTTCAATGCGTTTACGATTAAAAATCAAAATGATAAATATAGTAATATTAATGATTATGATTTAGGAGTGAGATTTAAATAAATAAAAGAATTGACTAAATTATTGTTAGAGAAATATATGGTAACATATTGTTAGTATAAATTTAAGTTAAGACCAAAAATAATCAGTTAAATGAAATGGTCCAAACAACTTTTATAAGTAGATTTTTTTAGACTCCTTCCCTTTTAATAGTATTGATGTGGCTAGTGGGCCACACTAAACAATAATGGTTGACTTTTTTTGTCTCCATATCATATTCTATGGTGATTAGTTAGTATGATATTGTCCACTATAGATCTAATTGGCAAAGCACGCATGAATTTAGTTTTGAGCTCATTTTCAAAAGGCTTTGTACTATTCAGAGTTGAACACTTTTTATATACCAAATATTATTTGTCTAAACTTTGAATGTGAAACTTGAGTCAACATCGATATCACAATTTCTTCTCTACCGGTGGATTTTTCAACCTTCTACCAAAATCAGACAGCTATCTTCTACAATCGTATTTTACCAACGGAACACGCTGGTTAACTCCACTTTTTCCGTTGAGAAGACTTTCGATACAAGACTACCAAATTTACCTTGAGACTACCTTCTACATCAAAACCTCCAAAATTCTTATAGAAGTGGAGTGTTGTTTTCTATAGACTTTGATATCACTTGTTAGGCTTTTTCTAACCTCACGTTCAACTCTTTATGGCGATCAGTGATCACTAAACATGATCTACTTTGAGTCCAATTGACAAATTTCGCATAAATTTGGTTTTTGAGATTATCCAAAAAATTCATACGAATTAGAATCATATATTTCTACATAGTAGATATTATTTGTCTAAACTTCTAATATGGAACGTAGATTGAAATTACAAAAACAGACCCACCAATCGGTTAACTTGCACCACACAGTAACTAAGGGGACGACTGGTTTTCCCGCTACCACCCGCAAACGTAGCTTTTGCGGCCGATAGCGATTGTCAGCGATTTGCAACAATCACTCAAATCGCTCTAAACCGCTTCAAACCGCTCTGAATCTCATAAATTCAAAAGCTGGCGCCAGCTAGCGTTTGCGGTTGCGGGAGGGTAAAAAAAATTTCTTTTTAAAAAAACAATATATATACAAAGGTAAAAATATTTAATAAAAAATTTAAAATTGAAATTATGAAAATATTAAAATATATCTATTATATTTTAATTAATATTATAAAATTTTAATAAAAAAAATTTCAATAAATTTGCAAAAATTAAGATTATAACTTTCTAAATATAAATTTTATATTTATTACAATTTTATGATTTTTGATATTTTTATAATTATATTAAATGTAAATATTGTTAATTTATTATTTGACTGTTACCGCATTAGGTAATTAACCAGTCATAAGTCACCCGCAAACGCACCAATTTTTAGCCGCAATACCAATCGTACAAATCTCTTAAAACCACTAGAAACTGCAATCGCCTGCATCCACAAACTCCCGCAATCACAACCGCAACCAATGCGTTTGGACCAGTCAGGCCCTAAATCACTTGATCAAAACGCTAGAATATGGTGAACCTGATTGTACGATTCCTATTCATTATGGTGTTATAAAAAAAGGTATGAACTCATATTTATATTTTATGCTTTATTAAAATAAGAAAATATATATATACAGTTGCCGTCCGTCAACTTGTAGTGTCATTTTCAAGTAGACTTCCATTACCGGTTTCTCGCTCGCCTACCAGATTGGCTATAGTTGACTTAGGCAAAACCCCTGTTCAGAAACTCGGTAGGCCCAACGCGTGCGGTTGGATAGGAGCCTAGCGCCGAATCAATAAATCGAATAGTGTACGTGGATTAATCGGCGAGGAGTTTTAGGTTAAATATATTATTTATGTAATATTTCAGCAGGAATGGTCCATAGTCTAGTGGTTACTGGCTTCCTATATTCTTCTCAGCACCCGGGTTCGAGTTGCTTAGGAAGCATTTTTGTCATTTTTTCAAATTTTAGATAAATTAATAGGAAAATGACAAAAACAACCTTGTCTTCAACGTAGACCTGTGCTTTCTCTCCCAAAGTTACAGCCGCCATTATTTTTTTTTTTCGATTCAACTGTTTCTTTCTGCTATTCTTGTAGGTTTTAACTATAATTTAACAATTATAACAGATATGTATGTGATTTGGAACACAAAACGTTCGAAAACGATGATTTAAAAAAATGTCCGATTAATTGACCGTATTGCACCAAATCGGGACGGTGCTATAGCGCAACGCGAGTTTCCGGCGAGTTTCCGGCCGCCGACACCGCGTTTTCGAACAGGGGGCAAAACCCTGTATAATTTGCATCTGATATCGGTTTCATTTTTATTTTTTTTTCAGTCAAGAAAAACTATGGCTTGGTTTAAAAAAACAAATAAAATATGGCTTTATAATCAGTTAGTAAACTATACAATTTGATCGAATCATCATCAATTAAAAGAATACTGAATCTTTATTATGTGGTAATCCATGATGTCACGCAAATTATGAAATAATTTTCCGTGGTCTAGTGTCTCATCATGACAGTAAGTACAATATTTTTTACGTCAAAAATAAAGTACAATATTTTTAACGTCAAATGATCACCTTATTATTTTAAAGTTGAATAAATTTAAATAAATCCAGGCTATAAATTTTTGTTCATCAGTTTTTTTAAACATAAACTTAGAGTTTTTTGTTCAAAAAAAGATGGAGAAAAAAAAATTAGAGATTTAAATTAAGGTGGTAAATATTTTTCATAATAATATACTTTTAAAAAACTCATAGTTTAAATATAGGCATTAACGATCAAAGCATGGCCACAGTATAACAATTTGTTCACTTATACATTAAATATAACATCATGAGAAAGTAATATTTAAACTTTGAAAAATATCAAATAAACATATTTGGTTTAAATTTTATAGAAACTAATTTTTATGATGTGGATGCCAGGAATTCAACAAACATTTTAAAAGCTAAAGCAAAACATTATCTTTTTATAAATTTTAATTATCTTTAAAAAGTAACTAAAACTTAATTTAGAAAATTATATTTTATCAATAAAAAAATTTCTATAAAACAAATTAATAGTATCATTACACAACTGAACTAAATTATGCACAACACAACAAAGATTAATCGAGAGTTACACGAGAGAAAAGCTAGAATTAAAATACTATAACGAGGATATAACTCTTGTGTATAGGATTGATAAGAAGAAATTTTTATAACATAAAAAGTTAAAATCAAACATACAATTTTATAAATTCTATTTATTCAGTCAACTAATTAATTAAATGCAACAAATGTAATAAAAATGAGTAAGCACTAAGATTAAATAATTACAGAAAATATTATTCTTACTTACGATATCTATATAAAACAAAACTTTAATTCAGTACATATTATTTTTAATTAAAGATAATTGGTTTACCATTTACAGTTAATTTTTTTAACGTTGATTTATTATGATATTACAATTATAAAAAATATTACATAGACGATCCGACAACCAATAATACTACATGCCTTATAAGGATCTATGTCTAACTGTTTCACCTGAGCCGTCCTACGAAGATCACACATGTCCGACTTTACTTGCATCATGTTGAAGATTCCTTGTAAGCCTTTCCTTTGTAGCCTCCATAATTATTTAATAAATCCGTTTTCTTCGGGAATTGAAATCTGGACCTGCTGGTGTAGAAGCATTAATGAACCCTTAGTCAAACCATTGGACTAATGGGGCTTCCACATAATTTATGATTTACAGTTAATTTATTAAAATAATCAATATTTATAAAACATCAATATTTTGTTTTACAATGGTTAGATTTTGATCCGCGCTTTCAAAATGCAAGATTTTTTATTTTAAACTTCTATTTTTTTTGCTACTTATAAAATTATATATTTATACATACGATTATTTAAGCTAATTACAGTTGTGTTGATTCCTTATGTTTATAAAATATGCAAACACCTGAGACATATCATATAAAGTGTATACTTATACATAAATAAATGATTCTTAAGAGTTTTAAATATTTAAATGTAAATTTCATTCCATAATAATTTTATATAATTTATTGATAAGTTCTCAAATTACCCTAGATTTACTGTTACTCTCTCAAGTTAGAGGTTCAACCATAGTATTTAGGGATCGAATCCACAAAGACTCTAAGATTACACAATAGATTTATCATTTTGGAAGTAAAACTAGACATAAATGATATTAATCAATAACTAAATGAAGTTTGTTTGTAAATTATCAAGATGAGGGAAATAGCTAGCTTCAGGAGGCATGCAAACTCATAAGGTTATTAGAGATTATTTATATTAATGTTCTCTAACTCAAACTTAAGCTATAATCTATCAATTTTCGTATGTGGAGAATATTTAATGACTAGACCTATGATTTCAACTTCCATTTGTTAATCTTAAAAAAGTGTTGATCGATATACTTTATAAGTATCAATTAATGCACCTTTCAAAACGCCGATCAATACTCATGTCGGAGTGTCAATCGATGTTTCTTCTAGCAAGCATTAGTAAATGGGTTTGATGTGTTCTCTAATTGCCTAGACCAACTTTTGTGTGCGCCTAATTAATTAGATCATACTAGTTTTAATTCAGGCAACAGACCAAGATTCTACTTTGGCCAATGAATCATAAATCTAAGCTCAGGGTGATCAATCCTAGACTTAGCAGTAAGAAGAACTAGATGAAGAACTGATTAAATCATCCTAACAACAGTTCATATTAGCAAACCATATAAACCTTTGAAGAATCCTAAATTTAACAATGAGACTACTCAGACATATTCATAGGAAAAAGTATGATTGTTTAAATAATACTACAATAGAATAAAATGAAAAGCAAACAAAGTAGAATCAAGAAACAAAAGGGAGTTCGAGATCTTCTCTGAGATACTGTTCAGATCTCTCTCTCTAATCCTAAGCTCTCTCTCTTCTCTAGGTATCAAAATGTCCCTTCTAGAAAACGAAGTGTAAAAAGAAGTATCTCTCTAAAACAATAGAAAACTCTAATAAATAGTCTAATAGGCGGCCATGGACTTGTGACGCAAATCTTGGAACTTCTGGGAGGAAAATCATAATTAAACTCGCAGGTGGATGAAATCTTAAAAAAGTTCCAAAATGTTTGTTGCAATCATCGACTCCGACTGCATATTTTCAAGAGAGCTTTCCTCAAAGCTCCAAAATGATCCAAAAGCTCCAATTGTGTCCAATGAGTACCTGAACATGTAAAGACTCTAAAAAGACTTCAAATGCATATAAAAGACTATAAAAACCATATATAAATCATGGGTGAAAATAGTTAATCCATGAAATATCAACACTCCCAGATTTATCCTTTTGATTGTCCTCAAGCAAAACATAGGACAGTCATATGAAAGAGGTTTGAAAATAGCAAGGACTCAAAAAATTTCAAATCACTACTCTCACTTTCTGCAAATATGAATAGGTGGAAATGAGTCAATACCAACCTTCAAATCTTTTCAACTACTACTATACTTTCCTCCTGATTTATCAACCATCTCCAATAGATTTTCTATATCTTCCTTAGAAACATTGATGATCCTTCCATCCAGTGCATGTGTGTTGCCATCTTCATCTCTGTATACTCCATACTCATCTCGCTGTATGACACAGATCTTCTTCTTCGAAGAAGTAGCAGTGTGAATCGTGAAGCTTGGTTGGTAGTAGTCATTCTCCCAACTGTTGATAGATCTTTCTGTGAAGTCGTCTATCTCATTCGCATAGTCACTGTCAATCGGTGCTCCCAAAGCTCTGTCGATCATAACTTCAAACCTACCATCGAGCGACAGTTCAGGCTGGGTGTCGATCGATGCTCCAATGTCCGATTCAATTTCATCTCCAGGATCGGAGTAACAGACTGCAATGAATTATGAATCATCTCCAATCTCCATGTAGGACGTCTGTGGCTTGACAACTCTCACTAGATCATAATAGACATTAGGGTCTATGGGTGTCAAGCACAACTTGTCGGTCTTCATGTTGCAAACTGCTCCTAAAGTAGCCATAAAGGCTCTTCCAAGTAGTATTGAAGAGTTCCAGTTGAGCTTGATATCCATGACATGGAAGTCTACTGGAACTAGGGCATTACCGATCTGCACCTCAAGGTTTCTGATGATTCCTCATGAGTTCCTCTGAGAACAGCTGACAAAAGTGAACGAATCCTTTGAAGGCTCTATATCAAGACCCAGATGGTATGCCATCACCTTTGGTCGAATGCTGACTGAAGAACATGTGTCGCAGAGCGCACTAGGGTAGTCAATGCCTCCTATCAAGCATGATATTAGAAAATTTCCAGGATCACTCTTCTTCAGTGTAATCCTCTGTCTCATCTTCTCTCTGACCTGATGGAACATCTTCTCAATGTCTTTCTCAATCTACTTGGTTTCTCTGAAAAACATCCACAATCTATGGGTAAAGTAAGCCTCATTGAATGGCTTATCCAAGGGTATCCTAAGAACCATTTTAGTGAAGTTATCCATCTCATTCTCAGTAGCTCCTCTCTTCAGATGCTTGGGAACCTTTTCCTTCCTCTTTCTCAAGGTTCGTCCCTCAGTAGCCTGTTCAACCACCATAGGCTCTGATGCATCTTTAGATTGATGATTATTGTTGTCTGCTGATGTTTCTGAAGGTTTAGATGAGTTCATGAGTTTATTAAGTCTGCTACGCTGATGCTAGGTAACTGCACTTGGTAGGTGAAAGGCGGGTGTCGATCGACACTGGGGGACTCATGTCGATCGTTGCCTATCATCTAGTGTCGATCATCGGTGTCTGCTTATTGGTGCCAATCGATTTCTTTCGTGGTGACACGGTAGGGTTGGGGTGGATGAGGGTGTCAAGCTGCGAACTCCTCGTGATTCATGATCTTCACTGTCTCGCACGATGAAACGGATCCCATATAAGGTGTCGATCGATGCTGGACAGGATGTGTCGGTCGGTGCTCTAATGACTCCATCGGTCCATGTTCTTCTTTTGGTGTCGGTCGACACCAGTATGAACTGCCAAAACTCATGGAGCTCTCAACTTAAAAATCGCCCTCTTGAAACTTCTCTTGCTTAACCACTTGCCAGAAATCATCATCTATGATGGCACCCACGTGGTGTTTCAGTTCTTCTTCTCCTTTACCCTTAACTAAGGCTTCTTGCTTCTTAAGAGCTTCTCTTGTCTGAACCACCTGCATCTCCAACTTCTTCATATGTGTGCTCAAAGTTTCAAACTTTGTGTTTAGGTTGGTGTAGACAACATCTATCTTCCCATTGAAATCCACTATCAGCTGCTGCTGAACTTGAAGGACTTGATCAAAAATTTCTTCAATCTTGCTCTCCTGGGTTTCTGGTGGTGATTTTTGGTAAGAAGAGTTTCCGAAGGGTTTGTTGTTGTTGTAGTAGTTGTTGTTGTAGGGTTTCTGGTACTGCGAACTCTAGTTGTACTTGCTCCTCTGTCCATTGTCATAGGAGTTTTTATATCCACTCTGAATCCCAGACCTCTTATTCTGAAAACCAGTACCACTGATTGAGTTCACATCTTCCTTGTCGTTTCTGTCACTGTTGATGTCTACAGCTTCTACATCTTCTGCAAAACTAACCTGCTTCTTGAGAAGTTTATGAAGTCTATCCAGCTTGGCCTTGACATCGTCCAACTGCTCCTTCCCAAGAGTAGTGGATAAAATCTTCCTCTCAAAATTAGTTTTCTTCGTGCTGTTGCTGGCACTACAATAAAACATGAGCATAACGACTACAGATTTAGTTGTTAGTTTGTCGTAATATGCCAATTATGACCAAGTAACGACGAAATGAAAATCGTTGTTAACAGCTCGTCGTAGTGGAAAAACATCATAACGTGGTCGTAATATTTACTACTACTAATATTCATCGTTATTTCGACTTTAGGGATGAGTGTCGACCGACAGTTCCTCTGCACATCAACTATGTTTCTTCTTCATTTGCTCAGCTACAGGTTTTGCTCTTTTTATGCTCCATTTAGCTCCAAAAACTCCACAATGCTCTAGAACGTACCTAAACCTGTAAAGACTCTAAAATATACTCCAAACATAACATAAAGACTCTAAATAGAACATATACTATGGCATAAAAAGGTGTAAAATTCACAGTATATATATATCTATATATATATATCAGTAGGATATGTGTTTTTTTTTTTGGCTATGTGTCCTTTTTACGCTAAGATGATCTACTGTTTGAGTGATGCCTTGAGATTTTTACCTAAACTATTGTAGTCCTACTCTATTTCATTAATTCAATTCATTTGTTTGTTTTGAAAAGGGATCCTTGAGCAAAGTTCATTGTCGTATTGTGTGTTTTCCTTGATTGTTCTGTGTTCGATGTTCTTCCTGGTTTTGGGTGTTATGGCTCAGAGTCTGATGATTGGAATTTAGAGCGAATTCTGATTAATAAAGAGAAAATTATAACACCCCAAAACCTAAACTTAAAAATTATATGGGTCTATGGCCCGTTAGGATTGAACCTAGGGTTCTCTTCCCTTCTCTTATAAGTAGGAAGCCTCCCTCACTCATGTCTCCCATTCAGAAATTGGAGCGAAGCCCTACAGAGATCTAGAGAGACCATGAAACCCTAGTCATCAAGGTTCTCTCTTCCGTCTTCTCTCTATGCCGATATCTCCCTCTCCCTCTCTCTCATAGTCGCCTCTCTTTCTCTCTCCTCATCGTGTGCCACCCCAAGTCCAAGCCGACAGTAATAGTCTTTTAGATGCCCTCCAGCCGAGCGTGTGCTTTCTTGTTCCTTGTTCATGTTCTCTTGTTCATATTCTTCAAATATGTTCAGATCTACATCCATGTGAGGTGATTCAAATCCAGATTATTTTCATGGTTTTGTATACTAATTAATGCTGGAATTAGGATTTTGTTAGCCTTGTTTGTTGTTAGGTTGGTGATCATAATGGATGAGGAGTGAGAGAGGCCTATTATGCTAGCAAAAGTAAGCGGGTGGGATCTGAAAGAATTCTAGACCTAAAATCAAAAGCCAAGGTAATTTCTTCAAGAGGTTCTATTCATTATCATGATATTTCAATATATCGTTCAATTCTATTTATGTAAGCCTTGCGTTCACTTATCAAAAAAGAGGTAATCTTACTAGTTTATAAGATTTAAGCAATCTCAGATTGACTGCTATAATGAATCATGTTGCATAAGAACGCTCATACTGTTAAATGCACTGGGTGATTATGTGAATGGGTGATTGATATGAATGACTGATTGATTGAATGATTAATCACTATGAATTATTGTGATGAATCTTGTGTATGAAGAATTGAACGAGTAGGTTAATAGACAATTTGGTATCTGAACTGGATTAGATGAATGTTAAGTATGTGTGTACTGACTGCAAGTTGAGTTGTGTGTGGCACTGAAAATGGGTGGCATCTAAATAAGAATAGAATAAGTTGATTTCAAGTTGAGTTGTGTGTTTAACGAATGTAATGAAATGAACTGAAATAAATGATGTATGTGGCACCAAGAACGGGGTGTGTTTATAAAGGAAATGCTGACCGCAGCGGAAACGGGGTAAGTTACCGGTGCATGATAAGATCGAGTTATGCCGAGTCTGGGTATAAGTAACTACATGTACTGCAAGGTGGACTGTGCCGTGAAAGATAATGGATCGCAGGGTGGGTAGTCATATAGGAGCTGCATGATTGTATCCCGGGAAGGGCTCCTTGCAGAAATGCCGCGATGAGCCTTGTGTGTGAGCGCTAAATCATATAGGTCTAGGTTGATTGGTGTATTAATCTTATGTGGGGTGATGATTGAATTCATTACATTGCTTGATCTTTTTTTATCACTGATTGTTTAATAGTCAGTCGCTAGTCAGTTCTCTTTTTGCATTAGATATAGGGTCCGAATAGTGACCGCGGAATTGGTAATATTAGCGGGACGGAATTTAAGTGCGGTACGGTCCAACATACATATATATTTCTTTAGTTAGTTTAAAATTAAGACTAAAATTTAAAATTCAGTTGAGCCGGTTGGACCGGTCGACCATTGACCCATTTATATACATACATATATATTTTTTAGTTAGTTTTTTAATAATATTATAATTTCAATCTGTTTATTTAGTAATAATGTTATAATTTTTTTATAATTTTAAATATTAATCTTGATATGAAATAAAAATTCATATATATATATATATATATATATATATCTTTATTTCTTTTATTTTATCTTATGTTCTTGTTTGATCTTAATTTTAAGAGTCTAATAATTAAATTATGAATGCCACAAATATTTAAAAATTTAATAATATCAATTAAATACTGCGTAAGTAAAAAAGTTAATCATATAATTATCAGTCATTAAATAGTTGTTACTACACGTCCCCACTCAGGCCCGGCCCATCAAGTGTGGGTGCCTAAAGCAAAAAATAACTTGGCCCATGTATACACAAAACATATTAACAAAATGTGACATGCAGGTTTCGAACCCAGGGCAAAACATAGTTATGAAGACGCTAATAGCCACTAGACCACATATAACTTTTAACAAATGATTGCCTCTAAATTTGTATATATTTTGTGGCGCCTAAAGCTGGTGCTTTACCAGCTTTACCCCAGGGCCGGCACTGTCCCCACTGCATATAATACATATTAGTAGTATATTACTACTCTTGTATATCATTGTTTGTATTGTTAAAAAAAATATGTGTTTCAAAAATTTGTAAAAGGCGTTTTTTAAAATATCGCACCTTTTTTCATGTGTTCTCGGTTTTGCATGTTTATTGATTTTATGTGAGTTATCGAAGTTCGTGTGCGGATTTCAATTCTTATTTGCGTTTTTCATTAAAAAAAGCTGTGGGAAAAAGTAATTACGTGAATGGTGACACTGAAGCGATTTTGTAAAAAAAGTTGAAATCCACCCCGCACATGTGTCGCTAATCATAACAATAGAAGTTCATGCGGAAAGACTGGTTTAGAACCGGTTCACTAAATAACTCATTTACTCATGTGTTCTCTCCCTTTCCATTTTTTCTGAGCGTAAAATAAATAGAAATGACGGATATGGTTGGATGGTGTGTTTGTTAAGAATGAAATGCGTCTGAACATTTTAAAACAATTGTTAGGATACAGTGAAAATGTTGGGTTGTCTACACATGTGTCTCTAACTCTGCATCCGGAAACTCCGGATATGTGTTGAGAGAGACGGGTGGTACAGTAATATTTTTTGGCACGCTCAGCTGTGGTACAGTAATATTTTTTAGCACGCTCAGCTAACTCTCATCTACATAATGTATATTAATATTACACATGTTTTTATTGTTTCTTGAGCATATTATTTTATAAATGTATTTTGGATTCAAAAGATATATTTAATTAAGAAAACTATATTAAGTGTAGAACTGTAGATGCTTTTAAGTCTTTCGTGAACACCCATCATCAATTGTTGTTTTTCCCCCATGTCTCGTGTGAACTAAAAACTCAAAAGAATCAAAGGAATATACCAGTGAGTCCCAGTATGCACAATCATCTTCCTTTTCACGGTTAAAGGTGAAAAGTCGAAACCAAAGATGCAGATTCCTTTGGTCAACATTTGCTGACAAAATTATAAAATGTTTGAATCAATCAAATTTATTTCTTTTTCAACATTGTATCGTAGTCTCATTTTAATTTTACTTTTATTAGTTTATGTTATAATATATATATATATATATATATATGAACTGTTAATATAGGTGAGTAGAGTGAGCAAAATAGGAGGATATATATATATTTGGGCAATTCTCCTAAATACATTATTTTCAAGTTTTGATCACAAAATAGACTACAAATAGAAAAATAATCAAAATGTTTCATTTAATAGGTAAAAGAACATTAATATCCTAGATATATAAAAAAGTTTTAAAAAACAACTTTTTTTCGTTTTAGATTATATGCTTTCAAATAACTTTTTTATAAATTTTCTTTTTTTTTGAAAAAAATTTTTCAAAATTTTTTTAAATTTTTTTTCATATTTTCTTTTTGTAATTCGAAAATACTTTTTGAAACTATTTTTAAAATTATTATTTTCAAATTTTTAATATTTATTTTTTATTTTATAAATTTTTAAACCTCAATTATAAATCATCACTTTTTAACTCTAAATCCTAAGGTTTGGATTAGTTAATCCTAGGAGTATAAACGTATATTGGTCATTTTGATTTATATTTGTGACAAAAAAAAAAATTTTGAGGAATCCTACGGTAATTTCCCCATATATATCAGCGAATATTTACATAGTCAAAGGTGAAATGATATATAAACAACAAAAATTCCAAATCTAAGACAGATTCTAGATGTTATAAAACATAAAACCAATCAGTATTTAAAGAATTAGTAGAATATTTTTATTATATAATATGCTATGCTATAAATTCGTGATCTCAACAATAATTGTACAATATTATATTTCTGTATTATATAATAATAAATTTGTTTGTGGCTGAATAGTTAACTGCTAACAAATAAAATAGGAAACTTCTTATATTGGTACTAGAAACATGCTTTTCGCTTTGAAAATCCAAACACTCGATTAATTCTTCTTTTACTGGAAATGGAACAGTATTGATGAAAAAGAAATTTCTCAGAAGAAACTCGATTACGAACGATCAAGACCTTCAGAAAATAATCTGGTAAAATGAGACTTTTTATGTTCATAAGAAATGTAAATCTATTTTGACCTTAAAATTTAGTTTCAAAACAAAAGTAAAATGATAAATCTCAACAATACCGATTTTCAGGTACGGAGAGATTATCGTGTGATATATTTGGATGTGATAGAATATTTTTTCTGAACACACAAATCTTATCTACACCGATTTAGCAGATGAAAATTATTGCACCTTTAAAAAAAGAGTCAATTTGCTCATAATACAAAAATAACATGGATATTAACAATCTGCCTATAACAGTAAACTTTGGTGTCTACCAATCAATGTACCATCATGTGGGATTTAGGGTATTCACCTAATTAGCAAAGAAGTTTTGTATATAGAGTGCAATTTCTCTTAAAAAAATCACATGTACTACTAGCAAACAAAATTTAAAGACTTTGCAACTTGCATAAAATTTCGTGAGGCTGTAATTATAAAAGTCAACCCTAAAGCTGCCTCAGTTTTATTATAAACAGAGAACAAAACACTTTCGTCCTCTTCCTATCTTTGTTTCCCACTTCTCTCACCAATCTCTCCCAACATGTCGGGATCTTTATCTTGCTCTGCTGCCGACCTCGCAGTCTTGTTAGGCCCTAATGCCACGGCTGCAGCTGACTACATCTGCGGCCAACTTAGCACCGTTAACAACAAATTTACCGACGTTGCTTTCGCCGTAGACAACACATACCTTCTCTTCTCCGCTTACCTCGTCTTCTCTATGCAACTGGGCTTCGCTATGCTCTGCGCTGGCTCTGTAAGAGCCAAGAACACGATGAACATCATGCTTACCAACGTCCTTGACGCTGCAGCTGGAGGTCTCTTCTATTATCTTTTCGGTTACGCCTTTGCCTTTGGATCTCCCTCAAACGGCTTCATCGGAAAACACAACTTTGGTCTCAAGGACTTTCCTTCAGCCTCCGCCGACTACTCTAACTTTCTATACCAATGGGCTTTTGCTATCGCCGCTGCCGGAATCACCAGCGGCTCCATCGCTGAACGGACTCAGTTTGTTGCATACCTGATCTATTCATCCTTCTTAACAGGCTTTGTTTACCCAGTTGTTTCTCACTGGTTCTGGTCTGCTGATGGGTGGGCTAGTCCTTTTAGGACCGACGGAGATCTACTTTTCAGCACAGGAGCAATCGATTTCGCTGGCTCGGGTGTTGTTCACATGGTTGGAGGCATCGCTGGTCTATGGGGTGCGTTGATCGAAGGTCCACGACTTGGTCGGTTTGATAACGGTGGACGAGCTATAGCCCTACGTGGCCACTCGGCCTCACTAGTTGTCCTTGGAACATTCCTCCTTTGGTTTGGATGGTATGGATTCAACCCTGGTTCCTTCAACAAGATCCTCGTCACTTATGAATCAGGCACGATCAACGGGCAGTGGAGCGCTGTCGGACGGACTGCTGTCACAACCACTTTAGCTGGCTGCACTGCGGCGCTCACAACCCTCTTCGGGAAACGTCTTCTCTCGGGACACTGGAACGTTAGTGACGTATGCAACGGCCTCCTTGGAGGGTTTGCAGCTATAACCGGTGGCTGCTCGGTCGTAGAGCCTTGGGCGGCGATCATCTGCGGGTTCGTAGCGGCCCTGGTACTCCTTGGGTGCAACAAGCTCGCGGAGAAACTCAAATACGATGACCCGCTCGAGGCAGCCCAGTTACACGGTGGGTGCGGAGCCTGGGGGCTAATATTTACTGCACTTTTTGCTAGAGAAAAGTACTTGAACCAGATCTACGGCGAGAAGCCCGGAAGGCCCCACGGTTTGTTCATGGGCGGTGGAGGAAAACTGCTTGGGGCTCAGCTTATTCAAATACTTGTTATCACAGGTTGGGTAAGTGCGACCATGGGAACGCTTTTCTTCATCCTCAAGAAAATGAAACTGTTGCGTATATCTGCTGAGGATGAGATGGCCGGTATGGATATGACCAGGCATGGTGGCTTTGCTTACATGTACTATGATGATGATGAGTCTCACAAGGCCATTCAGCTAAGGAAAGTTGAGCATAGATCTCCTTCACCTTCGGGTGTTACTACCACTTCTGTTTGATTTAGATTTTTATTTTGTAAGAGTGTTTATCATGCTCTGGGATACTCTAATATATGTTTGATATTTTTGCATTGCAATAATGTTTTACATTGTACAGTTTTTCTGGGTTGTGGTGTTATTGTCGATGTGTTTATTTATGTTCTGTTAATTATGTTTTCCTTCTGAAGTTGCATTCCATTTACTAGAAGCATTCCATGTGTAAGCTTCAGTTATTCTATTTCTCCTCTTTTCCATTTAAAATAACTAATGCAAATAAACTAATTAAATATATCAATAAAATTCAATGGCTTACATCACTTATTGGACTTTATGCTGGCAACTTGCCGCAGAACTTGAGGTGGTGTTTTCAAAGTATAACCGATCACGTCTCTCCCAAATCACTTGTGTTTTTATAACTCAACATTGTTTTATTGTATTAAACATTAGTACGATTAATTACGTCAATATAATTATTTAACACAACAACTTTTGAGATTCGTACATTGTTTCCACAGCCGCACATCAAGATTCAGAATATTCTATCCCACTAATAAATTAACAATCATGATTCGCACAAAGGGTATCACTAATAACTCGGAGCTTGTACTGGTTTTGTCTTTGTATAATCAAATGGTTAGGTTACTACTATTTGTTGTACTGGTTTGATCAAAAAAAAAAAGTTACTACTACATACATATATATATAAATATTGGGGTAACGTTGGTCTTTTCAACGATGGAAGAATATGAGATCAGTATTTGTACGTCCAACTAGGCATGGGTGTTCAGTCCCTCCATCGGACACAAGCATAATTTGTTTTCATATTTACTTTTTCCTGCTAATATATATATATATATATATATATATATATATATATATATATATATATATTGTGCTGTACTTTTTAAAAATATTACAGTATACAATTCAATTTTTTAAATGTAATATAGTATGTTACAACTTTTTCCTAATATGCTTTATACTAAACATTTGTTTCACGATTGAACGATCAATTTGTATATTTATGTTTATGTTTGAACGATCAATTTGTATTGATAGTAAAAATAAATATATTAAAGAAGTCAAAAAATTTTCTATTATTATATTTATGTTTGAACGATCAATTTGTATTTGATAGTAAAAAAATTTTGTATATTATTTGAGAAGCATTACAACTTTTTTCTAATATGTTTTACACTAAACATGTGTTCCACGAATTTATATGAAACATCCTTGAATACTACAAATAAATATATTAAAGAAGTCAAAGTTTTTCCTATTATTATATTTCTGTTTGAAACAATCTATTTGTATTGATATTAAAAATTCCTTGTATATTATTTGAGAAACATTACAATATTTGAGATATCCATGTATCATCACCACAATGGTTCTTTTGAATTTTAAAAACGACTATAAATTATTAAAACTGTAAAAAAAATCTCGCATTAAAATTTTATGTTCCATGGTTTAAAAAAGACCATAAATTACTAAAACATTTCAAAACATATTTACTAAGCTTTATATGATTATTTAAATTTGTTAAAATATAAATCACAAGACGCAAACATAATTTTGTTTTATATTTCATTTTTCTATATATATATATATATATATATATGTCTTGTACTTTTGTAAATATTACAATATACAATTAAATTTTATAAACAAAATGTAATATGTTACAACCACCTCCTGCTATGGTTTACACTAAACATTTGTTCTACGAATTCATATGATCTTCCATATTGTCTACTAATTAAATTGCAATGAATCCTACAAATAGTTATATTAAAGAAATCAATTTTTTCCTATTATTATATTTCTGTTTGAAATGATCAATTTTGAATCGATATAAAAAAATCTTTTTATATTATTTTAGAAGTATTACAACATTTGAGGTTGTCATGTGTCATTGCCACAATAAATCTAAGAATTCTTAGTGAAATATATTAGTCCATCTAAATATATAATAATTTTTATTAAACTAACCTTAAATTAATTATAAATGTTCTTCATTCTTTCCTTAAATAAAAATTATGAAATTTTCTAATGTGGCTAAAGTATATATGAAAATTAATGTTTCTGTATAATAAAGATTTGATAAAAATTTGTGTATCCTTTTTAATTTTTGTTTAATTTTAAATTATTAAAATAAATCAAACAATTACGTTAAGGGTCCCTTACATTAACCATATAAAAAATTTATTGATTTTCCATTTATGCTATATTTTGAATTTTTAAAAATGACTATTAATTACTAAAACTGTTAAAAGTCTCACATTAAAAATTTTGTGATCCATAGTTTAAATATTTTGTTATGACAAAATCATATAACTAGAAAGTCTCACTTAATAAAAACTAAGATTAAAAGATATATATATATATATATATATATATATATATTAATAACGTTTAAATTAAAATATAAACCATATAAAATGCATAAATATTTTAATTTTGAAATTTTCTTTGGACAAAAAAAAAATTGAAATTTTTTGAAAACAATATTGACATTTTAATATTTAAGTTTTAAAATTTTGCACTGAATTTGTTAAAAATTAAAAATTTAATTCTGTTAAATATGCTACAAAGAAAATTTTGTTATCAGTGATTTAAAGTTTTTGTTATAAAGATACAAATGATCAAAAATACATGAGTAGAAAGTATCATTTAATAGATATCAATATTAAAAATATACTATATATCTATATTAATATCATTTAAAATTTAATTATATACAATATAAAATAGAAAAGTAATTGTTTGGATTAATAAAATTTATTTATGTGATGGGACCAATTTAACTATATGCATAATAGTTACTGTCTTTTTAATTTTTTCAATATATATTTTTTGGCATCAATATATATTTATTACTTAATAATATGTAAAGGAACATATAATAATTAAAAATAATTTATGTATATATAATGTTCATCACTGCAAGCCTAGAATCTTAACATAGTAGAATGGTATTTGATTATAGTAGAATAATTTACACGTTCACGCATTATGAATGAGTACAATGTCTATGTAAAAAATGACACATTCTCCAGAACATGACTATTTTCCTAATTCTTTTCTACTATGGTTATCTTCTAAATTCACCCTTTTCCTTTTTAGTTTGTACTAAGAACTGAAAAACCTATTTTCTATGAAAGATATCGTTTGAATGACAAAGTAATAGTGTTTGTACAGACTTATATATTTTCCAATTTTACCTTATTTATTCACATTTTTTAAATTAAAGATTTTTTGTTCTTCTTATTTTTGGTTGTAAAAACGAAATGTATAGAGCACATTTATCTTGGCTTGCTTTTGGATGATTTAGAAATAAGATATTAAATTTTCTCAAACATACTATAACCAAAATCTTAACATTAAAATAAACAACCACAGAAAATCTATAATCTTAATTCTACAACAATAGAAAACATAAAATCACAATTCCGTCTTTTCATGGTTATAACGTTTGATTTGTGTCCCAAAACAGTAAATGAAAAAAACTTACAGTTTGAAGAAATGATACCATATGCAAACTTACAGTTTGAAGAGATGGCAGCATGACGATGACTTATTCATGTGGTTTGCTTTAACTAGGGGCACAACTGGTTTTACTGATACCATATGCAAATGATGTGTTTGCACTTTGCAGTTATACAGAAATATTTGCTATAATTTTTTGACATTGAAAAAAAAAATATATATATATATAAACCCAAAAATAAATTTTCAAAATAATATTATAATTTTATAAATAAATTTTTATATTAATCAAAATAATATGATTTTTACTGATTTATAGATCGTGCCCCATGCAACGTAGAAATAAATTGTTATTGTCTTTACTGATTTATTTGTTGAGTTGCGTGTGTGTATATATAAATATATTAAATTTTGTGTATATATATATGTGTATCTATACTATGCTAAAAGGGGAATATAAGCTCCTCTTAGAGTGTCCACATAGGCACAAAAAATCGTCCAATCAGAGAGTCCAAAGTTGCCACGTCATCTCATTTATTTTTTCGTAAAAAATGAAAAAAACAATACAAATGAAAGGATCGAACCCGGGTTATTATGACATAAATATAGGACATATACTAATAAGCCATTAAAACTTTCTTGGACACATATACAAGAATCACTAAATATGTAATCACAAACTCTTATGTACATTTACAATAATATGGATTCAACTTTTAAGACTCCGATACTTTGTTCTTTAAAAAAAAAAAGTAAGTGACTATGCTAATATATTCTTTGAAAGTGTGAGAACATTGACAAATATGAAAAATCATAGATTTTTGTTTTCGTGACAAAGTTAAGAATTTTGTAAAAGTAAGTTTAACATATAAATTTTCGTGACAAATATGAAAAAGCATAGATTTTTGTACAATTTTGACAAAACAACTCAAAACATAGTTCTCTAATGTCTTAATAAAATATTATTTAAGGGTGCAATAATTAAATATATCAATTCAATAAATTTTGTAATTTATAGACAAAACAATAACACAAAAAATTTTGTAACATTTTTTTAACCTATCGATTTCTTTTCATGAGAATCCAACTAAACAAGATAAAAAAACAATAAGATTATTTAATTACCATTTTATTCAATTTTGATTAATTTCAAATTGTAATAATGTATCTTTTTGAAGTTACAAAAAAATGTTCTTTCTTTATTACACTAGCATTATATATAGATTTCATATCCACAAATAATTATAAGCTTGCTTTCCCCGATTCATATGAAAACTTTTTAAGTTATCCACCAAAGCAAATTAATTAAATCAATCAAATTGTTAGAATACAACAAATTAATATATAATTTTATTTTAAATTAAATTATTAAAAAAGTATATTTTCATTAAACACAAAATAATAAATAAGTAAAACTGATTTGATGGTAATTTTTATGACATATATATATATATATATTATGTGAAAGAAATATAAGCTTAACATGGAAACAAATCTTAAATACAAAAACTCTAAAATTAACAAAAAAAAACTAATAAAAATTAAACTATGATATCAATTGAAAGCTTCTTAGACAATATTAATAAAATATTTAAGCGATAATTAGATAAATTTGATTTTTTTGCTAGCCAAAAGTTTATTATTAATTAGCATCAGTATTTTCAAGATGTTTAAGAAATGATGGACTTAAATGATATATGAACTATGAATAGTAGTACTTTGTAAAACTGACTTAGATAACACACATCCGCACATCATTTCCAGTCTTTTTTGATGCATAAATTCAATTTCTCCAGAGCAGTTATTTCACAAAGAGATCGTATGAGATATTGTTTTGATATTCAGATTTGTTTCTTGACTGTTAAGAAGATTGATAACTGTCAAAATGTCTCATTCGAATATAATATGTTTATAACCGAGTCTCTAACATGAGAAAAGTTTGTTTTAAAAGTAAATAATTTTATTTTTCTTATATTATATAATAAATATATATTATTTACTGATAATAAAAATATAGTTATTCATCTATCAAAAATAACTATGAAAATATGTGAATCAAGTACAACAATCAAACAACATAATGATTTCCACAAAAAAATTAAAAAAAAGTTATATAATTATTTTATATTCTTTAAATAATGTAATATAATATTATACATTATTTTTTTAGAATTGAGAAATACATATATTATCTTATCCGCGCGTAGCGCGGTTAAAAAATCTAATACTTACTAATAATTCTTGGTAATGTTCTTGATGTTCTCTGCACCTTCCTTTTTCATTTTAACTTTTCGTCTTACTTTTATTTTCAACGTTTATGTTTTTTCAAATTATATCATTTCCCTTTTTACTTTTCTATGTAACGTTGTGTATTTAGTTTTTCTTTCTGACCGATTATAATTTATATGTTATGCGTCTTTAACTTTATTAAAATAAATTTTATTCAATTACTTTTTACTTTTTTGTAGAACAGAAAGCCACAAACAAATTTAAAATTAGAATTAACAAATAATGAGCTAAAAATCAAAATAATAATTAAAAATATTTGAATTCTTTAATGACAATCATATTTGAACAATATTAGCAGTAGACTAACAAAAAAATCAAATAATACCTAGGTTATGGTTTCTAAATCCATACTTTTTGTGCTTGAGCTCTTGTTCCATAATCAAATTCTAAAACATATATTTTTCTTTCAAAAAAAATTCTAAAACATATTACAAGTATTAGTTTAAAAAAAATTTCATCAGAAATTTTATTTGTGCCACATACAATTTTTTTATGGGTTCGCCCCTGACCGCAACCGGTCAGATCTAAGTGTGTTTCTACGCCTTTTCCCTTCCATGTCTACGCGAATAATTAATTGATTATTGGGTTGTAGTGTTTTGCAAACTCTTAATCTCTAATTTAATTTTGTCACCACATGCAATGCTTTTGTTAACATATTATTTATCAAACACTACAACTTTGGAGAGGCGTACCTTTCCGCACCAAAGATTCTCGAGATATATTTTTTTTGATCAAAAGATTCTCGAGATATTTTATTAGTAGTAATTTAGAAGAAAAAAAAAAAGCAGAATCCAGTATTCAATACAAAGAGATCACACGCTACTATTTTTGGAGTCCGTGAAACTGTTGTCGGTATCACATGGGGCTAATGTGGGTATTTCCAAATCGAAAGATGAAAGGCGTGAATCCGAACGAATTTGTCGGAAACACCAATTTTTATTTAAAAGTAAAATATATTTATATTATCTTCTTCCAAAAAAGAATTTGATTAGGCATGAGTATTCGGGGTCTCAATCGGATTTTGGTTTTATCCAGTCAGGTTTTGATTTTTTGGGTTTATCAAAATCAACCTCGGATTATATAAAAGTTCGGTTCGGGTTATATCGGATTCGGGTCGGGATTAGTAAATTTTCAAAGAACCGGTATAACCCATCGTACTTTCGGGTTCGGATCCCAATCGGTTCTTCAGTTTTAAAATACATGATTTGTACATATTTTGTAACTAAAACATAAATGAAATCGGTTCTTCGGGTTTAAAATACATGATTTGTACATATTCTAATAGCCAAAACATAAGTAAAATCGATTCAAAAATAAGAAAAAAACATCAAACGTGATCATTCAAAATCAAGCAAAAGATAAACATAGTTAGTGATAGAAAGAAAACCAGATAAATGAAATCATAAAACAAAAACTTAGTTCTCATGAAATGAGAAACATTATTCAATGAAAACAAAACTAAAATAAAAAAAACTTTAAGCTTTAACCGCCACATTCCACCTTCAACCTTCATGTAATAGATAATTATTTTAGAAGTTCAATAATATCTTAAAGTATTTTGGATACATATTAAGAATTAAGATCATATTTGGTAGAAGTTCTTTTTGTGATTATAAATGTTTCGGATTCTATCGGATATCCATTTAGGTCCGGATTCGGTTCGGATAATACCCATAACCCAATATACCAAAAAACAGGATCCATTCGGTATTTATGTTGAGTTCAGGTCGGTTCGGATTCATTTTTATCGGATCGGGTTCGGTTTGGATTTTTGGATTCGGTTTATTTGCCCAGCCCAAGATTTGATGAATTACATAAATTCGGTTAACCGGCCGAAACGTTAGCCTTAGATTACATGTGTAAATCAACAAACAGAACAACAAAACAAAGCACAGATTAGGAAAATTGGTTATATTTCAAAAGCTTATGGGCCCACGTTAGTTTTGAAATAGACTCGCCCATCTACTCGCATTGGTTTTGAGCGACACTAATTGTAGAGTGTCGATCGACTCTTCTTCGTATCTTCGAAAACTTCCTCTCACGAATCAAACAAACCACTAATCAGTAAAACGTTCATAACGTTTTCTCTAAATTCTGATTGATCTCAAATTGTTAGCATTGGAAAGCTAACTCAAAACTTTATTTTGTGTCAAAATATGAGCTCAATCGTACTATGGTAAGGTCTCCATTTATAGCTAACTTCTGACGCGTCAACGCAATTTTGCACTTCAAATAGCTCTAGAATCTCTAAGGTAGCCTAAAACGTACATGAACTTGAAAATACTCTATGACAGAGTCCAAACACATATAATATCCTCTATAAAGGACTTATGCCATGGTCCAAATGGCGTAAAATCTATGGTATATTAATTCCTCCAGACTTATCCTTTGCTTGCCATTAAGCAAAACATAAAATAGTCTTGTGAAAGAGGTTTGAAATCGTAGGGACTCACACAATTTTTTTTAAACTATTACCTTCACCTCTTAAATGTTACAAGCCACATCAGAGTGGTGCCTATCCTCAGGGGCACTTCCATATACTAGATCTTGGTTTAGCAACCAAACCATTCAACCCACAACTCAACTGATGTCGACTGACATACCCCTCTACTGCCCTCATTTATGCAAATGCTAAATCTTTGGAGTATAGATCAAAAGATACATGGAATATTACCCCATCAAATATCTGAACGCACATGTAATGTTTTCTGATCCCTTTCCTCTCTTTTTTCTCTTCTTTGAATCTTTTTATTTGTTTCCGATGAACAGTGAAGCTGCTACAGTCCGTCTTGTTCATCTTTTTTTTCTACTTTTTTATTTAGCAAAATGTAGGCGAATAGTTGGATCATAGGAAATGTTCCTACCCTTTGCTTCCTACAATGTGTGACCATTCTTTTGAATTAGAATAGTGGGGTGGGGTCATAGAAATATTTCCTACCCCTATGCATCTCACCTTCTCAGAGGAGCCTACGGACTCTCCAAAGGGTGTTGACCGGTGCTCAGTTGATGGTGTCGACCGACAGCAGTGTGAGCTGCCAACTGACATATAACTTTCGACTTGAAAGTCCCCTTCTTGGAGCTTCTCTTGCTGCATAGCTTCTGCAATCTGAAAAACCTGGGTTTCTAGCATCATGAAATGAGTGTCCAAGGCTTTAAATTTTTCATTCAGCTCTCTATAGAAAAAAAATCTAACGTCAGATTTAAGAATGCACTCATCTTCGCGGAAAGTACATGCCTCGTTTCGCCGTTATCCCCTTCCAACCATATCTGAAAATAAACGGCGGTTTCAATTTCAGATAAAACATAGATAGATCGGGTTGCTTAGACACTGATGTTATGTACACTAGAACTATAAATCCAAACCGGACTAACCTTGATTGCCGCTGTTTGCTCTTTGATCGCCCGCACTGCTGTTCGCTCTTCGATCGCCCATGCCACCGTCACTTTCAAACTGCTGCCGTAACCCTAACTTTTTACATCACATAATAAACAGACGGCTACCGCGGGGAGGGTGAGAGTTAAAACTTTTATATTCTCCAAATCATACTCGCAATTTCTCTCTCAAAATCTAACTTCTTTTTTCGTATGTGGGGAGAGGGTTCGAAATTAAAAACGACTTGTCAGTTTACAGGGGAAAGAAAAGACACAACTTTTACTGTTTACACACACATGTAGGGGTATTTTGTCAATTGTTTTTATATAAAACATAATATCATAGCCAAATTTATGTTATAGTTAGATCCTTAGTTTCTTTCTTTCATATGGTCATGTCACCTAATTCCTAACAAAAATATAATTGATACTTAATAGTGTAATTGTTTTTATTTACTATTTAAATATTTAGAGCTTTACAATGTTATATACCAGAATGAAATGCTATTTCATAATTAGTCCATGACGCGTATAAGAGCAATCACGGTTAACCCATTTAAATCTTAAGCTTTTTTAATCATGTGTGTTGTAAGACTCCTCATCGAAAAGTCTTATTAGTAATATATTGATTTTGGTCTTTCAAGCTGGTTTTATTTTCCGTGATCAAACAGGTGAACATTTTTAGTTTTTTTTTTCACAACGAACTGTTATTCTATTAAAATATCTTACAGTCTTAACTAAAGAATCTGAAATTCTATTTTGCGTTCTAGAGATATGAGAGATCTTGAAGTCCGAGAAATAAATTTGCAGCGTCTTTTTCACCTCCAGTCCAGTTGCAAAACTTGGCTATACTTGAAACTCTTTTATCATCGCGATCAAATCCTTGCAAATCGTTCCAAAACAAAGATATGACGAATGGTGAAGCATATTTTCCATTTCCTATTGCAGTGCTTCCACTTAAGGGTGTAAAGTAGTCTCTCGCCTTCTTAAATTCTGCGTCCCCATAAATTAAATCTTGCTGAAACCATCCATCCAAACCCAATTGCAACCACTAGATTGTGTTGTAGAAGTCCATGAACCATCCACCATGCAGACATTATCTAAGCTTATGACTTGTGAATCATCTACCATATGCTCCTATGGTATGGGGTTTGCCATCTCATTTGCATTAAACCATACTTGTCATTCACTTTCCGCATATCTGACTAGCTCCAAAGGATTCTTATCTATCTTTCTAAAATGTTTATTATTTAAGATTTCTAAATATACCAGATTATCTAGGAATAAGGGTTTATGTCTAGTTCTGATTCAACAATGCTATTTTTCTTCTAGAAAATGTAGTCTATATTGGTATAAATACTCGATAGCAAAAAGATTATGGGATTAGAAGGTGTTACTAATAGGGAATATTATGTTTGTGAGCTGAGGACATTCGTATATGGCATTCATTTTTGGTTCACCACATCTCATATTATTGAGTATATATTTGTATTTGATATGTTTGGATTTGATATTTTATTTAATTTTGACTTCAAAGAAACGGTCTAAGATGACAACCTTGATTGTAATACATATATAAAGTATAGTTTCCAAAGTCTTTGACGTGTGTAAAGTACATATGGACTTTTTCAAACAATAAGTGAAATACTGTTTTGAGATTCAAAAGTTCATCATGTGCAAATCTGTGCAAGAAAAAAGAGTATATTTATTCGTAAGAAATCTGAGAATACATATAATTTAATTAAGTACATTTTAAGAAGATTATACCATTTATAAAAGATATATAGTTTTTGAGTTTCTTATGATCTTTTTGTTAATTACTCAATAAAAACGGTCTACTTTCTTTTTCAGTTCAATATAGAGAATTATGTATAATGCCAATTACACAAATGCTCGGGCAACGTTATATACAAAGAAATCACTGTACGAAAGTTGAGATTACATTTGTTGTAGAAAAAGCGTGTGCACACACATTATTTGCTCCATTTATGGAGTTCAAAAGTTGGGGAAACAAAAAATAATACATGGTCAATATTGGTGGCTAGTCATTAATAAATATAGGCTATCGTATAGCTAAAAGCAAACCTTTTATCAAAAAAACGAAGAAGCTAAAAGTAAACCTCAGAAGAATTTCCTATGAAATTGAATTTTCTTTGTTGATTTGACTTTTTCTAATATCAATAATTTAAGTGGTTCTTGCTTAGAAAAGCTGTATCGTTTAAACTTCTTGCTTAGAAAAGCTGTATCGTTTCAAACTTTCAATATTCCAATCTTTTAATATAGTATGAAAGAAATTCCTGTTGACTTCAACTAGAATAATACGGTGTAACAATGGATTCTACGTAAGTAGTTGGTTGAAGAAATTTGGCGATGATAGCCTTTTATTTTCTGTAAACCGGAGTCCTCTAAATGTGATAAAGTCATGAAATTAATAGAAGTGTACGGAGAAACATCAGGTCAGTATATCCTACTATATAAAAGTAACTAAATTCAAGGCTTTTGAAACTATCCACCTCAGCCAAAATATTCTCATCAAAAAAGAAATAGAAATAAAAGATAATCTCTACTAATAAAAGGGAGCTTTTGAGGCTCCATAGGGCGTCCACATCAGCAGAAAAAATTTCTCCCAAAATCTGACACGTGGCATAAAATATAGTTTTACATTTTCATATTACTTATTTTCAAAAATTATAAAAAATATGTAAACATACAGCATAAAAAATGGAAAAACTACATTAAACATATCTAAAATTACTATTTTTCACTTAAAAAAGACGGCTTATCTCCATAATGTAACATTCCCGTTTTATAAAAAAACAAAAAAAATTATATATAATTTCGAAAATAATAAATATATGTAAAACATACAACATAAAAATAGAAATACTACATTAAACATATGTAAGATTACCATTTTACATTTAAAAATAACAATAATATGTAAACATACAACATAAAAAAATGAAAAATTTACATTAAACATATGTAAGATTACCATTGTTCACTAAAAAACGGTTTATCTTCATAATGTAACATTACCACTTTATAAAAAAAAGAAAAAAAAACATAAATATAACTATTTGACTATTTGTCCAAGTTCGTCTATTAAACATTTCCGTTTTACATTAAAAATGAAAAATACGTAAAGATTTAAACATCTATCTTAAAATATAAAATATAGACATTAACTAAATATAAAGTATAAGAAAGAGAAATATTCAATAAAAAAAATAATAAATAATAAGTAAATATTATAAATATATAAATATACGAATTATATATACAATAATAAGTAAATGCACAATTTTAAAAAAATGGAAAGAGTACATTAAATATTAAACATCTATCTTAAAATGTAGAATATAGATATTAAGTAAATAGAAAGTATAAGAAAAAGAAATACACAACTTAAAAACAATGGAAAAAATATATTAAGATTTAAACATCTATCTTAAAATGTAAAATATATAACAATAATATGTAAACATACAACATAAAAAAATGGAAAATTTACATTAAACATATGTAAGATTACCATTGTTCACTAAAAAAACGGTTTATCTTCATAATGTAACATTACCATTTTATAAAAAAAAGAAAAAAAAAACATAAATATAACTATTTGACTATTTGTCCAAGTTCGTCTATTAAACATTTCCGTTTTACATTAAAAATGGAAAAATACGTAATGATTTAAACATCTATCTTAAAATATAAAATATAGACATTAACTAAATATAAAGTATAAGAAAGAGAAATACTCAATATAAAAAAAATAAATAATAAGTAAATATTATAAATATATAAATATACGAATTATGTATACAATAATAAGTAAATGCACAATTTTAAAAAAATGGAAAGAGTACATTAAATATTAAACATCTATCTTAAAATGTAAAATATAGATATTAAGTAAATAGAAAGTATAAGAAAAAGAAATACACAACTTAAAAACAATGGAAAAAATGTATTAAGATTTAAACATCTATCTTAAAATGTAAAATATAGATATTATGCAAATAGAAAGTATAAGAAAAGGAAATACACAATTTAAAAAAATGGAAAAAGTACATTAGTATTTAAACATCTATCTTAAAATGTAAATCAATCTTAAAATATAAAATTATTAGTAAATAGAAAGTATAAGAAATATATATTTCTAATATAAAGAAAAATCAATAATAAGTAAATATAAAATATAATCCCGAAAGATGACACGTGGCATAAAATATAGTTTTACATTTTAATATTATTTATTTTCGAAAAATATAAAAATATGTAAACATACAGCATAAAAAAATAGAAAAACTACATTAAACATATGTATAATTACTATTTTTCACTTAAAAAAAAAGACGGCTTATCTCCATAATGTAACATTACCGTTTTATAAAAAAAACAAAACACATTATATATAATTTCGAAAATAATAAATATATGTAAAACATACAACATAAAAATGGAAATACTACATTAAACATATGTAAGATTACCATTATATATTTTTATTTTAAGAAAATAATATGTAAACATACAACATAAAAAATGGAAAAACTACATTAAATATATGTAAGATTACCATTTTTCACTAAAAAAAACACGGCTTATCTCCATAATGTAACATTACTATTTTGTAAAAAAACAAATGATATATAATTTCGAAAATAATAAATAATATGTAAACATACAACATAAAACATGGAAATACTACATTAAACATATGTAAAATTACCATTTTACATTTAAAAATAACAATAATATGTAAACATACAACATAAAAAAATGGAAAAACTACATTAAACATATATAAGATTACCATTGTTCACTAAAAAAACGGTTTATCTTCATAATGTAACATTACTATTTTATAAAAAAAAGAAAAAAAACATAAATATAACTATTTGACTATTTGTCCAAGTTTTTCTATTAAACATTGCCGTTTTACATTAAAAATGGAAAAATACGTAAAGATTTAAACATCTATCTTAAAATATAAAATATAGACATTAACTAAATATAAAGTATAAGAAAGAGAAATACTCAATATATAAAAAATAAATAATAAGTAAATATTATAAATATATAAATATACGAATTATATATACAATAATAAGTAAATGCACAATTTTAAAAAATGGAAAGAGTATAATAAATATTAAACATCTATCTTAAAATGTAAAATATAGATATTAAGTAAATAGAAAATATAAGAAAAAGAAATACACAACTTAAAAACAATGGAAAAAGTATATTAAGATTTAAACATCTATCTTAAAATGTAAAATATAGATATTATGCAAATAGAAAGTATAAGAAAAGGAAATACACAATTTCAAAAAAATGGAAAAAGCACATTAGTATTTAAACATCTATCTTAAAATGTAAATCAATTTTAAAATATAAAATTATTAGTAAATAGAAAGTATAAGAAATAGAAATACACAATATAAAGAAAAATAAATAAGAAGTAAATATATAATATAATCTCGAAAGATGACACATGGCATAAAATATAGTTTTACAATTTAACATTACTTATTTTCAAAAATTATAAAAAATATGTAAACATACAGCATAAAAAATAGAAAAACTACATTAAACATATGTAAGATTACTAAATTTCACTTAAAAAAAAAGACGGCTTATCTCCATAATGTAACATTACCGTTTTATAAAAAAAACAAAAAACATTATATATAATTTCGAAAATAATAAATATATGTAAAACATACAACATAAAAATGGAAATACTACATTAAACATATGTAAGATTACCATTTTACATTTTTATTTTAAGAAAATAATATGTAAACATACAACATAAAAAATGGAAAAACTACATTAAACATATGTAAGATTACCATTTTTCAATAAAAAAAAAAACACGGCTTATCTCCATAATGTAACATTACTATTTTGTAAAAAAACAATTATATATAATTTCGAAAATAATAAATATTATGTAAACATACAACATAAAAAAATGGAAATACTACATTAAACATATGTAAAATTGTCATTTTACATTTAAAAATAACAATAATATGTAAACATACAACATAAAAAAATGGAAAAACTACATTAAACATATGTAAGATTACCATTGTTCACTAAAAAAACGGGTTATCTTCATAATGTAACATTACCTTTTTATAAAAAAAAGAAAAAAAAAACATAAATATAACTATTGACTATTTGTCCAAGATTTTCTATTAAACATTGTCGTTTTACATTAAAAATGGAAAAATACGTAAAGATTTAAACATCTATCTTAAAATATAAAATATAGACATTAACTAAATATAAAGTATAAAAAAGAGAAATACTCAATATATAGAAAAATAAATAATAAGTAAATATTGTAAATATATAAATATACGAATTATATGTACAATAATAAGTAAATGCACAATTTTTAAAAACTGGAAAGAGTACATTAAATATTAAACATCTATCTTAAAATGTAAAATATAGATATTAAGTAAATAGAAAGTATAAGAAAAGAAAATACACAATTTAAAAAAATGGAAAAAGTACATTAGTATATAAACATCTATCTTAAAATGTAAATCAATCTTAAAATATAAAATTATTCGTAAATAGAAAGTATAAGAAATAGAAATACACAATATAAAGAAAAATAAATAATAAGTAAATATATAATATAAGTAAATACCAAATTTAAAAAATGGGAAATTACATTTTTTTTAACGCTGATTTATTATGATCTTACAATTATGATATAGGAAAGATTACATAGACGATTCGACAACCGACAATACTACCTGCCTTATGAAGACCTACGCCTAACTGCATCACCTGAGCCGTCCTATGAAAATCTACGCTTGACTAGATTTACTTGCACCATGTTGAAGATCTCTTGCAAGTCATTCCTCTTTAGTCTGTATAATTGTTTAATAAACCGCTCTCTCCGGGACTTGAAACTTGGATTTCCTGTAATCTGCAATAAATTGCATAGTCTGGGATTCGAACCCCAGACCTGGGTGTAGAAGCCTTTAAACCTTAACCAATAGGCTACGGTGCTTCCACACGGGAAATTACATTAAGATTTAAAAATATATATTAAAATTTTAAATATAGATATTACGTAAATAGAAAGTATAACAAATGGAAATATACAATTTAAAAAATTGGAAAACGTACATTAAGATTTAAACATCTATCTTAAAATATAAAATAGAGATATTAAGTAAATGAAAAGTACAAGAAATGGAAATACATATACAGGAAAATAAATAATAAGTAAATAATGTAAATATATAATATATGAATTATATATGTAATAATAAGTAAATACACAATTTTTAAAAAATGGAAAAAGTTCATCAAGCATTAAACATCTATCTTAAAATGTAAAATATATAATATAAGTAAATACACAATTTAAAAAATGAAAAAAGTACATTAATATTTAAATATCTATTTTAAAATACAAAATATAGATATTACGTAAATAAAAATATAAGAAATGAAAATAAACATTTTAAAAAATGGAAAAAGTACATTAAAATTTAAGCATCTATCTTAAAATGTACTTATATCTTAAAATGGTAGTAAATTATATAAAAATGCAAATACCACCTTAAAAAAAATGTATAGTTTTACATCAAGAAAGTCCCTATAAAACTCATTATTCCATCCACATCAACCTCACACTATTAAGGAAAATTTCAAAGCACTCGAGCAAAAAAATGGTTTCACCATCAACTCTTGCCGTCCCAGAAACCTTTAATGACCTTGACTGAGATTTTTTTATAACAACAAACTTTTTGTTAGGTGGATTCATTGTTGGGAAACCCGCAACTTCCAAAAGCCGAACTTATTCATGGGAATTGAATTGCTTTTCATAGACTCAAAGGTATTCTTACAAATTTAAATTAATCGAATCCATAATTTTATTATTAATATTCATACTAACTCTCTCATGACCAAACCATTTCATTTAGTAACCATTCAAGCGTTTATCCCGAAACACTTCCTTCCTCGCCGAATCAGGTATTGGTTCATGTTGGTTTAGTATTGTTTTTGGTTTACTAACCGGTTTAGGATGGTCCTATTGTAAATATAATTTAAGTTAGTTTAGCATATATTATGTTTAAAATAACTTAAATTAAATAATAATAATATTATGCTTAAAATATAATTTTAGAGAGTTTTCAAATATAGTTTACATAACATTATAGGTGATGAATTTAATTTATTAAATTCGTTTATTACTTAAAACTAAGTTTTTTAAAAAACATACTGAGTTATAAATATCAATGATGGATTGGTGAGTATAACATGAAGACAAACATGAAGACAAAAAAAAAAAACATGAAGACAAAATTATAAATATCTGATTTTCAAGATAATAAATTCAGCTTTTATTCAGATAGTCAATATATAATATCTTAATTTTTTTTTTTAAAATATACATAATTTATATATATAGATTAATCTTCCAAACTTAAACTATTATATTATATATGAATAATGTTTTTAAATAAAAATAATTTCAAATTTAAAATAAAAATAAAAACAACAAATGGTTATTTTCAAATAATGGATGTAATTTACATTATACTATCATTTAACAAGTATTAGATACGTTTTGATATATCATTATTTTCTATTTCCAGAAAACAATAAATTGTTTAACATCAATATCATCTAGGTTAAGTATACGAACAACACAAATTCAAACATCACAAAAAATATTTACATAACCATTATAATACAATAATTTAATCAAAAAATATAATTAAAAAATATTAAAAAGAATAGTTATATACTTAATATTTGAAAATAAAAGATATTTTTTCTAAAATTGTACTTACCTGGCCAAGGAGATCGACCATCTTTTTACGGATCGATCGAATGTTGAGCATGTGGTCGATCCGAAAATACTCTGCAGTTTAATAAAATCTCTAAAACATTTATTCCAACGCTCAAAAGATAGTTTTGCTAAATATGATAACTAGATAGCCAATAAAATTACAAAAAAATATTTAAATAGTAAAAAATCTGTTAATTTAACATTTTAAAATTTAAAAATAAATTTTAATTATGATATGCATTTTAACATTTATATAAATATATATCATAGCCTAAATATAAATAATTTAACAACTTAAATTAGAAAAAATAAAAATCCCGGGCGTAGCCCGGGTTAATCCCTAGTTAACTAACATACGACTTTTGATCCTACTATATAAAAGGAGCTAAATTAAAGCTTCCTAAACACTGCCACATAGGCAAAAAAAATCCATACCAATCATTCAGCCATGTCACTATCAGATTGGGCCTCATCAAATAAATGGGAACAGAGTTTTGTTACGGGCTGGTCCAACTCCTCAGTATCACTAAAAACCTATAAACTCACTCAGCCCACAGTTTTGTCACGGGCTGGTCCAACTCCTAAGTGTCACTAAAGACCTAAAAACTCATTCAGCCCACATCCCCTAACCCTTTGTCTCAAGAATACACTCAGCCTCCACCTTAAAGAATACTACTACTGTGTATATTGAATACAATACATTATTAGTCTAGACTGATTTTTTTTTTTTTTGAAAACAGTCTAGACTGATTTAGAAATAAGTTCTTATGCTTAAATAATATTAAAAAAATCTAAATTATTACTTAGAAAAATATAGATGAATAAATAACTCATTTTACATAATGTTGACAAACATCATAAGTGCTCTGTATACAAATCAGTTGGAAAACACACATGTGAATCACAAAAGTCCAAAATCAAAGACAAATTTTCCAATCAATAACTCTCTCACAAAGGACGTATCTTCACTTTTACCTATTAAAATCTTTGAATTTTAATTCAAATCAAACATATTTATTAAAAATAACAATATAATCTCAGAATTATATTCATTATTTGTTTGTATGTAATACCATTTTCTATAATAATTTTAAATTGCTTCATAAATTTATATAAAACCATTAAAAAAATTATGATACAAATTTTTCACCATATGACGGGCCAACCACTCTGGACATTATAATGGAGACGTTTCTATTGACGTTTTTAATAACTAATTGCAAACAATTATTAGTATTGATATATTAATTTAATGCTCTAATCCAAAACTCTAATAAAAAAAAAGAAAATTACATGTTAACCACTTTCATGGTACCACTTTTTATTTTTATCACCACTAAATAGACATTTTCAAAAATACATTCTTCATTAAGTGGCAAAATACTCTTATGCCATTATTATTTATATATATATAATAAATCATTATTTAAATAAAAAATTAAAAATTAAAAATTAAAAATTTAAAAATTAAAAAATTAAAAAAATTAAAAAAATTAAAAAAAAAGTTAAAAAATTAAAAAAATTAAAAACAATAGAAAAAAGTAAAAAAAAAAAAATTATATTTTCGAATTATACTTTTTCAAATTCGAACTTTTATATAAATTTTTTTTTTTGAAATTTATTTTTAAAATTTTTATGAATTTTTTTTTTCAAATTTCTTTCTGAAAAACGAAAATTATGTTTGAAACTATTTTTTTTTTAAATTTTTATATATTTTTTAAGTATTTATTTATATATTTACTATAATCCTAAATTTTAAATTCTAAAAACAATATCCCACGGTGGGATTCCCACCCCTCAACTCTAAATCCTAAGTCTAGATTAGTTAACTCTAAGGGTATAATTGTCTTTTACCCTTCATTAAAAGTGATGATAAAAGTGTGTAAACATGAAAAGTTGTATTATGAATGTGTTATTTGTGGCAATTTCCCGTAAAACAAATATAAAAGCACATCATTATAATTGTTTGCAAATGTAGGTTTTCCTTTTATATAGTAGTGATGTTTTTAATTTTAAAATACAAATTATGGACCATTTTACACTGTCTATCATAAAATACTAATTCCGCACACATACACTATAAAATTCGATGAAAATTGAAACCTACTAGCAAACCCACCAAAATAATAAAAAATTAACACTTCCAAATACTCATGCTTCGTCTTTTTTTTTTTAAAAAAAAGGAAGTTGGGCAATAAAAAATAAACAAACAAACTATCTTCACTTCAAAAATCCAATTTTTTATAATTAAATTAAATTCTGTTCACTTCAAATACATATTCTTTAATTAAATTAAATTAAAGGAAAGAAATCCAATTTTTTAAAAAACAAACAAACTATAAGTTTATAACTACGCTCACTTCAAAAAAATATAAAAAATATAAAAGATGGGCAATAAAAAAATAAATCCCATTGTTATGTGTGCAGATCATGCAGCCGAATATTACAATAACCGGAGCGACAACCTCGGACAGCAACCAATAATAATTATGATTATTAGGATGTGGTCTATCACAAATCACAAAAACAAAAATGCTTTCTTAGGAACACCTTTTATTTATCTTGACATCCAGATTTGTCGAAAAAATACTATGTTTTTATTATTCCAACTACATTTGAAATGATAACTTTAAACCACTCAACATGAACAAAAAATGTACCAACGGTTCGAGGAAGGGAAAATTTATCACATTAGATATTTTAATCTCATTTCTAATAACCAACGGTACATGCTTACGGTTCAACCATACATAATTAATACCAATGAGACAACAATTATTACACAGATTGAAGAAAACATTCCATCAATACCTTCATGCATATTCCGGCCCCAAAGCTACCCCCAGTTGATTAGCTTAGCAAGTGCAACCAATTTTCTCCGAGGTAAAAAAAAACCATTGCCGGTCTCGCAAACAAATAAATTCTCTTTTTTCTCACTAAAAACTAATTATTATCACAGATGTTGTTGGCCGAATATGCCTCATCCAAGGAAGTGATATATATATATATATATATAACAAGAACACATATACAAAGATCATCATTGCATTGCGTTTACATAGGTACTAACACTTTATTAAATAATATTTATTTTAAGCAATAAATATATAATACAATCATTATTTGTAGATCCAAAATGGTACGTCTAACTATCTGGAACAACAAGGCAGAAAATTTCAGGGAGCTAAATCGCATATCTACCAGGAAAAACTAAATCGTAATCATCACAAGTATCATTCCACGGTTACATGAAGGTAATAAACTAAACATAAAGTTTATGTCAAAATAAATGCTTACAAATATTTTACTTTTGCAGGGAAATTATCACTTACAACCACACCTGGATCGCGCTTTTACTTCGACACCGACATTGATATCATACAATGTTCCAAAAGAGGAATAAACTGTTATCTTAAGCCTGATAACTAATGACACCACTAAATACTCAAAAATACTCTTTTCTCCTACGAAAATTGATTGCTCAACATAATATATTATTCAAACTTACTGTTATTTAAAAAAGAGAAAATGATCACCGCATCACATTCAAACCAAAACTCTATGGTTAAATCTACAATACACAAAATTAACAAACAACTTCTTAAACTAAAAAACTACCAATCAAAAGTATAAATTTACTTAATTTGAACATGTTATCCGCGCGTAGCGCGGACACCAGATCTAGTATTTCTAAAAATTTCAAATTTGTAACTGCTAATTTATTAATAGAATCATATATCTATATTAAATTATGTTCTATTTTTAATCGTTAGACTTCGAGCGTAAATAAATTATTAATTTATAATATATATAGTTTATAACTTTATACTGTAGTTACAAATAAAGAAAAAAAATCGGGGAGGATGAAGAAACTCATGTAAAATTATGTAATTAAAATGGTAAAATGGTGAGTATGATGAGCTGAATCTAAGAAAAATTATTGTGCAAATTATGGTGCTTTCTTCATCCACTATAATGATTTAAAATAAAATATATATTCACATAAATAAGTCAATATTTATTGTTTTTTTTTTGGTAAGATGTTAAGATTATCATTTTCTGAAAGGTTACACTGTTTTTCTTAAACAACTTATTACAGCAAAGAAACAAAAACAACCAACAACAACTCAAGGTAAAAAAAGCCTTAAGGAGGTCTTATACAAGAAAGATAAAAAGAAGTAGAGAAGAGGAGAAAGAAGAACTTGCCGGGTAAGAGAGGAGACGGTCACACATCATACGATCAAGAGAGGCAAGAATGACTGATGAAGGTGAGGAGACAGCTGTGAACACACGAGTATTACGCTCTTTCCACAACATGTAGATGGCTGACTGAAAGTAGAGCTTGATTACTGGAGTAGCATGCGCATCTGCGTTGAATAGAGTTCTCCATTGCTTATAGCAGTGTAATAAACTCCGTGTGTAAAGGAGAAAAAATATTATATAAGTGAAAACAAAAATTATGATTTTTTTTCTTGTGCCAATAGGCTCTTTGCAATTAGAAGAAGAAAGAACATATTGTGTGAAAATCTTTGGATCGGTCAAATTTTATCCAGTTGTTTATAAAACTGTTGTTATCTAATCATGTAATTTTTCAGTGTTGATTTAAAAGCTCAAAAAACCCATCTATACTGACTTTTTGATATTTTTTTCTGTGATTTGAATTTAAAAAGAGATAAAACTTTCGATAAGTTATGTAAACTCAGAACAAGTATTTAGCTTTAGAAAGTATTTACATGTTTCAAACTTATAATATATACATATATAATGTTTAAAACTATGCATATAAAACCTGTGTAAAATGTGCATGAATATGTTTCTCTTCTTTAATGTGTTAATCGTACTATATATAACATTATTTTAAAATTTCAAAAAGTTTATACAAAGAACCATCAATAAAAAATATAATTCTCCATCTACAACAAGAAAAATGAAAAATTATAAACAAATAAATTTAAATTAAGAAAAACTAACATTAGAAAAACAAGAAGTTAATGTAAAAGAAAAAAACCGACAAATAATATTATAAATAAAATAAATTTATAAGACACAATCCGCACGAAGCGCGAAAAAAATCTCTAGTAAATTTAAGACAAGCTCGATCATAGAATCAAGGGATGGTCTGGTAGATGGTTGACAAAAGAAGGAAAAAATTCTTATCAAACAAATAGCTTTGACGCTACCAGTGTATGTTATGTCGAGGTTCCTACTATCCCTGAAAATATGTGAAAAATTAGCGAGTGCTATTGCATGCTTTTGGTGGAGCATGAATCCGTCGAAACGAAGGAAGCAATGGGTGAGGTGAGAAATACTATGTTGTCCAAAAGAGGAAAGGGGAATAAGATTCAGATTAATCCATGAATTTAATCTAGCTATATTAACTAAAAAACTGTGGAAACTAATACAATTCCCAGATTCTCTTTTTGTGAGGGTCTTTAGAAGGAGGTATCATCGCACATGCTCTATTTTCTGAACAACAGGTTATGTATCCTCCTCTTACATCTCGACGAGCTTGTTGGAAGTAAAGCCTTTACTGTTATTTGGAGACAGATAGTATATTTGAGGTACCAAATTCATGTTTGGGATGATCCATGGATTCCCGAAAATCCGGACAGGCTGGCTATACCAGTATCCCCAAATGACGGTGTCTGATTTCATTCATGGTACACCAAAAGTGTGGAATGTTGGGATGCTACAACAATTTGTGGATCGGGAGGATATTCTTTTTACTCGGATCTTGGGCATAAATTAATCTAGTAGAGATGATAAATATAACTGGAGCTATACAAAGAGTGAGTTGTATACCGTAAAATCTGGTTATTGGTTGGCAAGAAATAATACAATATCAGTTTTCTGAAGTAATGGTATCCGAGCTCAGTACAAGAAAGTGGCAAGCTCATGCATGGAAAATCAAAGCTCCCCAGAAAATGAGGTACTTAATTTGGCAAATGGCTTCGGGGTATATGGCGGTAACATGAAATTTAACACTCATCATATGCGATGTGACAACCAATATCCAAGGTCTGGAGAAGAGGTTGAATCAGTAATTCATGCGAATTTTGAATGTCCACTTGCTTTACAGACATGGGCCCTTGCCTCCTCACCATCATGTCCTGATATTATTTTTCTATATCAAGTGTTTATGCCAATCTGGACTACCATTTCTGGAGGAAGAGTGCAATAGAATATCCAGAGTTAGATCGAGATCTATATTCATTGATTATCTGGTACCTCTGGGAAGCAAGAAATTATAAGCTATTAAGAGGAATAACACAAGATCCGATGGAACTATTTAGACATGCCTAGAATGAATGTAATGATTGGTGTTGAGTTCGGTTTGAGGCGAACTCAACACCAAGTGATGATGTGATTTCGCCAAACCAGTCCCAAGGTACACAATCATTATGCTTACAAAGTATTTGTCTGGTACATGGTTCTTGGACTGCGGGTTCACAATGTAGTGGTTATGGATGGGTATGGCTGCTGGAGAGGAACAACTCATAGAGCTGAGGAACAACGAGTGACGAATGTCTTCGTTACATTCTGAAGTAAAGGCTATCATCTGGCAATGCAGAATATGACACAACACACTTCCTGCCATCATTTCGAAACATATTGCAACGATATAATTTCGAAGATTAAGGATCCAAGAGCATGGCCAAGCTTTTTTATGGAGTTAGCAGATTTCACAGCTATTAGAAGACGGTTTCAAGACTTCAATATCATTTATGTACCGAGGGCTCAAAACAGGACTGCAGACGCTTTAGCCAAAGACCATCTGATTTTTTCCTATGAATCTAGTTTTCGTTGGTTGTTGTATTTCGGCCTGAATTTTTAAACCACTTCTAGCTTGAGTGATAAAATAGCTTTGTCAAAAAAAAAAAAACCTATCTGGTTTGAAGAAAATTATTTTAAGAATCAAAAGGTATATTTTTCGTAAAAAATGTATGCCCTTTTTAATTAGTATTGTTTTGTTGTTGTGGTGTTACTTGTGTATATAACTCATCTGAATGGGTGTGATACTTCCTATTTTTTGGTGTGAAACTATTTAACGTGTTCAGCTTTTAAAAGTCTAAATTTTATATTATTGTGTTCGGTGAACTATAAATGTATTCACATATGATATCCAGATAAGAAGATGATCCCACATTATCACATACATTAACTAAATTTCTAAAAGTAAAAGCCAACACCGTCACTTACTGTGAAGCAACCTACCAATGTATGTAACGTAATAGCGTTTATCATTCTTTTTTGTAGTAACCAAAATCATATTTTTTTTAAAACACATTTCTATGGTGATTAGTCCAATTCCCTGATTCACTAGTAGTTCGGATTCCGTAGGGGATGATTTACCGACTGAATTTGCCTTTGCGATTATGCTTAGTGAATCTCATATGGACTAGTATCTCAGCAGCACATAAACTATTACTATTGAGGATTTGAAAAAGTTCAATTCAAGATAAGGAGTCAATGTGTGGAAAAATCTTTGGATCCTTACAATTTCAGCCAGGCCGGCTAGACCTTCTGCCTCAATTATTGATATTACGTGTATACGCACACCAAATAACCTAATGTGCACACTACCACAATCGAATGGTATGTCGATGTAGCACTTTAGGATCGAATCCACAGAGACCAACTATTACACTTTATCTTTATGGGATCAATATCAAGTTAAAACAATATGGGGGTTTTAAAGTTGATTTCGTAACAACCAAGTAAAAAGATTAATTAAAGATTTCAGATGATTAAAATGCTAGCCTAGGGTGGTTTGGTCGGGTGTTAAGCAAGTGTGAGCCAAACAATTATTCAAGTTTAATTAAAAGCAAGTCTAGAACTCGGATCACTCAAGTAGAACAGCCCACTGTCGTGGAACTGCCCCCTATGCTGATCGATCTTGATACCTAAACTCTCGTTTGGATCAAGATGCGACAGCAAGCAATAGAGATCAAGTCCGATAGGTTCACCAAACACCCTAATATCTACTTTCGCTGATTAGGGATGCTAGGCTCATTCATAACAGATCTAGCAACCTATTACACGGTTAATGAACAGGTTAAACCTAGGATCTAACATTAAGCGGCCAGATTAATGCAAGCATTAAGAACAGTTATGAATGAAGACAATCAATGGTTTCACTTATCTATGTTTAACTCACGGATCTAACACCCGAACACCCTAGACTAAGCAAGTTGACTACTCAGCCATGAACAGAGAAAACACAGAGATCAATTCTGAATAAGACTTCATGTAAATAAAAGAGATAGAAAGAGGGTTCAGGATAATCTTCTCTATGGTGAGAGAGATGGAGCCTTCTCCCTTTACAATCCAAAAGCACAAAAGTCTCCAATGGTTTTCTTCTGTCTAGAATAGCGTAGTATGATCAGGAAAAATAGAAAAAGAAGATATATCAAAGCCACAGGCGGCTGGGAGAGAAAAATAGAGAGATTAGGGCAAATCCCGAAATAGGTTGTAGTTTCCTTAAAAATCTCTGCCGCTGGAACAGTCACTCGGAACAGTCACTCGGGTTGCTCCGCTTTCCGGAACAGTCATCAAGACTGTTCTGCGTGAAAATCACTGAATTGCACTGTTGTCTGCCTCTTTTGTTCCAGCTGGTCCATCTCCCATCCAATGCAACTCCAGACCTGTAATGACTCCAAAAGGACTAGGAAGACTCGATAAAGACTTGAAAACCAATTTAAAAGCATATATACAAGATGTATAAAACACCATATATCAATTCCCCCAGACTTAGATCCTTGTTTGTCCTCAAACAATGTCAAGTATCAAGAACAGGAAGAAAGGTTTGAAAGTGTGGGAACTCTCCTATTCTCAGCAACCATACTTTAACCACGAATCTCTGAACCATACAAGCAGTAAAACTAGGACAACACACCCTTACCGGAACCCCACTGACTGCTGTTCAAAAATCGGCTACATACTCTTCATCTCAAACCTGAAAAAGCAACACTATCGAGACAGAACTCCCTACATTCATTTAAGAGTAGCGTGAGCTTCTCATCACAGGCATCAGTCAGGGTAGACGGTCTAGGTGTGGAACAGGCTATTTAATGGTGGAGTTAAGAGTGTTTAAGGGCTACCATTTCATTAAAGAGGGTGCAGGATATCACACAAAATGGCAAGAGAGGATAGATCCATTGATGTCCACAGCCTCTACTCGTTTTTGCTCTATCTGGTGCGACTGTTCTGATGATGGAACAGGCAACTGATTGTTCTGCGTTCCACTTTCCTTTTGGTACCCACTCCTTTGTTCGATCTTCCCAGTGGCTCATGTTTCTTTGATTTCATCCCCTTCTCCATCACATTGATCTCGTTTTTTTTTTTTTTTTAGAGACTGATATGGTGATGTGACGAAGAAAGAGGTAATACATGATCGTTCTGAGTGCCACTGGTGGTTCTGATTTCGCGACCATTCTGGTTCTCCACCCCTGCTCTTGCGCAGTTCATTGGTTATGGAGCGGTTGCTCCCTTAATCTGCTTGTTCTCCTTTCTGACATAATTTCTGCAGCAGTAACGAGTAGGAGGCTGCGTTGATCCTTTCCTCTCCGACCTTTTTGCACATATCTGCACATATGACACTGAAAAACAAATGCATGAAGGTGGAATAAAGGCTAAGGTGCAGGGTGGGAACTAGCTAAAGATGAGCTAGCCACTCAGGATCAGCAAGATGGATAAAAAGGATAAGAAGTCCTGAGTGTGTTCTCGTTTCCCTGATCTAATGCCCATAACAAGAAGAATTTCAGTTAAGATTAGGTTCAAGTAAGGTGGAGTTAAGTCTGCCCAGTGTAACCTGATCGGCTGAGAACTTCTGGAGAATCAAGTGAGATATGTCAGGGTGTTCCAGGTCCACATGTGTGTCTTTTGCCACTGCTAAGGTCACTGAATAAGATAACTAAAGCACGAGGTGGTTAGTGATCAACACGGAATAAGGTCCTAATTCCCACAAATTTTTGACTGACTCAATAAAAACAGACTCAAATTGACCCAAAAGAAAAAAAACAAAAGAAAGAAACGAGTTAGTAAACGACGAAAACCCTCCCCCAGACTTACTTCACAACGTCCCTGGTGTGAAAATAAATCAGAGAGAAGGTGAAAACAAGAATATTTTTTTTTTTTTTTTGGGTCGAGATACTTACCTGGCGCGGAGCAGCCTGACAGAGCAAGACGCGGTTGCTCCGGTAAAGGATGCTCTGGAATAAGAGCAGCCAGCTGCTTGCTCCAGTCAAGGGTCTCGGATTTTCTGATTTATGTCCTGAGACTCAACAAACTAAAAATAAAAATAAGTAAAAAGAAAATCCTAATGTTAATGACACTTACCAGTGGGTTGCCTCCCACCAAGCGCTTGGTTTAAGTCTCTAGCTTGACTTGGTGACTGGGATCAGTCGGGTTGAGCAGGAGGGCTTGTTCCAAAACAAGCTCCACAATCAGACATGTTCAGCTCCAGAACTGTGCTCAACAACCCTTTCACAGCAGCTTTCCCTTTCAGCTCATGTGTGAGAATAGCTCTGACTTTAGAGAAAGGTTTAGAGGTACCCTTGCACTTTACCTCATACTCAATGGAGTTCTCATCACACTTGAGAGGTATCAAAGTCATTGTAGGATCTCCCCTGATCCTTTTCTTCTGGACTTTCTGTTTCACCCTTGAATTCCCTCTGAATTTAGTAGGATCAGTGCTAGGATCTTCATCAGAGAACAGCCTGCTCTCACCCTTATCACCATGCTCCTTCTCTGGAACAACCTTCAGCTTTTCTACATCAAACACTGAGATGCGAGAGGCGTGTGATGAGGAAGATCTGGTGGGTACAGCCTTGTAGAAAACTTTCTTGTTGATGTTGGAGAAGCAGACTCTCTTGTTGGGCATATCGATGGTTGCTCCAACAGTAGCCATGAATGTCCTTCCAAATATTAAAGGCATCTCATGATCCTTGTTCATCTCAACAACTTGAAACTCAGCAGGAACAATGCATTCCCCTACTTGAACATGAAGGCTGCGGATGGTTCCATATGGGACTGCTCTGGAAGAGTTTGCAAAGGTCAGGGTCAGCTGAGAATGCTCAATATCAGCAATACCCAAATCGTCTACAATAGCCTTTGAGACGAGATTCACACAAGAACCAGAGTCACACAGAGCATCCTTGAAGGTTGTTCCTGCGATGGAGCATGGGAAAACAAACTTTCCAGGATCATCAACCTTAGGCAATACCTTCAATGCTGGTGTAGACAGTGCTTTGATATAGAGGACCTTGATCTCCTCTTGAGTCTCTCTACAGTGTTTAAAGAACTGGAGCAATGGACGAATCTGCAGAGCATCTTCGAATGCAAGTTCTTTAGGAAGCCTTCTCACCATCTTGTTAAAACCTATCAGCTGCTCTTCACTAATGGGATCCATCAGATGTCTAGGTGGAATTGGATAGGGAACCTTAGGAACATAGACTCGGACTGGTGGAGTTTCAGCAGGTTCGCTAGGAGCAATCACTTTAGAGCTAGCAGACTGCTCTGTGTTCTCTTCTGCGACTAGAATAGTCTCAGCAAACGACTGCTCTACTGCATTACAGTGCTCAGTCCTTGGATTTTTATCAGTTCTTCCAGGGAGCGTCTCTTGTTGCCTCTTGACACTCTCAGCTGTTTGAGCAAGCTGAACATCGATCTTTCTTATATGGATCGCAAGATTGTCATACTTGTTATTCAGCTCAGTGAACATGTTGCCCATCCTGGTGTCTATTTCCGTGGTTACCTGATTCAACGCCTTGGCCTGAACCTGCTGACCCTGCAACAGCTGTAGCATCATCATACCCAGACCCTTCAGCTCATCTGGTTGACTGTTCCCGGTAGCTGGAACAGCATGCGGATTGCTCTGCGGTTGTCGCTGGTTCTGGTTCTGAATATGCCTGGCCGTAGGTTGTTCCATGCTGAAAACGTGCCCTTGGTTGTTTTTCAGTAGCTGATCAACCTTGGCAGTCAGCTCATCTATTTTCTGGGCGTCAGAACTGTTTTCTTTCTTGGAGCAATCACTCTCCTCTTTCTTATTAGCTGAGCTAGCAGCCATGTTCTCAATCAGCTTAAACGCTCCAGCTGTGGTTTGAGTCATGAAGTCTCCATTGCTCGCAGAGTTTAGAGCACCTTGGTATTTCCAGTCCACTCCATCATAGAAAATGTCCAGGATATAATCATCATCAAATCCATGGTGAGGACATTCTCTGCGATAGTCATTGAAGCGCTCCCATGCGTCGCAGAAAAGCTCATCAGTGAGCTGTCTGAAGGAGGTGATCTTGTTCCTCAATGCAGCTGTTCTCGCCTTAGAGTAGAAATGGCTGAGGAACGCTGATCGGACCTGTTCCCATGAAGTGAGAGAGCCGGTAGGGAGAGAGTTCAACCACCGTGCAGCTTTTCCATCAAGAGAGAATGGGAATAACATGCACGTGATGTAGTCTGGTGGAACACCATTCACGCGAGTGAAACTGCAGACTTTTTCGAAGCTCTCAATATGCTCCATTGGAATTTCTGTAGAGAGACCAGAGAACACCTTTCTCTGTACTAGACCGATCAAAGCAGGCTTCATCTCGAAGTCCTGCCTGGTGCAGAGTGGAGGAACAATGGAAGAGCGCGTAGTAGGGATGTTACGCGGAAGGTTTCTCTGCCCGATTGGAACAGTCTGCGCCTGTTGTTCCTGCTGCGCGAGAGCAGCCTGTTCAGCAGCATCCTGCTGAGCTTGGATGGTCTGCTGCATTTGTTGCATCTGCTGCTGCATGAGTGCCATAGCCGCAGCGAGATCATCCTGATTGGCGTGATCACCCATAGTGGTGTCAGTTTGCCTTGGCTGTTGACGATTTGTTCTTTCTAACCTTGCTAGCTCCTGGTTGGTAAATGTAACTAACTCTCCTTGTGCGTTTCTCCGAGTATGTCTACTGGTCATGCACCTGGAACATTAGCTGCAACAAAAAGGATAAGGCAAGTTAGAGGTCTTAGACTAAATAAATAACCGAAAAATAAAGGTAAAAAGATGATCCCCGGCAACGGCGCCAATTTGATATTACGTGTATACGCACACCAAATAACCTAATGTGCACACTACCACAATCGAATGGTATGTCGATGTAGCACTTTAGGATTGAATCCACAGAGACCAACTATTACACTTTATCTTTATGGGATCAATATCAAGTTAAAACAATATGGGGGTTTTAAAGTTGATTTCGTAACAACCAAGTAAAAAGATTAATTAAAGATTTCAGATGATTAAAATGCTAGCCTAGGGTGGTTTGGTCGGGTGTTAAGCAAGTGTGAGCCAAACAATTATTCAAGTTTAATTAAAAGCAAGTCTAGAACTCGGATCACTCAAGTAGAACAGCCCACTGTCGTGGAACTGCCCCCTATGCTGATCGATCTTGATACCTAAACTCTCGTTTGGATCAAGATGCGACAGCAAGCAATAGAGATCAAGTCCGATAGGTTCACCAAACACCCTAATATCTACTTTCGCTGATTAGGGATGCTAGGCTCATTCATAACAGATCTAGCAACCTATTACACGGTTAATGAACAGGTTAAACCTAGGATCTAACATTAAGCGGCCAGATTAATGCAAGCATTAAGAACAGTTATGAATGAAGACAATCAATGGTTTCACTTATCTATGTTTAACTCACGGATCTAACACCCGAACACCCTAGACTAAGCAAGTTGACTACTCAGCCATGAACAGAGAAAACACAGAGATCAATTCTGAATAAGACTTCATGTAAATAAAAGAGATAGAAAGAGGGTTCAGGATAATCTTCTCTATGGTGAGAGAGATGGAGCCTTCTCCCTTTACAATCCAAAAGCACAAAAGTCTCCAATGGTTTTCTTCTGTCTAGAATAGCGTAGTATGATCAGGAAAAATAGAAAAAGAAGATATATCAAAGCCACAGGCGGCTGGGAGAGAAAAATAGAGAGATTAGGGCAAATCCCGAAATAGGTTGTAGTTTCCTTAAAAATCTCTGCCGCTGGAACAGTCACTCGGAACAGTCACTCGGGTTGCTCCGCTTTCCGGAACAGTCATCAAGACTGTTCTGCGTGAAAATCACTGAATTGCACTGTTGTCTGCCTCTTTTGTTCCAGCTGGTCCATCTCCCATCCAATGCAACTCCAGACCTGTAATGACTCCAAAGGACTAGGAAGACTCGATAAAGACTTGAAAACCAATTTAAAAGCATATATACAAGATGTATAAAACACCATATATCAATTATACACTCCAAAATGACAGTCAATGATCTAATTAATGGAAAATCAAAGGAGTGGGATGTTGGGCTACTGGAAAATTATGTTCACCACGAGAATATACCTCTAACAAGAATTTTGGCCATCATCCCAACCTATCGCCCGGACACTTATGCTGGAATTATACAAAGAGTGAACAGTACACTATTAAATCTGGATATTGGATATCACGTAACTTACTGGAAGAAAATGAAGAGACAGAGATCCTGGTGTAAGATTAACTTTTATGATTTCAATTATGAAATCTACCCAAGACCAAACTATATTTATCTTAATTCAACCCTAATAGTTTTCTAAAAGAAGAAGAGAGAAACACTGACCTTGATCCATGCTTGGATACAATTCCGCCAATTGATCTTCTCTATCCTTAACCTTTGACTTTCAATATTCCTTTGATGGAGAGGAATCAACCCTGTCTTTCTCTCTTTGACATTATTGTCTTTTGTTACGTTAATTCATTACAAAGGAGGGAACGTGTGGTTTATATATTTATGTTAATGGTTGTGATGGTTCACGACAATTACCACGTAACCACTTTTTTATGTAGCCACCTTTTTTGTAACCCCCATATACATGTATATAGTATCATCTTTATGTAGTTAATATAAACTAACTACAAATACTATATATACATATAAATAATTAATAGAGAAATACACTAATACTAAAATGGTAAGGATAGAGGGTTATCAATACACCCGATACTAATACTTTAATCGAAACCAATCCATCACGGTATCGTCTTTTATATTAGAATCCATAACATTAATATGAACTTGATCTTTATACTGAACCAATAGACATATATGTCATATAAGAATATAAAATATTCTTACATTCTCCCACTTGACATTTGTGTCGTCTTAAGAGTTCAATAACTTTAATGTGCACTTTTCATCATGTCCACTTTATCTTTACTAAAATTCAAATTGATCGAATCATGGCGGTTGTATGTCATTTAATCGGCATGGTCCCTTCCATATATCACAAACCAATTATAACTTTATATTATCCTTACATGAGAAGAACTTTTATTCTCAAATCTTTACCATATGTTATCTATTAACCTTAAGTGTATACACATACTTTAATGATAACATATTTAATAAATCAGAAACTTAACTTTAACTGAATTCCTAGGTGTCAAAATCTTAATGAGCATTCCATAATATAATAGCAAGGCTTTATCTATAATACCCATACGCTCTAAATGGCCATTGAACGCCTTGGGTGGTAAGACTTTAGTTTGCGGATCCGCTATCTTTATATCCTTTCTTATGTGCTCAAATGACACTCTATGTTTCTGAACTTCTCCTTTAACAGACAAGTACTATAACTTAATGTGCTTAGCACCCATCCAGTGCTTGTTATCCTTTCAAAAGAAGACATCTGCGAAATAATCACCATAATCTCTCAGCGGTTTGGCGTTAGTGTCGACAATCCAAAACCCTGAGATAAATTTCTGTAGGCTCCATACATGAATTGTGGCTTCAAAGCATACCACAATTCAACCTTAATAGTGGAAGTAGCAATGACAAACTACTTTCCACTTTCCTTTCAATTGTTCCCACAAATAATAGAAACAATACCTAAACGTTGATTTTTACCATCAACGCATCCGGCTTTATTTGAATCTGAAAATCCTATAACCTTTGATTGATTGGATCTCTTTTATGTAAGCATGTTCTCGTTGGTGCCTTGCAAGTACCAGAGGACCTTTCTTTGCAGCGTTCCAGTGGTTCATTCTGGGATTACTTTATCGGCCCAACTTTCCAATATCAAAACTGATATCAAGCTGAATACATTCAAACTCCCAACCACTAATGTCTACGGAAATATTTTTATCTCTTTACGCTCCAATTCATTCTGTAGACTTTACATTTTATTATACTTAGCCCCCTTATGAATTGGAGCTATTCCTATGGAGCATTTTACGATTCCATATATCTCTAAGATCTTACTAATATATCTTATGTGGGAGAAACTCAACAGTCCTTGTGATCTATCTTGGAAGATTTCTATTATGATCACATAAGATGTCTCTCCCATATCTTTCACTTCAAAGTTCTTAGAGATACTACTTTAGATCATGTAACATGTCTATGTTATTTTCAGCAAGCAAAATTATATTAACCTATAAGACTAACACCAAAAATTTGCTCCCACTGACCTTAATATAGATAGATCGATCAAAGATAATCTCTCTAAAACTATTCGACGTTATGGTATCATTAAACTTTATATACCAATGTCTGGGAGCCTGTTCTTTCTCAGCTTACACACTATATTTTATTTTCATGCGGCCATGAAAATTTCATGTTGGTCATATATACTACTTCCTCAAGCTCTACATTCAGAAAGGCGGTCAAACATCTATCTAGTGAAACTCAAGATCATAATGAGCCACCTAAGCCAAAACAATGCTAAGAGAATCCTTCTTTTAAACTGTAGAGAAGATCTCTTTATAGTTAATGCCATCTTTTCTGGGTGAAACCTTTAGCAACAAGGCGAGCCTTGTATCTTTCAATATTACCTTTCGAGTTATGTTTAGTCTTAAAGTCCAATTTACAATCAACGGTTTTGAAACCATTAGGAAACTCTACTAAGTACCAAACTTCGCTATCACCCTTAGATCTTATCTCGTTGCGGCACCAACCTTTTCCAGAATTGTCACTTTCCATGGCTTTTTGAATGAGATCAGGTCTTCATCAATATTTAAGCCACATTCACTTTCTATAGCAACCACATAATCATTTGATATGGCAGATCTTCTTTCCCTTTCAGATCGCTTTAAAGGTACTTGTGGTTCACTATCCTCTAATTGAATTGTGACAAGTTCATTGACTATATATTTTAGCTAGTGAGATCAGTGCATCTGCATGTTGTTCTATTGTGAAGAAACAACTACCTCAGGTGCAACTTCAGGTGAAAGAAATTTTCACCCGAATTTCATTAATGTCCACCCTTTCGCAGTTCACAACTCCCACTAGTTTCACCATTCTCAATGAACCTAAGATTACCCGATTCAACTATTCTCGTACTATAGTTAGAACAATAAAAAAGTATACCCCTTTGATTCTTTTAGGATAGCCAATAAAAAATAATCCATTGACAGTCCTAGGATCAAGTTTCTTTTGATGTGGATTATATAGCCTTATTTCTGATGAGCAACCCCATACACGTAAATGGTTCAAACTAGGTTTCTTTCCATTCATAGTTCGTAAGGGATCTTAGGAACTTCGTAACTAGGAACCTGGTTCAGCACATACGCTGCAGTTCTTAATGCATATATATACCCACAACTAAAGAAGTAAAGAGCAATTACTTAACATGCTTCTAACCATCTCTATTATAGTACGATTATGCCTCTCTATACACCATTATGCTAAAGAGTATTGGACATACTGTATTGTGCACAAATGCCTCTACTTTGAACTAACTTTCCATAGAGCTCACCTCCTCTATCAGATCTCACTACTTTTACTTTTCTATCTAGCCGCCTTTCCATCTTATCAGTGAACACCTTTAGGACATCCACAAAATTAGACCTTTCATGCAGTAGATAAGTATATACATACTGTGAGTAATCATCAATAAAGATGATGAGGTCCTTTTCACCGCTTCATGAAGGAGCATCGAAAGGGCCAGATATATTGGTGTGGTGTGTATTAACCTAAGAAACTGAGTGCTTCTTGTGGCTGGTTTCTTTACATTATGTTTAGTCTGCTTTCCTTTAATGCAGTCTATACATACATGTAGGTCACTAAAATCCAATTGAGGAGGAATTTCACTCTTCACAAACCTCTTTTTTTTTTTGGGATATGTGACCTAGTCTTTGATGCCACAAGACACCGAACTTTCATTATATGTGCTATGATTAGTGCCTCTAATTTCAACCACCAAGTATTACTAGAAATTTTTAATAAGATTCCTTTCATAGCAAACAAGGCTTTAATGTTTACTTTCTTATCAAAACAAGCCTTCCTTATAAGACAATCCTACTTGAAAAGTCTCATTTTATTGCAAAAGAAACACTTCATTTCATTTCGGATTTGACTTTTAAGTCCTTTCAGGAAAGACTAGTTATTCCTTTTGTTCTTTCTACTTGGGATTCTTTTGCTGCTACTGACACTTCCAAGACCTATGAGGTTAGTAACTTGGTCTTTCATCTTCCTTGATCTCCCCTCCTCTTGAATAAACATAGCCTTTAATTCTCTAATGTTTCATTATCTTTACTGGTGTTGTAATTCACCTGAAACTGACTAATCTCAAGAGGTATAGAGTTCATGATGAATTGGACCAGAAACTTCTCGTGTACCTCCATTTCCAAGGTCTTTAACTTTACAGCCAGATTAGACATGTGGGTCACATGATCACAGATTAGCTGGGACCAGTCAACCATTTTCATAGTTAGCTCATTTATGAGACTTCCTACATTCGACTTACAACTGAATCCGACTATAAATTCCTTCTTATACTCTGTCTTAGACATCGACGACTTAACTCTTTCTACCGTCATCAACCTCATTACGTTCAAACTCAGCCTATTAGATTGCTCTCATATCTTACACATAAATTTTTCATATTTTGAGCTATTTTCCATAATGGCTGAGAGCCCCACATCAATTACTATGGTGAAGTCTAATGTCATCATACCCAGTGTGAACCGGATCTTTTCAGACCATGAGACCATTGAACTTTACGACAGAATTAGCAAATGCAAATACATTTGCTGAAGCTGCAAGCTTTAATACATGCTTACCCTTTACTACTTTGAAACTTTACTTCAGATTCTAAAATTAATATAAACTTTCAAGTTTGTAATTTAAGCAACCTTTGGGCAATACTTAAACACAAACACTTTCAGTGATGTTAAAATAGACTTTAATGATTAATCATTTCAAACTCAAGTCAATATATAGTATCCTACCTTTGGGTATAAATACGATTAACTATAATAAAAGAAATGAGTAATCCTTTTCATATTATTAACTATATTCAATGATCCACCTTTGGGTGATCTCCTAGAATATAGAAAATAAAATAATTGATCACTACAACTTTCATGTCATTTAACATCTCCTTAATCATGATCAATCATACTATATTAATTTTAATAATTATAAGAAAATAACAAGGTCACTTTGGTGACTAACATGTTATAAACTATGTAAATATTAAAATATTAATAGGTAAATTTATCTTAATATTACGTTATTATTTCATAACATAATCATTTCTATATTGTGTCAATATTTCATAACACAAATTACCTATTATTAAAATGCAGCGGAAGCATTTTAAACTAAATGAATTATATTGATGTCTCAAACCATACAAGACATTTAACTAAACTATACAGACGGCTCTATATATCACCGCCTAAACCTTTATGATATTATTGAACTACAAATACCAAAAGGTTTAATGCATTCATTAAGCATGCCATGCACACGTTCACTAATACAGCGACAAACAGATTCTACAGAGTTGTGAAACATCCTTCAGTCACACTTTTAGTGGTGACTTTTCACAATAACAATCTAGTAACCGTCAATCAAATTCCAGAATTTAGCATGCAACGTTTCATGCATGTATATAAATACAATTCCAGAAAATATACTAAACTAGTGACTCTTCATACTATAATAACGGTTACGTATATCCAGAATCTAGCGTACAACCAATTCTATTTTCAGATATGATTATTCTTTCCGTGATAATCTTTCACAAATTAACGTTACACATGCATGCAGTGTGACTTTTCATCACGCGAACAGTTATTTCTCATCCTTCCTTGCGAAAAGAAATGACAACAACAGGACAAACATAATCCAGACTTGTTTGACCATTTCATGCAAATATATTACGTAACCTTAACAGAAAATCAAACCGCATGCATGCAACCGGTTAACCGTTCACTTAAACCTAGAATCTATACCATTCTGTCTCACGCATGAATCCATTTATAACATTCAAGCGTGTGCTCTTATTGTATACTTCAAAGAAACATTATTAGTTTCTGGAACCTTTACGCAACTACGGTTACCGTGTTCGCAACACACCGTGCGCATATACATGATATGAACACACGCTTGATAGCAACATACGTTTACTATAACATGGATCATGGACACTCTTTAAAATGGAATTAACCATATATGTTCTTGAACACATGAGAACTAATTACAGTGAATTAAATAAATCTAGAATGGCTCTGATACCAAATGTAAGATTAACTTTTACGATTTCAATTATGAAATCTACCCAAGACCAAACTAGATTTATCTTAATTCAACCCTAATAGTTTTCTAAAAGAAGAAGAGAGAAACACTGACCTTGATCCATGCTTGGATACAATTCCACCAATTGATCTTCTCTATCCTTAACCTTTGACTTTCAATATTCCTTTGATGGAGAGGAATCAACCCTGTCTTTCTCTCTTTGACATTATTGTCTTTTGTTACGTTAATTCATTACAAAGGAGGGAACATGTGGTTTATATATTTATGTTAATGGTTGTGATGGTTCACGACAATTACCACGTAACCACTTTTTTATGTAGCCACCTTTTTTGTAACCCCCATATACATGTATATAGTATCATCTTTATGTAGTTAATATAAACTAACTACAAATACTATATATACATATAAATAATTAATAGAGAAATACACTAATACTAAAATGGTAAGGATAGAGGGTTATCAATACACCTGATACTAATACTTTAATCGAAACCAATCCATCACGGTATCGTCTTTTATATTAGAATCCATAACATTAATATGAACTTGATCTTTATACTGAACCAATAGACATATATGTCATATAAGAATATAAAATATTCTTACACCTGGACCCAAGTATAACAAAGTTTCAAGTCTTTGCTTGGAAAATAAAGGAACCTAAGAAGATATGTCATCTTATTTGGATACTGATAACAACATAACATGTGGCGATAACAAGGAACATGGCACGTTGCAATATGCGATGCAATAATTATTTTTCAAGATGTGGAGAACTTGAAGAAACTGTTACTCACGCAATCTTCACCAGCTTTATATGCATGGTCTTTATCAGCAACTCCATCTAGCACGGACATCTTCCTGATATCGAGTGTTTATGCTAATATGTATTATCTTTTGTGGAGAAATAACAACATTGATGTTGTGGGCATAGAAAAGACACCTGAACCAGAGGACAACCAGATGTACCATTCAGCCAACCAAAGGACCCACTAGGATATGTGTTCAGTAAAGACGACATATTTCACCAACCAGAAGGAAATTTGCCATGAAACCAATTTTCATGAATTCTAAACTCAACAAGGAGTCAAGACCAATTATAAGAATCTTCAAAGGTACTCGGACCAGGAAGGTATAAATTTTACAAACCGGAGGTTTTCTAACCCGTCTATCTGCAAGTATCTGAGTTTAGAAGTTGTTTCAAGGCCAATGAAGAAACATTCCAACCCAAAAAACTCATGGACTTAAATATGGATCTCTTATCTTTCCAACAAGCACATAATGAGGAGAAATGGCCACGGATATATAAAGTTATGGCCCAATCTCCAAAACCGGCCAAACCAGTTCTACACTTGCCTTAATTGGAAGTTAACCGGTTCAATCAGCTTCAAACAAAACATTGGTGGCCAGGAGATAAATTTAGGCATTCAGGAGGCTCATCCAATGATCCATAAGATTCATAAAAGCCAGTTTCATGCACCAGCAACCACATGATCAGGAGGATCTTCATTAACAACAATTTCCTTATCGGGATGCATTCACATTTGGAGCCATAAGTCATCCACGACTCAGCCATCAAAGCTATAACTTTTTGGAGTCATTTCCAGTTTATCCAGAAGCCACAAGATGCACCAGAACACACTGGATCAGGCGGATCCCAATCAGACTAGAAAATAGATCCGGTTTTCTTAATTTGGCCAAAACGACATTATCTGAGGAAGGACTTCTACTCCTTCAGTTTGGTTCGGTCCAAACCTATTCATGGAAGCCAGGAGCGTCCTACCATGTTCCAGCATCCAGGGGATTAGGAAAATCTTTTTGCACTCCAACTTGCCTTATATGGAGCCAATCAACATTAATGTCCAACAGCTCTTTTCCTATCAAGTTATGGACGACATCAGAACTTATAAAGCCATCAGGAATATCTAAAGGAAGCTCTATTATACCCTAAAAACATCCAGCTTCAAAAAGAATCAAGTTTCTCACTTGGAGCCAAAAACCCATAAAAGGCTCCAACGGCTAGTTTCTGATTTTGTTACTTTGCTTGATTTGTTTCCTTCTTTTCTTCTTATGAACATTAGGCTTAGATTCCAGAGCATTATATTAGCTCTTAGATTGACACTGTAAAGATCACCTTCCAATCTTTAAGAAATAATAATCAGTTTGCTTGTTTTTATCAAAGAGAGTTTTTGAATAGAAATCTGTCTTTAGAATATTTTGAACGATTCTTGTGTTCTATTGATTTGTTAGCATAGGTTGTTTGTGTGATTCAACAGCCATTGTTATCCCAGATTGAGAGAGTCAATCATTATCTATCCAACATCATCTTCCATCCATCCATCCATCATCTATCTTCACTTCATCAAACCATTACATCCTATCTTTAGTTTTTGTTCTTGTTTTCATAATTTATAGACTCATTGTTCTTCCTATATTTTCAGGATATTTTGGACTTGAAAGTACAGCTAGTCGGCCATCTTCACCATCTTTCCATCCGATCTTCATCTCCATCGATAAGATCGACCCATCGCCCATCGATCTTATCGACTCAGCTCCCGTGCATGTAACATTTGGGTATCAGAGCTTAAAGCTCCTATATCAGGTGATATCAATCCATCTCTATATCTGTTCTTGTTTCATTCCTTGTTAGTTTTCATTTATAAAACCAAAAATCCATAAAAATTGTTATTTGTTTCTAGTTTCAATTTCTGCCATTTTTGTGTTCTTATTAAAGAAAAAAAACAAAAAGAAAGTTTTTGGATAGTTTGATCCACAAAATTTCTTTGACATATTACTCGAGTTGTTTGCATTCAGTTCTCCCAGTTCCACTTACCATATTTTAATTTTGCATTAGTTCATTGCTTAGTTTCCTTTCTTTTCATTTGTGCATTAAAAAAAATTCAAAAACAATTAATTGCATTTGTTACTTGTTATTTTTGTTAAATATCTTTTATATATTAATTGAAGAGCATTACAACATTATTTTGTAACCACGTGTCATCTCCAGGATGATTGTTAGAATCCTAAGAAAATTAGTTGGTTCATCTAAACATATATTATACTTTTTATTAAACTAAATATAAAATTGATTAGTAGTATACAAAAAAAATATTCTTCTTTTTTTCTTAAATAAAAATTACAGAATTACCTAATATGATTAACATATATATGACAATTAATGATTTTGAATAATAAAGATTTGATAACAATTTTTGTATACTTCATCATTTTTGTTTAATTTGATATTCTTAAAAGAAACTAAACAATCACATTAATCATATAATCAAAAATTCAGATTTTTTTCTTATATGTTATATTTAAAATTTTCAAAATGACTATAAATTACTAATATTGTCAAAAGTCTCACTTAAAAAATGTGTGATCAATAGTTTAATGTTTGGTTATAACAAGATACAAATGATCAAAAACTCATATGAATAATAAGTTTTATTTAATAGATATTCATATTAAATATATATATATATATAATGTATATATATTAATATTATGAAAATTAAACTGTGTACCATATTCAAAATTTCCATTACAAAAGTACTGATACCTTAATATTTATTTTGAAATTTTTTATTGAATTTTTAAAAACATTTATAAATTATTAAAATTATTAAAAATCTCACACTAGAAATCTTGTGATTAATGGTTTATTTTTTTGCTACAAAAATATAAAAATGTTAATAAAATTATATGAGTATGAAGCCTCAATTAATAAATATCCATATTAAAATACTATATATCTATGTCAATATCATTTAAATTTGATTATATAACATATAAAAAATAAAATAATTGTTTTTATTTATTTACAAATAAAAATATTGTAAGTGAACAAATTTTTTTTTTTCATTTATGTGATTACTCTAATTTAATTATACACATAATATTTACTCGCTTCTCAGTTATTTAATATTTTTATTATTTTATAATGCGTAATAAACACAAAATAAATAATAATACGTAAAATTAATTTGCGTATATACTATTCATTCCACGTTTTCATCCCTTACAAGGCGCATGTCTTCATCTAGTTGATTTTATATTTCTATAGCATTTTGGTATATTTCGTTCATATCATTGTCGCATTCAAAAGCAAAAATAAAATATTTTTTGCCTCATAGTTTTTGGAAAGTAGGTCCAAAGCATTTTGATATTTTGTTTGAATAAAAATTCCACCACTGCGCCTTAATTATAAGCACTTAACTACTTTGTGTGTTTCATATCAGGTACCATGGACGAGGAAGATCACTCTTAGGAAGAAGAGCAATCCATGCTTGATGAAGAACAAACTCATGACAATATAATATACAGAACAGAAGTTACATTCTTCTTTTTCTATCTATGCGTCACGAGTTCTTTGCCAGCACGTTGAGAAACACCCATTTGAAGCTGAAACACGGAAGTCTCTTGGAATCTAGAGCTGGGTTCTTCGATTCTCAGCTTCCTAAGCCTGGGGTTCACTGGGTGAAGTAACTTATGAACTGTCCTTACTTGCCTCGCAAAGGAACACTGGACAACTCAGGAAAATGATGAGTACATCTATTACAAGAGCTTCTCCTAGAAATAATCAGTGCTTCGTTTGTTACAAAAAATTGTAAAACTTCTAATCCAATAAGCTCCTGATGACAAGTAGCATAGTAACTGGATGATTAATTTGATAGGTGATCTACTAAACAAAAAAAATTGGTTTAAAATCTACTAGATCTATTGACTCCTATTTAGGTTAAAGATCCGCATCCATCTACGTGGCCATTTCCTCTCCTTTCCAATTTATTGAACTTAAGCACATCTCATAAGCGATCAATCAAGCAAGCAAGCAAAAGCAGGTATTATTAACCTACATCTCACCCCACGGTAATAATATACACTCTCAATCCAGTACACGCAGCAAACTTTTCTTCTCCATTTTATCCTTTTATCCAATTACACGACGCCATGTCATCATCAGCCAAGACCGAATGTGGTGTTTCTCTGATCGGTGATCTCTCGCGCACACACCTTTTAGTTTATCTCTCGTCCAAAGAAACAAACCCTAACTCTGTCATGGAAGACTGGGAAGTGGTGATCGAGAGCTCTGGAACTAATCCGAAGAGCTTGGAGGAGATTGAAGATGGCACGCAAGGTATGGTTACCTTCGATTACTTCTCTATCCAGAACTCAAACTCAAACTCAAACTGTGTGGGTCGCGTTGATGCGATTGATGAAGATGGCTCTGTCCAATCGGGTAGTCCAGGCTGGATCGAACCTACCTCCGACGCTCCTTATGGCCCTAAGCTTTTTAGCGAGTTGTGGTCGGACTCTAGCAGCGATCGGCTCGATGATGTGAACAACGACGAGTTGGGTTTGGAGAAATCAGAGGAATACAGCAAAAGTATAGCGAAAGAGAAGCACTTGGATAAACATACAGAGAGAGAGGAGGAATCTCCAGTTTCAGTACAAGGAAAGTCTGTTTCTGGTGGTGGAGGAGAAGAAAGGGTTTTTGTGTGGTGGAAGATTCCGATTGACGTTTTGAAGTATTGTGTTTTCAGAGTTAATCCTCTTTGGTCTTTCTCCATGGCAGCAGCAGTGGTTGGTTTTGTTATGTTAGGCCGCAGGTTGTATCATATGAAGAAGAGCAAGAGCTCTACCTTGCAGCTTAAGGTCCTCCTTGATGATAAGGTAACTCTGATTGTCTATTTTCTTTAAGTCTGTCTACTTCTTGAGGCCGTTTTTTTCTGTTCCTGTTTAATTAGATGTTTGTTTACTTAAAATTTAATTGTTGATTTGATGGGGAAATCAGATTACCAGCTACAACTGTTTGTTTTGTTTAGTTAAAACCAGCTAGTGGCCCATTGTCATAGTATTCACCAACAGCTATTTTTTCCCTGACTCTACTACAAAATGTTGATGAAGAAAGTGTTTTTGTAACCCCCTTGGTTGACTCTTAATAAATTCTATTGGAATGGATAATCAAAAGTGTAGTTGGCGAGAGAGTAATGAGATAATCTTTCAAAAGCCACCTGAGTGATCCATTTCTCTGTGCTTCTTTTTTGTGGTTACTGGTTACATTTTCTTTTGCATGTTCTTTTGAAAGTTCCTTAGACTAGTTCTTACTTTGTTGTCTTCTTTTGATACATCTTTTTGGTTCTTCATTGTAACATTTTCTTGTTTTTTTTTTGTCGGAGATGGAAGTTATCCTATTTTTTTCGGATTTTACATATTATATCGATGAGAGCGTGATAAAAGGTGTGTTAAACCACAATGGTAGGCTTAACCGGTCTTGAGGTATTACAAACCATCAATAAGAACCTAAATTTGAGTCCTGTTGCTTACGGTTGCAAATAATATGGCGGATTATATGTGTCATATGTCTTTTGCTGCTGACTTTCATGTTCTTTCTTGAGCTTACTACTCATCTTTTCACTTATCAAATAAAGAACAGAAGTCGTGAGTATTTCCGAACACAATTTGGAATATTTTATCCACACCATCTGATTCTTCTTCTTTTGTTTCTCAGAAGGTGGCGAGTCATGCTGCTCGGTTGAATGAAGCAGCAATCTCATTGGTGAAACGTGTGCCCATAATCAGGCCAGCACTCCCATCATCGGTGGTGGGTATGAACCAGTGGTCTATGATGAGTTTAAGGTGAAATATAATGCATATATATGCAAGATAAATGATTGATGTGGTTGGCATGTGTCATATGATTGTGTTATATGACAAGTCTCAAAATGGTTTAAAACATACAAAATATGCTTCTAAGTTTGTACCGTGTGTGTGTATATAAATATTGTTACCTGTTTGATGTACAAATTGGATGGAATGGTTTGATGGTTACGAAAATGTGATGAACGGTAAGATATAACTACAAAAAATCTTCTAAAAGGCATTGTGTATGTGTAAATATATCACGCTTATTACAAAAAATATCATTTATAGTTTCTCTCGAGTCCGAATTTTATTCGCTATCAAATACGAGACTTCGTCTCTACATATTTTTTTGGTGCTCATGTTAAAATTGTCTTTAAATATTTAACAAACTCAACGTTGGGAAAAACAGTCGCAGCGGAATCGTGTTTCCCTGACATTATGTGAAAAAATACTTCGATGATATTAAAATAAAATGAAGACAAGTATTTTTTATGTTGGAAACCTCTTCGTTGTGAGAAAAAAAAAATAACAGAACAGTATTAGAACAACAACAACGTCTTCCATTAGAACAACATAAGACTCTAACTAAGCTATCTCCAACACAAAAAAAAAAACAATAACAAGAAAGCAACACCAAAACTTCAAAATAGGCAGCCACAAGACGACCTCAGTTCACTAAAATTCCGGCAACCAGAGACTAATTCGAATGGGTTCTCCAACCCTCAGTTTTGTTCGGTGGCGCCATGTTTGAAATCAACGGTTTCGTTCTTGTTTGGTCCGTTGACAACAGTCAGATGATATGATCTAAATGTGAATTCAAAAAACAAGCTAATTTGAATGAATGTGTCCGAATCTTTGAATGTACTTAGTCGATTTAATGAGGAATAACTTCGGATTTAACGGGTGGACTATACCAAGTTGGATAGCCTGTATGGATAAATTGGAATTCTTTAAACTGTTTTTAGTAGTTTTGTGGTCTTTTATTATTTTTTAATAATTAATTAAATAAAAAATTAACTCGAAAAAAAAAAAGAGCATATGGAAATTTTTTTTGTCCTGCTAGAGCCTACTAGACGTTGATTCTAGTTTCGTCCAGTATACAAGGGATGGTGAGAAAATAATGTATAAAAGAAAAATAAGATACTTTTCGCTAGGACCTTTATATACCCCTTAAACCCTTCTCCTTGGTTTTATTCTCCTCTGCCTCTTTCCTCCCGGCTCGCAAAACCCTAGTTTCGAATCTTTAACCACAACAGGTATCAATTATCATTGTTGATCTTCGTTCGCGTTAGAGTTCTTTTGATCTGTATCTTAGAGTTTGATTATAGAGTTTTTCGTTTAAATTAAATCCAGATCTACTAGTTTAGGATCTATTCAAACAGATGATTGTTCTTGTTGCTTATTGTTTTTATTACGGTTGGTTTTGATCTAGAAATGGCTTTCTGCAAAAGTCTCGGTGGTCTACTCAGACAAGGTGTGGTTTCTCAGACCGGAAATATTCCGGTTACGTCTGTGCTCGGTTCTCTCCGGTACATGTCTACCAAGCTTTTCGTTGGAGGTAATAATGTTGCGTTCGTTTCTTAAGAGATTGGGTTTCTTAGTGCTTTAAAATGTGTGGTACTGATTGATTTTTTTTCAGGTCTCTCATGGGGAACTGATGACCAATCCTTGAGGGAGGCTTTTGCAAACTTTGGTGAAGTGGTCGATGGTAAGTTAAAGTTCAACTTTTGTTACATTGATGAGAGTTTATGACTTTGTGGTTTTGGTGATAACAAAAGTTGATTGTTTTTATTGATGTGCAGCTAAAGTCATTGTTGATAGAGAAACAGGAAGGTCAAGAGGTTTTGGATTTGTCAACTTTACTGATGAGACCGCTGCTAATACTGCCATTTCAGAGATGGACGGAAAGGTTAGTATTTGAGTCTTCTGTTAGTATTCATTCTTTTAAAATGCTTTTTGTTTGTGTCCTTGATGGTTAACTTATTAAATGGCTTTTGGTTTTGTAATTTCAGGATCTGAATGGACGGAGCATTCGGGTGAATGTTGCTAACGAAAGACCAAGTACTCCCCGGTATGGCGGAGGTGGTGGGTATGGAGGAGGTGGTGGTGGTGGCTACGGTGGAGGTAGCTATGGAGCAGGTGGTGGTGATGGTGGCGGTTACTAAACAGAGGAGAGTTTCTTGTGAAAAGATTTGATGGTTTTTGTTTAGTTGGGTTTCTTTGATTGAATCTTGTGTTACAACTTGAACCTCGTTAGCCATTCATCGTTTTTTCGATTAACGTCTTGGATTGAACCTTTGTCGCCCCCACTAAAGTGCATCTAAATACGGCCTTTTCTATGAGTTTGCGTTAGCTTCGGATATTGCAGGTTAATAACTCCTAAGCCTTGTTCTAAAAATTGGTCGCCGCCGATTAATCGGACGAGTAATCGTAAAGCGGAAAGTAACCGTGGCGAAATGGTTCAATTCGTTTCATTCTACGTTCAACCGCGTAACGGACGCGTAATGCCGTGGAATTAATAAAACGTCCGTTTAATAAGCAAAAACGCTTGGCCCAAACACATCATTTTCTCATATATATATTTTAGTTTGGCCCAAATTTTTGATCTATTAATCTAATCTTCTCCCAAACTTTATTCCCTATACAAAAAATTCTCCATTTTCTTTGAAATCCCGACTTTGAAAACTAACAAAATCTCATTGGAACATGTATTATATATGTTTGATGTGTAACTTTAACATGTATTATACATAAATACGTATAAATGAAGTATTATACATATAAAATACCAAAAATTCCGGCCCGCGTACTTTCCAATTTTTTTCCGCTTTTCTGATAACTCGCTGGGTCCGGATGCACCACACGCGTTATGCCTAGCGAATTTCCGAACAAGGCTCCTAAGTGATATATTTGTGATCCAGTAGCATCCTTGAAGCTCCAAAAGTTACTTTCTTTATTTGAATTATTATTATTTTTTTCTGCTTATTTTTGTATAAGTCCAAATAATAAAATTATTATTTTTGAATGGACGGAGCATTCTGCTTTAAAAGTTACTTTCCTTATTTGAATTATTATTTCTTTTTCTGCTTATTTGATCAATAGTATTTAAAATAAATAAAATTATTTATAAAATTAATATTGTTCGTACTTTATTTTCAGCTAAAATAATGTATGTGTTCTGAAGCTAATATGGAGGATTCTGACTTCTAAAAACTCATTATGGATGAGATGGATTCAGGTATATCTTATTCGCAAAGGTTCTCTTTGGACAGTGAGGGATAAAACACAAACTGGTTCATGGATGTGGGGTAAGATTCTGAAGTATAGAGAGATGGCAAAGCGGTTTTATCAAGTTCAAGTAAAGAATGGGAAAACTACTTCGTTTTGGCTCGATAAATGGTCCTCTTTGGGGTGTTTGTTGGATGTTGTTTGTACAAGTGGATATATTGATATGGGGATTGGGAAATATGCTATGGTAGAGGACGTAGCAAATCATCGCAGACGGAGGCATCGGGTTCCGTTTCTTAATCTGGTGGAAGAGGAGATTACTAAATGGAAAGAAGCAGCTTCGGTTGAGGAGGATGTTGGATTATGGAAAGTAAATGATGAGAAATACAAAAACAGGTTCTCCACTAAAACAACTTGGGAATTGTTGAGAACAAGAAGAGCTAACTGTAATTGGAGTAATGGAGTCTGGTTCAGATACGCAACTCCAAGGTTTGCTTTTCTCACATGGTTATCTATGCATAATAGATTAGCCACAGGTGATAGGATGTTGAAATGGGGAGGAACTGTTAACTCTGCTTGTTCGTTGTGTGATGATCCCCTAGAAACTAGAAACCACTTGTTCTTTGAGTGTAGATTCTCAACAGTCGTATGGAAAAATCTTGCAAAAGGAGTGATGGGAGATGAGTTTACGAGTTCTTGAAGATGGATAGTGGAAATAATCTCTGGAAATCAAACCACCACAAAACAGTTCACCCTGAAATATGTGTTTCAAACTGTGATTCATGGGTTATGGATGGAGAGGAATGGTAGAAGGCATGGAGAGAAGCCTTTAACCACAACAACAATTATTAGAATCATGGAGAGAAATATCAGAAACAGATTTGCTTCAGTCCAAAGAGAAGATTACACAAGGTTGGAAGATGGACTAAGATATTGGTTTTCAACAAGACTAGTCTCAAATCCATAAATTTTTCTGAAGTCTATAGAAATGTATAGGAGAAATATTTCTTTCATATGAAGCATGTAAATGTAAACCAAAGGAGTTTTTTTGTTTGAATAAAATTTAACATTCATCCAAAAAAAAAAAAATTCAGCTGAAAATAAGTATAATTTACATTGCAATTTTAAAATAATACTTTTTATATAAAAAAATAATTAAAATGACATTTATTATAAAACAGAATGCATAATTTTTATGTAATTTATTTGTTTTATATGCTTCCAACAGATTAAAAATATTTCGAATGAGTTTTAAAAAGTAGGCATTAATGTTCTTGTATTTTTCAAAGAATATAAGCCCAAGGCCCATGTGCATTTATCTCTACCGAAAACATCATCTCGATTTGGAAAATTGCTGACAACTTGATGCCGTCCGAAGATATATTGGTAAATCTACTCTCCCTTTATACTTGGATAGACTTTTAAACGAAAGCTTTTTCGAAAAAGTAACTACCAAAATCCAACCATTTTTTTTGTTTTTGTTTTTTTTGGGCTCAACTTCAACTTTCATTATCCAAACTAGAGATTCTAACCGCGCTACGCGCGGTTTATTTATTTTTAAAATTTATCATTTTATGTGCATGTGATTTATTGAATATTATACTATATTATATTTTTAAAATTTTATAACTAATTTGAAAATTTTGTGTCATTTTTGTAGGCAGTTTAGATCATCGTAATTGAAAAATATATAAATTATATCATAAATAAATGAATAGGAAGAACACAATTCTCAAATAATGCACTAAAAATAATATTATAGATTAAGTTGTTAATGTGAAATATCAAATTTTTAACTATGGAATATCTACAACGATTTTTAATATGTTTGATTGTGTAATATTGAATTTAGTAAATCAGATTTAAGAATTTGTAAAGTGAAATGAATTAGAAGTATATAAAATACATTATAAATTATATTAATGTAATATTTAATTCTTTTTGTCATCATATAATATCTAATTCATTTTTGTTATATTTTTTAATTTTTATTTATTATTTTGGAATGTCAACTTATGATTGCTTGATTTTCTGATACCATATTTTCGTTTAAAAAATTAACATATTTTTAAGACAAAATAGTAATTGGTTGATTAACTGTCGTTTCTTATTAAAGGTATATTAATAACTTTTGGATATTTTCTATTTATTAAAACAAAATGTTGTTTTATATATTTTTTTATCAATTGCTATGTGATATTTTTTTAAGTGTGGTTGCATGCAGTATTCATAATTTGGTGTTTTTCTATTTAAAGTAGTTCATTTTTATAGGTTATATTTTATGTTTGATCCGTGTTATTTTTTCAAATTTTGGTGTTTTGTTACATAATGTTATATTTTATAAAGTTTATGAGTGAATGATGTTGAAATAATCTATAGAATGGTGTGCTATTTATTATTTTTGTGTTTTGGCTGTGGTTATTTATAGGGAGTGTATATTTTTGATAGATATTATGTGTAATTAATTAATTTTCTTCAACTTGGGTTTTAAGGAATTGATACAGCTATTAAATTCAGTTTTTTTATATGTTGCTTAATTTTTTTCCAAGTTATTTTTGACCACTATTTTCATTTTTACATTGATCAAGTTTTTATTTAAATGCTAGATTTAATTATTTTATGATTTCAAATATATTTAAAGTCTGTCAATTTGTGGGTAACTAATTGTTGTTTTTGTTTAGTTTTGATTTTTCTGCAAAGACTCCTAACGGATATTGATTTTTATAATTTATTGTTCACTTTTGTACATACATGTTTTTATTTATTTTTTAAATATGAATAAATATAAAACTTTAATTTTAATTCAATATCACAATAATATTTTATAAAAAGTAATGGACATTAAATAGTTTTTTTGTTAGATAATAAGAAATTAAATATTTAAGAATTATTTATAAAAAAATTATAAATCCAACCCCACCCCTAAATACTAAACTCTAAACTCTAAATTCAATTAATTTTATTTTAAGAAATTTAGTTTGTTTTTAATTGGTTATTTTAAATCATATATAGACACCATTAAATGCTTATAGCCTCAAATCAATTTTATATTCTAGATTTTTGTGAATAATTTCAATTGTATCTAGCCAAAAAATTTAAAATTATCGTTCCATGTTGTCTCTTGCATGCCCATGGATTCAGCAGAAATTCAAAAAGTTAACCTATTCCGGAATCTCCGGATCTTAAAATTTTATATAGCTTTAATTATTTGAAAGGCTTGAATTCTTTAAACTTTATTATTGTTATTTAATTTCTATGTTAGTGTTTCAAATATTCTTTTACAGATATTAAGCTATTTTATCTAAAATATTTTTCTTCTGTTAATTTATTTTATTTTATATTCATTTTCATTTTATTTCCAAATATTTAGTCTTTTGGAATATTTTCAATACCATATATCATAAACTTTAAAATATATTTTTTTTAATTGCTGGAAAAGCTTACATTCTATAAAGTAAATTACTCTTTTTGTTGGTTAATATTTATGCTAATGTTACAAAGATTTGCTATATACATATTTATAAGTAATTAAGAATTAATTATAGAAGTTTATAAACCCAAGTCACCCTTAAATACTAAATCCTAAGAAATAATCACTAAACCCAAATTTTAGTATATTTTTGATTAGCTTATTTTTGAAAATTGATATTCAACTTATTGTATTTTCAATCAAATTCTCATGTTTTCTTTTGTTAATTTAGCTTCCTTATTATTTTATCCTATTTAAAAGAAATATATGTTTATAAACTTTTGACACTTTAAAAAATATAAAATTAAAATAGTATATTGGTCTTTTAAACATTATGTGTACACTTTTAATGGTTTGTGTACTCAGTTTTATATTATAGATTATTAATATTTGGACTGTTCACCTCCTCCCCGATCTCGAGTCTATTGTGCTGATAAGATATTGAACCATTTATTTCTGTTAAACAAATTGATGATGATAAAACTGTAGTATGTGTTACTCTTTGGGATATCTATTAAACTTCCTAACTTTCACTATGATGTCCTTACATGTTTTTAATATCTCACAATTTGTTATGGAGCATGGAGAAACAAAAGCTGCTTTTTTTTTAATAGAAGAATTATATCCATGTTTGTATTCTTTTGATCAACATTTATTTCACTAATAGTTGGTCCCCATATCCAAAACTATCAACGCAAAAGAATTTAATTGTTTGCTTCATTATTTCTCATACTTCTTTCCCTCTCTTTTTTTCCTCTACGTCCTTAGATCTAGACACTTTTCACTATGATGCATTCATTTTCTTTTGATCACCTAACTTTATAGTCATCCAAACTATTGTGAAACTTGGTCATTTTCATCTCACATTGAGTGAAAAATGAGTTCCTATCAGCTATATTATACATTTCCAACTTGATTATGGGTGAGCTCACACTGTTGGTGTCAATCATCTTCGCCTTTTTCTTGCATAATATATACTCTCTCCATAGCCAGCTCTGAAAAAAATATAAGGCTAAAAAAAAAATATTTAAGCTATTAGTCATTGATTTATCAACAAACAATAACAGTTAGAAAAATTCTCGTGAAGGGAGCATTTACATTGGCTAACAGAGCTATTTACAATTATTCTCAGATATTGGCCATCAACGTCATTTAAGTATTGAGGGGCTCTCATCGACCAATTAGTATTTTTTTTCTTCAACTGCTTTACCCACATCCCCAACACCATCATATTCCCTATTAAGGGTCTGACTGGTTCAAACGCAGCGGTTGCGGTTGCGGTTGCGGTTGCGGTTGCGGGAGTTTGTGGATGCAGGCGGTTGCGGTTTCTAGCGGTTTTAAGAGATTTGTACGACTGGTACTGCGGTTAAAAATTGATGCGTTTGCGGGTGACTTATGACTGGTTAACTACCAAATGCTGTAACAGACAAATAATAAATTAACAATATTTACATTTAATATAATTATAAAAATATAAAAAATCATAAAATTATAATAAATATAAAATTTTTATTAAGAAAGTTATAATTTTAATTTTTGAAAATTTATTAAAATTGTTTTTATTATAAAATTTTATAATATTAATTAAAATATAATAGATATATTTTAATATTTTCATAATTTCAATTTTACATTTTTATAAAATATTTTTACTTTTGTATATATATTGTTTTAAAAAAAAAGAAAAAATTGTATCCTCCCGCAACCGCCCGCAACCGCAAACGCTAGCTGGAGCCAGCTTTTGAATTTATGAGATTCGGAGCGGTTTGAAGCGGTAGAGCGATTTGAGTGATTGTTGCAAACCGGCGACAACCGCTACCAACCGCAAAAGCTGCGTTTGCTGGTAGTAGCGGGAAAACCAGTCGCCCCTAAGTCATATTTATTTTCTTACAATCCTTTTTATTTGTTCGCATCAATTCTTATTTTTTTCCTTTAAGTCCTTTTAAAAATATTCAAGCGGTCTTAACAACTCTTGCGGGAAATGATCTGGAGTTTCATACTTGGCTGCTAGAAAGGCGAGAATCTCTTGTGTATTTCAAACTAAAACAAAGAATTCTAACATGAAATAAATAGCAAAAAGCATGGATTTATGTATTTTAAAATCGTAAACAGCTTGTATTATGTTTTTAAAAATAATAACATGCTTATGTTAAGCGTGAAAGTACTTACAATACTACAACATAAACTAAATGTACGCATATAATAATCTGTAATAGAGAATCATAGTCACTAAATAACTGCAGAACCCAAAGAACGAACGTCAAGATATTTCTTATACACAAAGTTGGGAGAAAATTACTGTTGTTTTGTTCTGTTACACATGAATCTTTTGAGAAACTGATATTCATACGGATATGTTGACAAACGTATAGGAAAGACAAAAATCTAATAGTAATCAAAGAAAAGTTGTTAGCTTCTTATGAATCACCAACCTGATTGTAATTTTGGACTCTTGAACCCTGCATGAGCTCATGGTGGAGAAGGCAACAAAAGTAAAACAAAAATCCCTTAGGATACAACACTGTCTCGGGAATCTTTGAGGATAGGAGAATCCTCTCTTGTATGATGCATCCATTCAGTGGAAGGTGGACAAATGAGTTTTCTTGTCTGGTCATTTCATCTCCCTATCTTCATTCAGACCTTGGCAGGAAACTCAGAAAAGTAAGTGGTTAGCTATAAATCTGCAAGATTTCGTGCCTAGAAATTAGAGAAATTCAGGTATGACAATGGTTTGTTATACATCTCTATTCTACAAATGGATTAGCAAAATAAGAACTATGAATTTCAAGATTAAGAAAGACAAAAAAAAGAGATTCAAGTAAAAATCCAAAAGAAGCTAAAAAGATTTGGTAACAGTGGAGGTAAGTGAACATGACGGATAAAAATACAAAAAAAAAATAAAAATCAGCTGACCAGTTCAATCTATAACAGCTAGCAGCCAAGCAGAAATCATCTCTACGTTCTTCAGAGCTTTATTCGCTTTGGAGGACAAAACAGCCCGTGAATTCGGCACCACTTTCCCGGAGCTGTGATTTGCAGAGCGATTTTTTCCATTAAATCAGTGGTCCATTTTGCCATCACTTTGGTAGTCAATTTCACCGAATCGTCTCCATGTAAATTGGTGGTGTATTTCGGCTGGGTTTTGGTGTTTGATTTCGCCGGACCGGTGTCACTGTAAATCTCATGGTTCGTATCCGTTGAAGCGGTGTGTACGATTGGTTATTTGTAAGGGGATTTGGGAAGAGAAAAGTTTTCCCATTCATGTGAGTATATGTAGCTCGAGTTTGATGGGAGGTGAAGAGTTTGGATGTCATAAGTTCTGTAAATCTTTGATGGCAGTTAGTAATGGAGGGAGACGTTACACATCCTATTCCATTCGAAATTAAATTGTCTGGCTATTAGTGTTTACATATTTATTGATGCTTAAGAGATTTCATGCTATTAAGGTTTGATTTCAGGATAAGGAAGATGGAACGTGAGATTGAGAATGAGGAGATGAGTTAAATTTACCAGTTTTGGGCTTTTAATGTGGACTGTAATATAAATTCATGTGAATAAATGGGTTTCCGCGGATCATTTTTGTCTCCATCGGTAGTGTAACTTTAACAAATAATATGAGTGAGTTGGTTTTTTTTGACAGTTGTCTCCTTGTTATTGGCCACAATTAACTGGCTGACGTGGATGCCTTCTTTGCTCTAGTTTTAGAACTTTTAGTATAGTATAGATTGTGAATACAAGATTTTTAACTTCATAGAGATTTAAACCCCACATACAAACATCGAGATCTAGTACCACACAGGAACACTTAGAAGGATCCTACGCTACCCAATCTAGACGATGTTGTATTTTTCACCACAATGAAACGAATCCATCCCACGACCCCAGATGAACCATCTCTTGCACCACCTAATTCTACCACTAAAAAACCAAGATTACAAACTTACTTCAAAACCAAACCAGAAAACCCCTATTTTAAGAGACTAATGAAGATCACAAACAGGCGGCACCAAATGATTGGACTGATAAAGCATGGCCACCCGTTTCAACACCAAAGGTGCATACTCTCAATTTAGAAGCTTTCGGTAGGCTGAAGACAAGAGTTCGAATCTGGCCAAGGATCGTGAAGATCATAACCACTTGAGACCATAACCAGAGGCTAGTGGACTAAGTGGAATCTATCAAAATCCCAAAAGATCGGGTTGAGGAGTCGGCACCAGCTAAGATCCAGCTTGAGACCTGCTGCACAAAAGAGGAAGCACATCTACCATGTATGACTATCAATGCGGTACTGCGAATGATCTGCTACCAAACGTGCAAGCAACAGAGTCTCAAAATCTCCCGTAGACCAAGCGGAATCAAATGAGACTCAGCACGTTCTGCCTCTGAGAACCAGAGAACAGCTTTGCTTGCAGGGAACCAGATCGCCGCTATCGAAGCCCCGCTTGTCCACTGTGAAGTGTCTATCTTCTGTTCTCCGACAAGACCATAGACGATCCATTCCGGTTTCTAGAAGAGATAAAACATCACGCTCCTCTTGAGCCAGTCTGGCCAGCACACGCTCGCCATATGCACTCCGGGAACGTCTCTGAAGAGGGAGATCTTCAAAGCTCACCTGGGCGAGATCCGGGCAAATGAGCTATCCAACCACCGAGTCTGCTCCACTCGCCCCTACACGCGCCCCTCTCCCGTCGGATCTGAACTGCAAACGTCCACCCTAGTCCGGCTTTTAGATCTACAAGGAAGGGACAAGAAACGAAGCTACGCGCCTCCATCACAGAGTTGAGAGCCGACAAATCAAAACGGAAAACGATTGTCGAGCTTCCTCAACGAACCCTAAACGCCGACCCTTCCCGGAGCTATCTCTTCACTCGACTCGCTGGCGTTCCAAAGATCCTTCTTCTGGCTACCTAGCTATGCTCCGCCGCGGACAAAGCACCACTTGGAGCCTTCACTGAAACTCAGAATCACGTTGCATATCGCCGAGGAGGGAGACAACCACCGAGAGGGCAAATAAAAAGGAGAAGGGAAGAAGAAGAAGAGACCTCCGACACCGGGAGAGGGCACCGGCTGTCGGGGGCTGAGCGGCGGCTATTAGGTTTCTTCTAGGTTAGAGAGGAAACGAGAGGAGACGAATACGGAGTCTTTTGGTGTCTTAGATATTTTTCTTTAACCATTTTTTTTGTTTTGCGATCAGTTTTGCATGTTGTTTCCATTGACTTTTATGTCTAATCCGTCTACGTTGAAATGGTTGTTGCTGTGTTTGAAGAATATCTGAAGAAATAAAAGAAAAGTCCTGTTGAATTTTTTTTAAAAAAAAGGAGATAGAAGAAATATATAAAGACAACAAAAAAACACGTTTGGTCGAAGAGTATTATGATATATGGAAACTGCCAATAAAAAAACTATAATTTATTATCTGACTAAAGTTACACCTTCTCTCTTCTTTTTTCTTCATATCTAGAACTGAAGTTACGCCTTTTCTCTTCTTTTCTCTTCATATCTAGAAATTACACTCACTAACCAACTATAATTTACTATCTAACTAAACATTTTAAGGTAAGTGTTGGAGAATATTATCTGTTATAATATTGATAGTTATTGACTTATTGTATAATAAATCTTTTTTCTTTAACATTCATTTTAGCTAATCTTGATTGCAATAAAACTAAAAATTGTGAATATTTGGGAGATAACAGCCATTAAAATCCCGAACTTTCAAATTAAAGCCAAAAAAACCTTTAACTCATGTTTAAGCCAAAATAATCACCAACTTTTAAATATTGGTCATTTTAAACTTCATATTTTGTTGACTCGGTCATTTAAGAGCTCCGAATAGTCAATCATTTCACAGATTAAAAATAAATGCATGTTAACTCTCTAAACGACATCATTTTAAAAATCGATTAAAACATTGATCAACCGAGGTTTTGTTTTCTTCTGAAACACTTAAAAAATCTTTTTCGCGAGACCAAAGTGAAGAATATGAAGTTGATTTGAGGCTCTAGTTTTGCGAAAGAGATGATTTGAGTGTTTCCAGAAGCAAAAGGACGTCATTTAATCAATGTTTTAATCAGTTTTATAAAAATAATATTGTTTAGATAGTTAATAAACGTTTAGTTTTAATTGATTTTAACAGTTGACTATTCGGGTTTCTTAAACGGCCGAGTCAACAAAATATGAAAATTAAAATGACCAATATTTGAAAGTTGATGATTTTTTTGGCTCAAACATAAGTTGAAGGTTTTTTTGGCTTTAATTTGAAAGTTAAAGGTTTTAATGGCTGTTTTCTCAAATATTTGGGAATCAAAGTCTGATATACTCATCCCTCAAAAAAAAAAAAAAATCCAATACACTATTTTCCTTTTCTCTATTTTTAATTTTCTTTATTTTAATTGGAGAAAATATTAAAAGACCAACAAACCAAAGTAAACCTAACTAATTACAACTTTATCAACCGGAGTATCCAACCCTAGCACCATGCCTATATGATAAACCCGGATTCAATAAAATCAATTTAAGTACTCTTTAGGATTGCCTAATCATCCAATTTATTCCAATCTACTGTTATCAACCTCTTCAGCACCATCAAAATGCAACACAAGATCAAACATTCCGGATGTGAAGAAGGCTCGAAAAAGGCGTACAAAAATGCATCAGTCCCTTTGGATGTAGGCGAAACGCAGGAAATAGGGTATGGAGTGAACTCAATCCCTCTTGAAGAAATCCGCGTGAATCCTAACCAAACCCGCTAATATCACCGATGTAAACTCACAAGTTGTAGAAGAAGAGTGAACGAAAATGAAATGGTGGAGTTTGATCCATTGTGTTGACACTTGTTTCTTGGGTGGGGGGGGGAGCTTTTTTCGTATAAGCTTCCCAAAAGCGCAACGGATGTCGGAGTCATGCTTCTTCGCCATATTAGCGTCACGAACAGAGCACACATTCTTCTCAGCTTCAGCCTCGCTTTTCAAACGGGTGATTTCCTTCCCAGCTTCATGGGCTCTCGCAAGGGAAATCTGAATTTTTGAACAACTCGCTTCAAGGGCCTCGTTCATCACATTAAGGCCCTGTGAGAAAAAGAGGCCAATGAGTAAGAAGGAAACTTTGAAATGAAAAATATGAAACCCAACATAGGATGTGTGCCCTATGAACAGTTGGACAGAGCCATAGAAAACACCCTTATCCACGAATGACATACACAGCTTGTTTGTCTCCATGTCACACACTTCCCCTACAGTAACCATGAAAGCTCTCCCAATCAGCAAGGAAGTATAGCCCCTACATTACACATTTCATTAGATGATTAGAAGAAAGCTATACATGCACATCAATGTGGAGGTTCGGGAGTTATTGCAGGTTTTGCGGGTTTTGCAACGCGAGCTTGACTACGGGTTACCTCTCGTCGCCGTTTGACTACGCAATTGACAAACCATTATCGAGTCTTTGCGATTTGTTCTGATTCGAAATTAGAGAGAACTGTTTAGAATTGAAAACCAATTTAAGGTTACGATTTTCGTGTTAACTTTTCCCGAGAAGTCTTAAACTTCCCCAATTTTCTCCATAACTTATTACTGCAAGTTATTGGGTCATTCATCTCAGGAAGAGAGAGACTCTCACGTGCAAAGACCATCAAAAGAGGGAATGGCATTTCGGTGAATCTGTAAACCGCGAAGGGTGTGAAGTGACTCTTACATAGAGTCAAAAAGAGTCCGACCCATTTTGCAAATTACAACTCGCCACGACCCAAAGGCCAAATTGGCAACTTGGCCACGATCCACTTTGCAAATTTTCTCGTCATATAACTGCTAGAGAATGTAATCTTCACGTTTTGTAAACAAAAAAATATATGTTTAATAGTTATTTGATGTTTTCTCAACATTAAGCCACACGAAACAGAAACCAGAAAATCTAGAGTGAGTAAATACGAATAATCCAGCTTTGATCATCTTAAATCTCTTTCAGGCGTTCTTCCTCACAGAGTAACGCTCGGGAACTTGCAGCGATCATTTCCTGTGAAAAGGCTTTATTATTTACAATATATTCCACAAATACCCTTACACTGTCACATGATCCGTGACTATACAAAGGTTTATTTATATCCAATTTTGGAGAAAAATAAATAAATGACTCACCAGGGTTAGTCGTGGTCTCATGAGCCAATCCATTGAAGTAACATTGGACGTTTTGGCTACGGAACTGAGCCCAGTACGAGTTAAGCGCGTAGCTTGCGTGCCAATAAACAGAGACCGGCTCGTAACATTCTCTGCCAGGAGCCAAAGCCGCACACGTCGTGTTGCTTCGGGCACAAGCCATCCTCAAAGCTTCCTCGAGCTCAGTCTCGTTGGCTCCTTCGACCAGTACGCACCACACTTGACCCTTATAAGGAACGTTATTGGTCGGTTTAGGCAAAGGGTTAAAACCGGTTAAGGGTTTTTGACCGGTAAAATCAATGTCGTAGATTGGTGTACCGTCCGGATGCAAGATTCCCCAATGTCTTTGTGTACCCGAACCGGGTTTCTTGTTTTCGTTAAATAAGGAGAAAACAAATGTCGGTATAGGTGAACCGGGTCTAGCCGGTGTACCGATTGGTGGAATTGCGGTCATCTTCTTGATCAAATTCCGGTTATACGTCGCGGCGTTGAAAACGTTAGCTCCGGTTTCGTCGATATCGCCGGAGTGAGGCCATCCGGTTTCAGAGATTGCGATACGGATGTATGGATAACCGAGCTTGGTCATGGCGAAGATAACCGAATCCAACATTTGGTCTACAAGATTATGGTAAACCAAACCGGTATGAGGATCGGTATAAGTTGAGTTTCCTTGAAACAGAGCGAAATCCAACGTGGTGTGATTAGGGTTTTTTGACCAACGGAAGTAAGGTTGAAGATTGATAAAGAAGTACGAGTTTGTTCCGTTGAGAAACTTCAGCAACGGTAACATTAACGGTAAGGCGATATCTTCCCGGAATGTTGAGTTCGACGGCGGAAACGTTGATCGAAGAGAATCCATAGCTAAAGGTGTACCGACTTTGATGTTGTGAATCCCATGGGCTCTGAGAGAGTTCACTATTTTTCGCATTGCCGGTACGACATTGGCGGTTATGTTCCTATCTTTGACGGAGAGGATTTCGTTTCCAACAAGGACAAATCGTATTTGCGTTTGTGGGTAGTAAGGGAGGATATTGGTTTTGACCCAATCGTCAGCTGTAGTTTGGTTGGCGCTGAGGGAAGTGATCTGGTGGTTTGGCACCGCTATGGTGACGTAGAGATTGGTTTGAGAGAGGAGAGTTAGACTCTCTGGATCGGCGTCGTAGAGCTTGACATGACCGGCTTTGATGAGTTTGATGAAATTGATGGATTGGTAAGGAGATGGTAGGTTGTTTCCTTGTCTACCATAATTAATACCAATCTTGCTGGCTAACTCCAGCATCGTTTTTTTCTGTATATACCTGTGCGGATGTTGGAGCCAAATCGCCGAGCAACTTGAACCTGTAAAATCAAAAAAATTATGTTCAATATGAATCGAAAATGTAAGCATCATGGTGCACTATGCATATGATTCTTTGATGGAGAAGATGGCTTACTTGAAAAGACGAGGAGGGTGAAGAGGAAGAAAGCAAGAAGAGCCATGTCTTTTTGTGTTTGGTTCGCAATGTGTTAATTGTGATCAGATTGTGTTATGAGTAGGAATGGTGTGAAATTGGAAATGATGCATCGAGGTATTAAGTAGGAGTATGGTGAAAGTTTAGTGGGGTAAAGATAAATACATTTATATTGAGTCATGCAAGCGTAGCTTTTTTTTTGGCTTTTGGTTTCTTTTGAAAATATATCATAATTCATTTGTGCTATGATTTTTAAAGATTGTTGGTTAGATGGTTCATATTGAACCGATACTCTTCTCCCTGATTTATAACTTCATCGTTTTACATGTTGCGAGTTTCGTATAAAATAGATTGGTGACTGTAGATTAGAAAAGTGCTTCAACTATATAAAAGACTTTTTTGTACATTGAGTTGAGAAGACTAATGAAAATCCTATATATAATCGTAACTGAACGGGACTCTCTGGGTCGAAAAATAAAACCCTTTATTATGAACTACTGTGTTTTGCCCTCAAATGCGAGCGGTACGTACGTTTGGACGCTAGGTACGACCGTGCAACCTTATTTGGGCTTTTCTCCAATGTCTCGTTTTAATGCTTGATTTGACATGACCTTTTTACGAATATATTTTATTTAATTTTTTGTTTGAAGTTTGTTTAAATTACCAGGTTCAGATATCACTTTGTTATGATTTTGTTTTCTTTCATTTTTAATGCTTTTTACCCAGTAATACTTTTTTATAATGAACTAGGGTCGGCCCGCCCTACGGGCGGGATATTAATTAATTTGATATTCACTAAATGCTCGAGTTGAAATTTGTTTTAAGATTCAAGAATTTGGTTATCTGTTATGTGTTACTTATTAATATGAGGTGGTATAGTTGTTTTTCGATTATTCTTACTTTGATCTTGTATCAAATTAACAAATGTGGATTTGTGATAAAGTTTGATGACAATACTGTTTTTCTTAATTCTTATTCATAGTGGAGTGTGCATGTGTCAGAAAGATGCCTATATCAACTTTTATGTTTTTGCGTATGGATTTTAAATATATATTATTTTGTATAATGCATACTTGCTCTATAAAATTTGCTTGTAGACTAAAAAAATTGTTTTCTATATTTTTAAAAGAGGAAATATTTAGTTTAGAATATAACATGGACATATGTATTGACTATATATAGAAGTTGGGTGTTATTTTAAAATGACATATGTATAGAGGTTTTCAACCATTACTTCACTGGCACAAAACATTTATAACTGCAAATACCTTCTTTTAAAAACAAAACTAATAAAAGCGTGTATAGAAGTTGGGTGTTATTTTAAAATGACATATGTATAGAGGTTTTTCAACCATTACTTCACTGGCACAAAACATTTATAACTGCAAATACCTTCTTTTAAAAGCAAAACTAATAAAACCGTGTACAACAAATGTATTTGATATATATTATATGCATCAAGTTATAAAGGTTGGAAACATTGCAAAACTGTTTGGAGCAAAGTTTTTAACTTCACGATCTTCATCTTGACGTCAGTTCAATGCCGGCCCTGGCCACAAGCAGAAGAAGCATGGGCTTCCAGCCGACACGATAATAAGTATTTTCGCGGCCACATATTTATTAAAAGTGACTTTAGCCTAGTGGTTCTAAGAGAAATTACCAGTGCTGGAGGTGCTGGGTTCAATTACCCCTGACAACCTTTTGTTTTATTTTGGCCCCAAATATAAAACAGGACATGTGTCACTTCCATAACGCACGACTTGATGACGTGGCATCACAGGAGGGAGGCGAACACATTTTTATATATATAGATGTTAAATTTAAAAGATGGAAACTCATCTGTAGCTACTTGTGAAAATGATGTCATCTACACACACAAACACCAAAACATAATCATCTTTTCTTCTGCGTACAAACAAAGAATGATCACCATGTCGTTAGTCTATTCCAAATCAAAAAGAGCAGAGGAAAATTTTCTAAACCGCTGTCCTAAAACTTGTTTTAACCGACATATAGATTTCTTGAATCGTAAAACAGCACTTGGTGGTAGAGTAATGCCTTTTCTCTCGGCATCCCTATGGTATCTTCATGAAGATTTTTTCATCTAAATCCTCATTCAACAACGCATTAGAAATATCACGTTGAGTAAGAGAGCATTTCTTAGTTGTGGAAACTTTGAGAAGAAGTTTGACTTTTGCCATTTTAGCTACATGGGAAAATATTTCATTGTAATCTTGACTCTCTTACTGCATATATTCTTGTGTCTCTCAAGAGTTCCATTAGCGTTGAATATAAAAGTATAAATACACATATAACCTACATATATCCTTACAAGAGGAAGACTAGTAACATCCCATATTTTTGTTGATTCCATAGCTCCGATTTCAACATCCGCGGCTTCACACCATTTCTTGGATTTCTGAGCCTCAAAAAATGAAGTAGGAATAGAAATTTGTGTAATGTTTATGTAAGAAAGGTATGAGAATATAGTTTTGAGTATGAAATAGGAGATGAAATAGGATGATATATGTATGTGTTTGTGGAATAACAATGATATTCTTTTAACTGTATGGGGGTTCTCTTTGTACGAGGGTGAGAAGCAGAAGTATGAACATGTGGAGAAGTAAGAATGTTAGAGGGAATAGATTGAAAAGGAATATTATGCGAGGGATGAATATTACCTGAATACTCAGAATCCAATGGTGTGAAGAGATCAACTAATTTTGTTGATAGATTCTTCTTTGCCAAAGGAATAACTTATTCATGAAAACCAACATTCTGAGATATGAAAATGTTGTTACTCTCCGAATCCATCAACTTATATCCCTTATAACTCAAAGGACGCCCAAAAAAAAAGACTCCTTTGCTCTTGAAAGAAATTAATGTTTCCATTTTGGTGAAGAAAAAATCTTAACATTACCATCCAAAGGTTCTTAACTGAGAGTAATCCGGAGGTTTTATTGTCAGCCTAACAAAAGTTTTTTTGGTCCAATATTAGCTGTGATGCGGTTTTTGTTGATCAAGAAAACATAAGTCAATACACAATCTCCCCAAAAGGGCAAAGAACACCTGAATGAAACATGAGAGCATGAGAAATATTGAGAATATGTTGGTGCTTCCGTTCTACCACAGAATTTTGTTCCGTTTATGGACATGAATGAAAAGAGACGATATGACTTTCTCCTGAAAGTATTTGGTGAATCGCAATTCGGGGTGGATTATCTGATTTCATTTAATTTACTCTTGTGTTAAACTGTGTCTCAACTTGTTGAATGAATTGAAAAAATATACTAAGTAATTCATTTTTGTTCCGGAATAAAAATATCCAAGTGGCTATTGAATGATCATCATCCAAAGTTCGGAAATATTGAAAACCTTTCATTGTTTCTACTGAAAATGGACCTCAAATGTCGATGTGTAACAATTGAAGATCTCATTACATATATTATTAGAGGAAGAGTATGGCAACTTCTTCTTAGCCAAAAGGCAAATATGACAGTAATAAGATCCTTTATTCTTGTATCTTGTAGATGGAATCCAATCTGGTGAAGGAAAGATGACCAAGTCTCTTGTGCCATACACAAACATCAATGACTGCATTCACTGACATTTGAGAAGAACTTGTATCCAACGCATAGAGATTTCCTATTCCCCTACCCTTACCAATCGTCAATGCCTTGGTATTATCCTGAATCAGAAAAGAAAACAGATCAGAAATAACACGAAATTCATTGTCATAGGTCAAGTCACTGATGCTGAGAAGATTTAGTTTGAATTCAGGAATGTCAAAAACATGTTGGAGAGATAGATGTTCACTGATTTGAACAAAACAACACCACTTATTTTGAATGATAGAAACCATTCAGATGATTCCCTGGACTCATGAAAGAGATGCCTAAAGAGATAAAAATGTTTATGTCATATGAAACGTGATGAGTGGTTCTATAGTCTTCAGATAAAAATGTTTATGTAATATGAAACGTGATGAGTGGTTCTATAATCTTCACCCAAGTTTGAGGATGTAGTATTTCTACAGAAACATTCTGCATACCAATAAAAATATAATTAGAGGGTAAGAAAGCAATATAATGATATCACTCAAATTACTCTATGAGCAACTTTACAAAAGATTTGGTTGTGTTACTTAGCGATCAAATCGACAGGGAGCGTGGGCACATAATAAACTCAATTCAATCACGATTAAGCTAGGCAATATAATATTTTGTGAGATCTCTATTTTGTTGTTTAATACTTGATCTTGATCAATAGTCCTTCTGTTTTAGCTGATTTTGTTCTTCGCTCGGCGCGGAACTAATTTAGTTTGGGTGTCTCTTTTGTGGGTCTATACATGGTTAGGCTCAAAGTCCTTTCTACTAGAAATCAGTCTTCACCTGAGTTTAGCTTGGCCGGTGAATCGGCTTTTGGCTAAAGCTTTCTTACGGAAAGGAGGATGAGGATGATGGATGAAACTAAGTTGATGCAGAAAAGATTCAGTAGAATTTGGCGTTTTTTATGAACGGTCCAATAAAGGAGCTAATTCTGTTTGATGGAGCAGTCCCTGAAGTAACAACCAGCGATTAAAAATTTCCATGGACCGGTGTGGAAGAGTCCTTTGTAGTGAGTGCAAGTTAAAAAGGATGGAAGCGTAGTAGAACAAAGATTTTGCTGGTGATCTAATTGAAGATTAGTCGGCAGTGGTTCGTCGGCGATCATGGTCGAAATCTTCACCGGCGGCAAACTGAAGAGTCATCCGATTTGCATGCTTCTATTTTGACGTGTAGCTTAGGTTTAATTTATAATATTTCAGGTGTTTTGTATCCACGTGTTAACCCATTAATTTGTACTCATACTTTTTTTATGCTTTAGTAAAAGCAATGTTGACAAAAAAAAAAGGATAATAGAAATGAAAAAAAAAGAGGATAATATGCGGATGAATAGGTGGGCACAAGAACAAGAAGCAAACATCACAGGCGGCCAGAAATCCAAATGGCTATCAGACGAACACCGATGGTAATCCTCATCTTCCTCGTCTTTATCTCCGGCGCCCAAATCGCTACCGCTGATGAGCCGGTCCCTGCGCCATGGCCACACCAATTTCATGCACTACTGTTCATGAATTACTCCGGAGACCTCTCGATGATTGACCTTTGGTACGACTGGCCCAACGGTCGTAATTTCAATATCATCCAGGAGCAGCTCGGTGCCATCACCTACGACCTCGAATGGAACAACGGCACCTCCTTCTTCTACACCCTCGACAGCTCTAAATCGTGCCGCTCAGCTCAACTTGAGGTCAGTTTTTATCTTCTAGACATTATTCTGTCACAGATCTTATAATATGATTAAGATTTGAGTGTGAATTTGAAACTCCTTAGGCCCTAACGGAACTAATAATGTTTATTTGATGAAGATTAAGCTCTCTACAGATTTGGAGTTTGAACCTTTTTTTTTTTGTTTCTTAGTACACTGCGTGTAAATGCTAACTGTTTCCCATAATCTTTGTACTTTGCATCATAAATGAAGTTATAAAACCAGTCTTTTGACGGTTATATTCTTTGCTAGGACTAGACTGTTGTGTTAGCTCAGTGTCTTGCTTAGACTTGGTTGTTTGATTTCGATTATAGTCAAGTCAAGCCCACCCAGAGGCTAGAGTGTTCTTGTATGAACATGTAATAATTAACTAGCCTAAGAATTATTTTTTTGTTTGAATAAGGTTGGAATCCTGCGACCAAACTGGCTAGATGGAGCCAACTATCTAGGCCAACAACTTGTTAATGGGTTTCACTGCAATGTATGGGAGAAAGTAGACTTTATATGGTACTATGAGGATGTCGAAACCAAGAGACCCGTTCAGTGGATCTTCTATACAGGTGTGATCGATACCACTCTGTACGATTGTTTTTGTTCTAGCAAAATTCTTCTGTAACGGTGTGAATAAATACTTGCAGGGAGGGAGGCTCATGTGATGACGTTTGAGGTTGGCGCGGTTCTTGAGGATGAGAAATGGCAAGCGCCGGTGTATTGTTTCAACAAAGAGAAGAAGAGTTTATCAACTGAAGGATCTTTAAGAGAGTTTAGAGGATACAAAGGAATGGCTGTTTCGTAATGCAGCTGGTTACTTAAAGAATAAAAGATAGTAATGCTAGTTACTGAGAGCTTTTTTTTTCTAGGATCAAAATAAGAAGCAGGAGCGCAAGAGAGGAGAAGGGTGAAATAATTTGGATTATGGTTATTATGAGCCGTCTAAAATCTTTGTACAACGGACTTGAAATGTTTTTATTTTAGATCTCTAGACTTGATCATCATTCCTTGGTGTAGTAGTTTCTTCTTCAAACCGAGAGATGTAAAATCGTTCACAAGGATCTTTTGTTCATAATGGACCAGGAAGCGGTAAGATGGTGGCATAATGTTCGGATGATATCTGGTTTAGTTATAATCTGATTGCCCTTCGCGATAGTGTAATGGCTATCATATCGAAAAAGTTCAGAGAGGAAGAGACCCTGAACATGTAAGACTGAAGCTTTTTTTTTCTTTTTTTGTCACAGTGTAAGACTGAAGCTAGAAATACAAGTTCAGGTAGAAAATAGATTGCATCCACAAGGCCCATAGAATAGAAGGTTTGGCCTGCTAAGCCGGCCAGAGACATCAGCTCGTCTAAGTGGTCCCCGACCAAACGCGTAAGTTCAGCTTATGTTGTGGGCATTAAATCTGTGGCTCGACCAGGCCTCATCAAACCTCCCACACCAGCCACCTAGGAGGTACCAGCGATGGTTCAGGCCAAGGTGAATATCTCAACAACCAGGAAGTATTTTAGCGTGAAACCAATTTGCTAAGAAAGCTAACTCATCAAGGAATCACTGAGGCTTGGAAGTACCAGAAAAGATATCCGGACCAGAAAAATATGAATTTTACAAACCAGAGGTTCCCAGTCTGTCCATCTGCTAGCTAGTATCAACCTGTTGAGCACCAAAAGTACCTTCGGGGTAGACATGGCAGGCGGTTAACTTATAGGGCTAGTAGAGACTCGAGGAAAACGAACTGGTTTCGGATCCTTTGGATGGGTAGAGACCACTGAAAGGATTCAAGCCCATCCATGAAGCGGCATTCACAAATCCCAACCACAGTCATCAAGATGGAACTCTTAGATTTCCAACAAGCCAAGAACGAGGAGAAAAATCCACAGAATTATGAAGTTATGATCCATTCTCCAACACCGGCCATACCAGTTCTACGCTTGCTTCAATTGGAAGCTAACAGGTTCAATCAAATTCAAACCAGACATTGGAGACCAGGAGATCAATCTAGACATTCAGGAAGCTCACCCAGTGATCCAGAAGATTCGGACAAGTTCATTCCATGCACAAGAAAACACAAGATCAGAAGCGCACAAAAATGTGAAAAATACCAAAGACACGCACCAACAATACATCAACCGGCAGAGGTTCTTTCGTCAATATCGACACTGTATCCATTCCTGCGCTGGTCAATGGATATTGTCGGACCTCTGCATAAATCAAAACAGAAATATTTTCTACAGGTCCTCACATACTTCTTCTCGAAGTGGGTTGAAGCGGATTTCTACCCAACATTAAAGACACACTAGTCAAAAAATTTGTAAGGAAAAACATCATCTGTACGAAATCGTTGTCTATTACGGTTCTCAATTCATCTCAATGAGATTCCAATCATAACCAAAGGCCAATACCACCACCACCTCTAGTGATTACAAAAGTCATTATGTGTGTTGTTAGTCTTCTTATATTGTATTCATATTAAAATATGTGTGAACCTTAAAACCAATACAAAGAATTTGGTAGTTTTTGTTTGTTAAAAGATTAGGTAAAAAGAACTTGTGGGCAGTTATATCCTTAGAAGACAATGAAATAATTAGACTTAAGTTGAAGAAAATGGATTTATGTATTAATATATTAGGTTTACAAGGCATTTATAAGACAATCGAAACTAGACTAGGCTAGGAACAAAGCTAAAGAAAAAAATCAAAGTGGTTAAGCTGAGAGCTCAAGGCCGATAGTGAGTGGGCGTATCAAAGCATGAATGCCTTCTCTTTTCTCTCGTCTACTTTTCATACTTGTTCCAGTTGTAAGTTTGCTCCGATATCTTTCATACAGTTGTGGATTCCTCAGGATCTCTTGTGACTCGGTCGAGGTCGAGCGTGCTTCCTCATGTTGACTCGAGCCCGATCTTCGGCCCATTCTCTTTCCTTACAGCCCACTATCTTCTCGGATCGATTCAGATGCAAAATTTAATTATTCAGATGCAAAATTTAATTATTGGTCCCAACAATGTGGAAACCTATACACATTAATTATGGCCAATAAGAGCCTAGTTTGTTGAGAAACAGAGGTTGTGGGTGCAATTACATGAGTTTGCGAATGTGAGAAGCTGCAGTTTTAAATGTTATTAAGCGATTTGTACGATTGGTACAAAGATTAGAAACTGGTGCATTTACAAGATATTTATGATTGATTGATTATCAGATGTTGCAGTGTTTTAATAATAAATTACTAATATTAACACTATAACATTATAAAAATATCAAAAACATAATAATATGATAAAATATAATAACTATTAATATAACATAATTATTATAATACTACATTTATTTTTATTTCTTTTTTCAGTTTAGATGAAAGTTATAATTTCAATAAAACTTTTAAATTATGTTAAAACTTTGTAATAATATATATATTTTTAATATGTATATAATATATTAAGGTTTAATAAGTATATTGAATATTTTGGTTTAATTTTTTATAATATATAATGATATTGTTAGTGAATATATTAAAATAAAAAATGTGTTTATATATTTTTATTTATAATATATTGATTTTTAATTTAAAAATTGAGAATATTTTAAGAAAATATTTTTATATTTCTTTATCCACTCGCAACTATCCACAATTGTAAACGCTAGTGATAATCAGTTTTTTGATTTTAAGAGATTTGGAACGGTTTGAAATATATCATTTTGAGATTATTGTTAAATGCCAATTATCGTTACCAGTAAAAAAAGTTGTGTTTGTTGTGGTAGTGGGCAAACCAATCAGACCTTAACACATGAGTAAGTAGATACAAAAACTATAATATAACTTTTGCGGATGGTATCAGAGAAACCAGTTAGACCTTAACATATCAGTAACTAAATACAAAATCTATAAGATAGCTTTTGCAGATGGTAGCGAGAAAACCATCTTATATATTAAAACAGAAGTCATTACTTCTTTTCATGTGTGATTTTTTTAGTTTGGACCATTTCTAAAAAAATATCATATTTTACATAAGTTCATTATTATACTTTTAATATCATTATCTTTTTATTTGAAATACAAATGAATATATTTAAAATATTCTAATAAAATCTTTTTAAAATCTTCTTAGAATCTTTTTAAATTTACTTTCAAAAATTAGTTAGTTTTAATTTAAATTATCATAAAATATAATTAGAAATTAAAATTGAATATAGTTTTGATTTATAAATGAAAATTTAAATAAAATGAAATTAATTAATTTCACAAATACATTTACTAATAATTTTTAAAGATTTTGTTAGAAATAAATATTTATTTTTATTTTAATTTTTTCAAATTTGTTTTCTAATAAAATAAAAATCATGATTTTTTGATGAGTGATATTTTTATTTGGACCATCATTTAAATTTTATATTAAATGTATATCACTAATGCTAATATACATAATATTTTTAACTACTTTAATCATAATATCTTTTATATCTTTTAATTTTTTTAAAAAAAAATTTAAATTCTAACAAATCTCTTGAAAAAGATTATAATAAGATCTTAATTGTCATAAATTGAATATAAATATTTTCAACTAATTTTGTAATTAGTAATAAAATGTTACTAAAAGAATAAAATTATATCCTATTTTATCAATTTTATAATAATATCTATCATTTTATAATAAAAATGTTATATTGAACAATATATGATAAAATTATTTTAAATTGATAAGTTAACATATTTAATTTTCATAAATATAAATATTTATGCTAAAAATATAATATGTTGGTAGAACGGGTTAATATTAGTAAACTATATAATACATTTATAAAAATTTAACTTATCTTAAACTTTTTAATATACAGTAATTTATTATATAAAATTAATAAACATTAAAAAATTACTAAAAAAATCTAGCAATTTGAATTAAGGATCATGATTATAATAAATTAAATACAAAATTATTTTCATATATGTTGTTTCATGCATTAAAAAATTTAGTTTAGTAATCAAACGCAAATTCAATAAGACAAATATATAATAAGCAACATATATATGTGATGATTTTAATTTACAGCATGAAAACTATAAAATTATTATTTTTGGCATAATTATACAAATATTTAAATATGTGAGTAACATTAAAAATATATAATGATTATGAAAACAAATATCTATATATATAAATGTGAAAATATATACCCGCACGGTTGTGCGGGTGGAAATCTAGTTTTAACTTTAACACTTCAGTAAATATATACAAAATCTTTTTTTTTGTCACAGAATCTATAATATAGCTTTTGAGGACGGTGGTGGCTGAGAAACTAGTCACATCATAACACATTTGTAAGTAAATATATAGTATATTCAAATCAAAACTACATCCTCTATATATTAATCCTAGATAATTACAACATATTTTCGTAGCCACGTGTTATCACTAGGTTGATTCTTAGAATCCTTAGAAAAATAAGTTGGTCCATATAAATATATATTATTTTTTCATTAAACTAACAATCAAATTGATTAGTAGTGTACAAAAAAACATTCTCAGTATTTCCTTAAATAAAATCTACGAAACTACCCTATATGATTAATATATATATGACAATTAATTATTATAAATAATACATATTTGATAACAATTTTTGTATCCTCTCTCTTTTTGATTAATTTTATATTACTAAAAGAAATTAAAAAAAATCACATTAAGCATATAATAAAAATTTTAATTTTTTTCTTATTTGTTATATTTTAATTTTTTAAAAGACTAAAATTACTAAAAATGGTAAACGTTCCACATTGAAAATTTTGGGATCAATGGTTTAACTTTTTTTTTTTGTTTAAGCAAGGTACAAATGATCAAAAATCGTATGAATATGAAGTTTCATAAATAGATATTCATATTATATATATATATATATATATATATATTAATATCATTAAAATTAAATTATATACTATATATAAATATATAAATATGTTAATTTCAAAATTTGCATTGAAAACTTATTGATATCTTAATATTTTAATTTTGAAATTTTTACTGATAAATCTCACTTTAAATGTTTTGTGATTAACGGTTTAAATTTTTGTTATAGTAAATATACAAATGTTAATAAAATCATATGAGTAGGAAGTGTCAACAATAAATATTTATATTAAAATATACTATATATATCTATGTCAATATCCTTTAATTTAATTATATACCATATAAAATAAGTAAAATGATTTGCTTTGATTTATTTACCAAAAACATGATTATAAATAAGCAAAAGCATTGGTTTTGATTTATGTGCTTACTCTAATGTATATACTTTTATGTAAACTAATTATTTTTAAAATATGTGGTTTTTAATATGTTATTTAATCCTGACAATCCGAGAAATACACTTCTTCAAACTGAAGTGATTAATATTTTAAGCACTATATATATATATATATATGCAAACTGAAGTGATTTTAATATTGTAAGCACTATATATATATATATATATATATTATCTCGTTCAGATTAAATATTTTAGTCTTGATTTTTATTCCTAAAAGATTTTAATTAAATATCATGACAAGATTCTAATTACCTCCTTTTCAGTTTTTTCAAAGATGAGAGAATTGATCATTCGCCTAATATTTGTTTCTCCCTAATACCCTATCTAGCTATTATAATTGTAAGAGTGAGAGATTTGAACTATTTATTATAAGTTTTCTCGTTTATCATTTAATAAATCAAACAGTTTTTACTTTATTCATAGTTTACATATACTAGAATGGTAAAGTATTATATGTATTTTTTATCGGTATACTCTTAAGTAACCAAGTTTCAAACCCGTAGGTTAATAAAATAAGTAATTTGTTTTTTTTGTTCTAGAATTAGATAATTTTAGACCAAACTTATAAATATATACTAGACAAATATTTATATTTCGAGTATGCACTTATATTTTATAACAACTTGATATATTAGATTTGAACACTAACCTGTGCTGGTGATTTTCTTCAAAAATTTTGATTCTTAGATATGTATATAGAGTCGAACTAATTTTTACAGATGTCTATCTTTTTAAATTGACACTTATGTAATTTACCGAATTCACAAATTTTTTTTTTAAAAGAAACAAAACTCATATCAGTGAAACAGAAACGAGAACTAAAGAACAATTTTATAGAGGTAGAAAATAAAATCACGTACGGAGAGTCAATAGTAAACAAATCGAGAGCAGAAAACCTAATCCCCTATCGTCATTTTACAATCGATATTGCCTATATGGTTTTGTGATTTGGATGAGCCGCAAAACTTAATTTCTTTTTGTGCATATGAAGTTTTAAGAATAATTAAAATGATATGTAATATGTTAAATATTCAACAACGATGATACATTTAAGAAACCAATATTTGTATTTGTCATTTTACAATCGATAAAAATTGTATTGTTGCAAAATGTTAAATTATTTAATAAAAAAACATTAGTATAAAAAACTCATCTAGTTTCAATACTAAAACACATGTATCATATTCAAGATCTAAAAACGTTCCACGGTCAACTCTCAGTTACTGACTTTAGAGAGTGGAGACAACAAACCAAACCCCAATGTCTTAACTTCCTAATTACTGTAATCAACTACTCGTTAATACTAGTTTTTCTAATTAATGTCTCTCTCTAATCATTACACAGGGATCTGTGAGCATCAACTGTTCTTTTGTCAGTTTCTGAAACCCACATTCATCGCTAAACGTCACCGTCTCCTCTTTGATTGCTCCGTGATTTCTCATCTTCAAGCCTCTTTTCTTTTTCTCGTCTCAGTCCCATTTCCGAATAGATCCATAACTCGACGAAGTTGAACAAAGGTAACACCTTTTTTTCTCAGAAGAAAGAATCATCTACAAAGTTTGTTCCTTTCCGGATTTTTACTTGTCGATTCTGTAGAAACTTTTCTCATTCTCTTCTGCAGTTTGTTGTTGTCTTTAGATTGGTTATGGATAAGGAAACAGAGGAAACCCTTAACTATTTATTACCCTTTGGAGATGGAAACGACCCGATGATGATCAGTGACTTTGTTGGAAGGTTTTGCGACACGCAAGAGTTCCCTGTTGGATTCCCGTATCTCGGTCACTTCGGACACAGTCAGGTTCAGGAGAGCAACAAGAGCTCGTTACTGGATCCAGGTTCGGTTTCTGGAACAGGTAAGACCAGACCCAACTCCAGGAAGAGGAAGGAGTCTCCAGCTTCCAACTCCAAGGTTTTAGTCTTGGGAATTAATGTGTATTCATTCGTTTTCTTGAATTCTAAATTCTAATGTTTCTGAGTTAATGTTCAGATGCAGGAAGAGAACAATGCAGCTGTGGCTGGCAAGCAGAATGAGACTGAAAAGGGCGAAAACAAGGACAAGGAGAAACTTTCTGAGCCATACAAGGACTATATACATGTAAGAGCAAGAAGAGGTCAGGCAACTGATAGCCACAGTATCGCGGAAAGGGTACTGATACATGGAAAAAAAACTCAAATATGACTTGAAAATATAAATATTGCTGGTTTGTGATTTGTGACATTCAAGTTTGGAATTAGGCGAGAAGAGAAAAGATTAGTGCGAGAATGAAGTTGCTTCAAGATTTGGTCCCTGGTTGCAACCGGATTACTGGAAAAGCCGTTATGCTTGATGAGATTATCAATTATGTGGAGTCATTGCAAAGACAAGTCCAGGTATACTGTCTAATAGTAATCCGTTTTATATGTTTCTTAAACATGGGGCTGTGTGTTTATATTATAACTGAATCTCTTGTTTACTTCTCCAGTTCTTGTCTATGAAGTTAGCAACTATAAATCCAAGAACGGAGTTCAATGCTGCTAATGCTATGTTATCTGCAGAGGTATTCTTCTGCTTTATGTTAAAAGAATGGGAGAATGTTCTGTAATTGTATCTGATGAGTAGATTATATATATGTCTTAGATGTTGCAGCTGGGAGAATCATTATCTTGTTCAGAGTCAAGATTTCCTTCAGAGTATTTAGCTGTTGGCAAGAACATTCTTAGTGAAGGATTTGTTCAAGCTGAGGTACTTTAATGTCCGCTTATAATTGTATACAGTCTTACTGTATTGCTTCCTCTGAAAAGCTTACTTTTGTGTTTTCTTAGGCGCCAGCTTTCTGGGAAAACGATCTGCAGAGTATTGTTCATATGGGTTTCAGAGATTGTCAGCAACAGAGCATCAACTGTAAGCAAAAAAATAAACAAAAATTTGCATTGCAGAATATAAACAATGTGAAGTTTTGTTGTGTGATATCTAATTACATTGTTATTTGGTTATATGTGTCAAGGTTCCGAACCTACGGTTCAGATGAAAATTGAGCCAGAGAGATGATCTTACTTCTCTGTACATTGTCAAAACAAATGGTGAACGAACGGAACTGAGTAATGAGGGTCTCTGGAGTTAAGACTAATTCTTCTTGTGTCTTTTGTTTAATTCAAAAGAATAAAAAAATTCAGTGTCTGTAAAAAGAATAGTAGAACAAATCTTGTTGTATCTATACTATTAAAAGAGAAGGAGTTTTAAAAAATCTACCTATGAAAAGTTGTTGGACCCTTTCATTAGACTTAACTATTTTTTTGGTCTCACCTTATATTTCTCTAACTATGCAATAGTCAATTACCTTATATTTCTCTAACTATGCAATAATCAATTACCTTATATTTCTCTAATTTAGTTTAACAATATATTCTAAATATATATATTCTAAATATATTGTTATGATGATTTTTGATAAGAATATATTATAGATGCGATTGAAAATTTATATTATTAAAAGAAAATATTTTTAAAAATATTTATAAAAGAATTTATAACATCTATATAAAACTCTTTATTTTTTATCCTACCATTAACTACAATAACTATAAATAATTTAAATAATTTAAATAAATCCTATTATTAATTTTCATTTTGTATGATACATTTCTCTAATTATTTTTCTTATTATCATCCAATGTTATTGTTGTTATTCAATAACGTTATATACATCATATATTATGCTCAAAGATGGATATATAATATTTAGATATTAATTATTAAAATGAAACCATATATCATACAGCATATTATATCATGTCATCTAACATTATATAATTCTAAATATTTACAAAATCGAATTTAATAAAAAAAACACTTTAGCAAATCATTTGTTAAAACAAAATTATATATATTTACGTTAAATTATTTTTTATTACATTAATATATTAGAAGTTTCATTCATCTCTTAAAATATTATTGAAGATTTTTTTTTCCTAGCATATAACCTAAATGCCGGGTCACACTTGATTGCATGTTTTTTTGAAGTTTGCATGCTTTAAATTAACGAGTTTTCATTAAATCTAAACCAGCTTATGTACAAGTCATCGTGTTTACTGGTTCGACGACGGGTCCAAACTTAATATAAAAGTATTGTTCTCATCTAATTGAAAATAATTTATTTTAAAATAATAGACGCACTGAGTCTGATCAATCCATATAATTTATTTTGAAAAAAGTAATCAAACGATTAAAAATATAATTACATAATAATAATTTTTTTTGACATAATAAAATTTTGTAACATAATAATATATAACAAAACTAAAATACTAATTCATATCATATACTTTTATCAACTGAAAAATAACCCGCGCTTTTAAGCGCGGGTCAAAATCTAGTTATTATTACAGAATAAGCAGATTAAGTTTGTTTTAGGATGGATCAAATCCAAGCCCTTCCCTACTTGGATAACCTGCAATCAAAGAAGAAGACAATATATTTTTTTACCTTGATAAAAGTTTTTAACTATTTATATGAACTAGATCTTTTATCCTTTTGTATAATTAAATTTTTATTTAATAATTTTATTCTATATTACTATTTGCGAAATGGTTATTCACCTTTGAGCTTAGAAGTTAGAGCGGCTAAAGTTTTTATTATTCTTAATGAATAATTTGATTTGTTAATATATAATTAAGCACAAATTAAAAATGAATTTTATTTATTTGATAATTATCATTATCTAAAAATAATTTCTATTGTGTTATAAAGTTTTTATTAAATTTAATGAATAATTAAATTTGTTAATATATACTTAACCATAAATTAAGAATCAATTTTATTGATTTGATAATTATCATTATATAAAACTAGTTTATATTTTGTTATTCGAAAAAAATATTTTACATCATAAATGTTTTAAAAATCAAAAAGAGATAAATCTATGTATATATTTTTGTATATAATTTTATGTATACATAGGTGTTTTCATGTTCTTATGCGATAAAATATAAATGTGTATAGTAATTTATTTATACCACCTACTAATCTAATAATATTATAATTGAAAATCATAAAATCCCAACTACAATTTGAATTTTAAAGATTTTGAACAACACAAGACACATGAATATGGTGATGTTCTCCAAGTTACAAATTTAAATTTATTCTACACAAATTATGTTCCTTAAGTCGAAATTATCTAAAAGTAACAGTCAAACACGTTTTAAAAAATAATAAGAAAATACATTTATTTTAAGATTTCACTAGATTTTGACCCGCGCAACCGCGCGGGTGTTTGTTTTTATTTTTTTTATACATAAATTATTATTTTTAAACATTAGTGATATTTTTTTTAACATTAATCATATACTTAAATGTTTATATAACTATTTCAAATATAATAATTTTATAATTTACATGTTATAATTAATCATTTGGTTAAAACCGTATGTATTTTCACTTCTTATTATATATTTATCTTATTGTATTTGCATTTACTTATTAAGCAAATTATTATATTCATGAGAAAACATATTTGAAAATTATTTTGTATTTAATTTATGCTAAATTCTGACCCGTGTTTCAAAACTGTATTTCTTTTTACTAATATTTTTTATACTTATTCATTTTAGATTATATATTATTGTATATACAAAAGTCTAAGATATGTTAATTTTTAGACATGTATTATAATGTTTGTTAATTTTAAGCTGTTCTATCATCATATTATATTTTTAAAATAAATAATTTATATTTATGAAAATAAAATTTATAAATTTATCAATTGAATATACTTTTATCATATTTATTTAAGTATAATAATTATATTTTAACATGATCATGACTATAAAGTGGGTAAAATATGATATAATTTATTTATTTTTCATTTTATAAACGATAACTTAAAATATATTAAATTATTGTTAAAATACTTTTACACAGATTTATTAGAATTTTTAAATATAATATATAAATATATATTATATTATATTTAAAATGAAAATATATTATGATTAAAGTAGTTACAAAGATTTTATATTATAAGCTTTAAAGAAATACATGTTAATATTTATACATGTATTATATATTTTGCTTAATCCATCTTACCAACATATTAGATTTTATTTTTGAACATAAATATTTTATACTTATGAAAATAAAATTTATAAATTTAATACAATTTTATTATACTTAGCTCAATATATTAATTTTCCTTTAATATGATTGATTATGATTATATAATATATAAAATATTACAGAATTTTTTATTTTTTATTTTATAAATGATTACTGAATTTATTAATGTATAATAATATTTCAAACTAATTTCGAAATTAATGAAAAATATTTAAATATAATTTCGAAAATGAAGATCTTGTAAAAATCTTTTAAAACAGATTTGTTAGATTTTTAAAATAAGTATATTTATATTTTAAATAAAAAGATATCAAAAGATATTATGATTAAAGTATTTTAAAGATTCTATGTATTATTATTCTTAATAAAATATATTTAATAAGATTTCAAAGTGATGGTCCAAATAAAAAAAAATCACACATGAAAGAAGTCATGACTTCTCTTTTAATATATAAGATTTTTCAAACATTTAGGCTCCTTCTCTAGGCCCTCCATTTTTATTATTATTATTACTAGGGGGTTGTCCGCGCTTCGCGCGGATTTATTAGTTAGTTATTGTGTGTATGTTTGATCTGGTTGTTTCGACTACGTGTATATTGATGTATAAGGTTGTGTTAATTGTGGGGGTGGTATGGATAATGTATAGTTGGGACTTCCGAACCGAAATAACCGGAACCGAAGAACCGAACCGGAACCGAACCGAAATACCCGAAACCAGAACCGGATCAATATCTTCAAATACTCGAACGGTTTCTATATTTTTATATCCGAAATAACCAAACCGAACCGGAACCGATTCGAGAACCGAACGGGTACCCGAATATATAAAAATATTCATTATATATACATATAACATCACTAAATATATATTTTTAATTTAAAATTCTATTAAAGTATCTGAAAATAGTTGAGTATAACTAAATTATTATAAAGTATCCAAACTACCCGAAAGTATCCGGATAGTTTTATCCGAAATATCCAAAGTAATCCAAGATATCCAAAATTTTTTATCTAAATCATCCTAATTATTTGATATTTTACCTTAAATAACCGATATTTTATCCAAATTATCCGAACTACCCAAACTATCCGAACCCGAACCGGATCCAAATGAGAACCAAACTTTTTCCGGATATTTTCCGGTTCCTGCATTTACTATCCGAACCGAACCGAACCCGAAACTACCCGAACCGAACCGAATCAAAAATAGGTCAAGTACTAAATGGATCATCTAGCCCCTATCCAAACTATCCGAAACCCAAAATACCTGAACCGAACCGAACCGATGCCCGAAATGCCCAGGCCTAGTTGGGAGTTTGAAATCTTGTTAGGGCATGACTGGTTCAAACGCAGCGGTTGCGGTCGCGATTGCGGGAGTTTGTGGATGCGGGCGGTTGCGGTTTCTAGCGGTTTTAAGAGATTTGTACGACTGGTACTGCGGTTAAAAATTGGTGCGTTTGCGGGTGACTTATGACTGGTTAACTACCAAATGCAGTAACAATCAAATAATAAATTAACAATATTTACATTTAATATAATTATAAAAATATCAAAAATCATAAAATTATAATAAATATAAAATTTATATTTAGAAAGTTATAATTTTAATTTTTGAAAATTTATTGAAATTGTTTTTATTATAAAATTTTATAATATTAATTAAAATATAATAGATATTTTTTAATATTTTCATAATTTCAATTTTAAATTTTTTATTAAATATTTTTACTTTTGTATATATATAATTTTTTTTAAAAGAAAAAAAAATTTACCCTCCCGCAACCGTCCGCAACCGCAAACGCTAGCTGGAGCCAGCTTTTGAATTTATGAGATTCGGAGCGGTTTGAAGCGGTTTAGAGCGATTTGAGTGATTGTTGCAAACCGCCAACAACCGCTACCAACCGCAAAAGCTGCGTTTGCGGGTGGTAGCGGGAAAACCAGTCGCCCTCTTAGTGGTATAGCTTTTGCGTTTTGTTCTTTTCTTCTTTTTGTGATTTGAAATGGGCCTTGTGTTATAAAAAATAATTTATTATTGCTATAATAATATTTGGTTGAAGACATTTTTTTACTATATTCTGTTAGACTCTAGTATAAGTTTCATTATTAGATTTAGTTGTATTTTTAGTCGGCCCTGTTGTTTGTATTTTTATATTCTGTTGCCTCCGTTCATTTGATTGGCATATGTGGTTTAAGCTAAGTATTAAAAAGTCTGATTAGGATTATGAAAGTAAATAACTTTTTTTAGAGTTTGGAATTAAAATAAAAGAGGAATTTGAGTCACATCACATTTGTTCAGCCTATTATAAATGAAACATGTTCTTCAATCCACATTACGTGCATGTGGATCGCAAGTATTGAGCATGAAGCTGTCAATTATTATATCCCAGGTTGTGATGCGAGATGTGAAAAAATAGTTTGGGCTGCAATATGTTATAAGTAGTTAGAGAAAATCTTATTGGATGAGTAATGTCCAGTGTATGTCGATCGAAACAAACATCAAGTCTAAAGTAAAATGAAGCATATAATACTGAGCAACCAAAACACGTGTTGTATGCTTAAATTTTAATATGTGCAGAGACTTTTATAATTATTATTCGTTAATCTTAATTTTTCATACTTCCTGAGGGCTTGAGTTTACTTTCTGGCCATATGAGTTTCTGGAAGACCAATCCACAAAATTAATTGGGCTCGGATATATGTTGCAATAGTTTACTTTTGGGCTGGAAAATATGTTAAATGACATGTCTTATTGATTGGTCCTGAATATTTTAGGTGAAGTGGACACTCTTAGAAGCCACAAAATTAGTTCCTTTTATATAGTAGGATTCTTTTATCTTTCATCTACGGTTTCTTACTATAAAAATATATAAAATAAATGAATTACTTCTGAATATTGACTTAGCCGATAAAAAAATAACTGTAATCTTACACTATACCAAAAGGAAAATTTCCTTAATGTTTCAGGCATCCACGTACTTTAAAAAATAATCAACAAATCATGAATGTTTAGTTCGCCACGTCATACCTGCTTTGGTTGAGACAATTTCGCGAGCCTACTCATTATGAGATGATGTAGTCGCCTGTTAGGTTAGACATATAGCTTATTGATCGTTCGATGATCCTTGAGTTGGAAAATCCAACCTCCCTTCTTTCTAGAACCAAGTTTTGGAAACCTAAAGTTACATTGTCGATTTTAGTTAATGGAGGGAAATACAAGATTTTCGATTTTCTTTTAGGATTTGAATTATCTGCATAAATACACGAATACGAAAAAGAAAAAGATAACAAAATATCGATGGTTAATTGCACAGAGGCGTTTTATTGAATAATATGAATTGGGATACAGAGTTTCACCGAAAATAGGATGAACATGAAATCGTTAACAGTGGAGAATCACATAACAAAGCGGAAAATGTTCTAAGTATGAGACTTGCTAATCTTGCCACCGAAGTTCTAAATCCTCCTAAATTTCTGGATCACGGCGCTCCTCGCTTTAGCTCTCCTTATATATGCTTGCTAGGTCGACTGGCCTTTCTTTTTCTGCCTCTGATCGAGTTTATCCTTTCGCAGAAATATTTTATTTTCTCGTTCTTCATGATTATCCTTCTGAACTTGACATTTATCTTCTTTCGCGAATATTTGATAAACCATCATAGTAGTTTTAGACTTATTCTCATCTAAAATCGTAAGTGGGCTTTTGCCGCATTTTTGACTTTTCAAGCTGAAACGTTTTTACGATTTCTTTTGAAGGGATCGCCTTCCATACGATGTCAGTTTTACGAAATAGTGAAAACTAATCGTATAGTCGAGATAACTATGGTGTTAAGTTAATCGTTATTGTTTTATATGATTGATTCTTCAATCGAACTTATACGAGAAAATAAGAGACAGTTTGATCGAGACTCGTAGAAATAGCTAAGAGCGGGTTAACCGGGACCGGTCGCCTGATGGCGAGTTGGATTGGTCGATCCAACTTAAGGATAGTCCAATTTAAGGTTATCCGCATCATGTTGTCATTGCTCGAGAGTTTTCTAATTAGGATTTTTCTGATATTAATGCTAGAAAATTTCTTTAAAAGATACAATCTGGGACGTTGATTTCGAGATTATTGTTTCTTGCCGCAACATATATGTAACTAATCATATTTTAGTGTGTCTCATATTGTTTCAGCCAAAAACATTTCATGCCATTTTAGTCAGGAAGGAAACTAAAGTTTGCAGCGATGAAGTCCTCACATTACCTAAACGAGAATCAAGCAAATTGGTAAATATTATGTTTAATATATTTTAGATCTATGACTATGATTGACTTTGATATTATCAAAGTTTTAAAATATTTTAAGGTTTTTTTTAACACTTTATTTTATTGATCTGATTTATAACATGTTACACCATAGAAGAATGACAAAATGACAGAGAATTTCCACACCAAAAGCTAGCAATGACAATCACAAATGCCCCATTAGCTATACCTATACCAAACTGGTCTTGTTTCAAATAAATAGATTAGGTGTTCCCGTTCCCACAATAGCAGACGGACTTCTAATACCTTTAGCGAAAACATGACAATCATTCTCATCATCTAGATAGGTCTTCTTCTTCATTGCATTTATCAAACTTGTCCAAAATTAGCTTCAGCCAAGCTACCATACAAGCTCGAATTACAAAGTAAAAATCAGATGGATAGCCTGGACTGATGCTTCAGATCCACTATCACCACCGCAGAATCACAGACTCAATGAAACAATGGAAACCATAACCAATCCCAAAATAAAATTAGATCCAACTCGTCAAACGAGAAAGAAGGACGAAAGCACTACAATACCAATTATTATAGAAAACTAAACTGCTTTAAAGAAAAGCATCGTGTAGCAATAATTTATCATGAGGACGAGACCCAAAACGTAACCTAAAGCCTGTGAACATGAGTAACCTGTTGCTAAAAGAAAAACGCTTCAACACCACTCCTATGAAGAGACCAACACAACCAAACAAGGCCATACAAATCAAAAACGAACAAGACCAGCGCCTTAGATCCGCTTTGAATTCTTGCACGATGTCGCACAATAATTGTAGATGAAACCACACCACAAGACACCGAGATCTGAGAAGGAAAAACAAAAGAAACAATCTAGAAAGGAAGAAGAGCCCCTCCGGCGCCAGCGAAAACCGCCAGTCACCGGAGAGACTGCAAGAAAGTTGGGAGGCGGCGGGGGAAGTTACAGAGAATTGAAAAAAAAAATATTTTAAGGTTAGCTATCAGCCTATCATTATAACTCCCTCTCCAATTTCTTCATCGGTGTTTTTTTGTCATTTTTTTGTAAGTGTGTTTTCCATATTTTCTTTTATGTTGCTTTTCATAAAAATAAACAAAATATACATTTGATTATTGGTGAAAAGTTCATCTTTTAAAACTCTATTTAGTGGAATTAAATAGTTTTCATTTTATATTGTAATGTTTGTTAAAAAGAAATTTTTTTATCACAACTATTATCATATACTAGACGTGAGTTGCCGTAAGCAATTTGTACTCTTTCCAAATTTATGCAAGCTCCGAAACAGGAGCATTGGGATGCAGACATTTGTGTGGTACAATATCTGATATGGAATGGCAAATTCTTCAGAAAAAATTGTGTATAATGTTACTTTAAGGCAATGCAGACTTTAACTTTGAGTGCTTGGTGTGATGCAGATTGAGGAGTATTTTCCATCACACGAAGATCTTTTAAACGGCATGGTTTATTCTGTTAGTTGGGTCACTGGTTTCTAGGAAAACATTCAACACAAGACATAGACTTTCGCTCGTAGACGGAGGCAGAATACAAAGCAATGTCGGATACAATTAAAGAGATGATTTGGTTGAAGAGTCTACTGACTACATTTGGCGTCTGCTTTGACAAACACAAACCAATTAAGATTCATTGCGATAACACTTCAGCTATTCATATGAGCAGCTAATCCCATTTTCCATAAAAGGACAAAGCATGTTGGAATTAAGTAACATTTCATAGAATATTAGGTGTTTTCATGCACCACTTTTAAAATTTAAATTATATTTTAAAATAACATTTCGGTAATTTTATATTTTATTATTTGCTTTATTTTAATAATATTTAATAATATTTACAAAAATATTTAATAATATATATATATATATAACTAATTTTGAAAAGTTTTTACTCAATCATATTTCTAAACAAATTTAGATATTAAAAAAAACTAATGGTATTGAGATTAGAAAATTACAATTTAAAAAAACTGCATAAATTTTGAAAACTTTTTTAGTAATAAAATGATATAACTTTAAAAAAAATATTTTAAAAAATTTTAAATATTATTTATTTCTATTTCTACTATTAATGATGATCTATGAGTAATATTTCAAAAACTTTACCGAAAATATAAATCAACATTAAATATAAATGATCATGACACAATTAACTTCAAGTCATGTCAGCATTGTTAGTATTCTATGTCACAGTTTTTTTTTATTTCAAAATAAATGTGATGATGACACATGACAAATCACTTCTCAAATAATATCTAAGGGATGAGATCGTGAGAGGTTTTGTTACAACAAAACATGTTTCGAAAAAGAAACAACATGCCAATATTTTTGACGAAGGCACTTGGTAAGAAAGAAGGGATTTTCAGTATTTCTTATCAAGTTGGAGTTCAAAACCTACACTCTCCAACTTGATAGAGGGTATTGAGATATGTACATATCTACATTAGTTATGATTGGATATGATCGTATATTCTGTGTATCTATATTTTAGGATAGAAACCTTTGTTAAAATAGAAGGATCTTGGACCTAAGACTCAATACATAAAAAATTTCCATGTACTTTGTTTTCTAGCAAAATATTTCCAATTTCTACTAATTCTTTATAAGAAATCTAAACTTTCCAAAATTCTGTGACTTACCCACAAAAATTTAAATTCAGAATCAACAATACATGTATATATATATATATATATATATATAATTGATTGGTAGGCAAAACGAAAAAGAGAAAAAATTTTATATAGACTGAAAAGTTTGGTGAACGAAAAAAAGGAAGAAAATGGATCCAACTTCCATCCCATTCTTAGCCATTACCGCGTGCGTTGTGGGACTCATCATTATCGCGGGTATTGCAGTTTGCTGTTATTGGTCCAAGAATTAAAATCGAGTACTGAATAACTATTATTTTGTTACAAATTAATTATGTCTTTTTTGTTAGTTTTCAATCAAGTTTTGTTTCGTTTAATGATATTGTAATTCTATTATATTTACATAATTAAATTATGGTTTGATGTTTTAAGGAATCAAATCATTAAAGCATTTTCATCACTTATTTGATGTTTTCCATATAGTGTACAAATTATAACCAAAATCAAATGATTTTTTTGCTTGCTATTCATGAGAACTCAAAGCTCACAATTCCACAAATATTGAAAGTGAAAAATATCAAAAACATTAAGACACTTTCAGAGTTCTCTCGACTCTAGCTTGACCAGCACGAGAAGAGAGGATGATACCAACAATAAGACCGTACAGCGAAAGTGCTTTAGCAAATATGAGAATCAGAATCATTCCACAAAGAGCTTTGGTTGTTGTGCATTCGCTCTGCAACCACACAAAAATCACGTCACATTATTACAAAGCCAAACACATCTCTAAGTGGCACATGACAAGCAACACACATCACAATAACGTTTCTGTTCAGCTTCATAAACATGATCATTAAGAGAACATGGGTTTTATCAATTACCTGATACCGGCATCGCCGACGATTCCAATAGCCATACCGGCGGAGAGACCGGCAAGAACACAAGGAGACCACAAGGAGACCGGAAGAGAGATGGGCATAGCCATCGAATAGATAGATAGTAAGACTTGCCTTTGGGTTATTCCATTACTGATGATATATTATGTAACTATATACACACACATACGTTATAACTTAACGTAGCTATATAAACTGAAACCGAGGTTGTTGTTTACTTCTGAAACAAAACAAAATCAGATTTTTAGAAGATAAAAGTCAACATCACTCATAGCTGAAGACCTAAAGTACTCACCTTTTGACAACAAACAAAGACCCTTCAACATCCTTACGGCTCTGATTGAAAAGGAAAAAACCACACAGATCAGTCAGTAACAAAGCAGACGTCAACAACCTCATACGATTAGTGATTGCAACTTACCCATTGACTGATCTCAGTGTTGAATTCATAGAAGGTAGCATGAGCTGCTGTGATAAGGATCTCCTCATGAAAGGATCGATCCGCTGGAGACCTGTGAGATTAAAGAGGATAACTCCGTTACATGTATTGTTTCAGAGAGTGAAGAAGAAGATGAAAGAGTGTATTAGAAAACGCCGTGTTTCATCAAGTATACCCTTATGGGCTAGAGAAAGAGATGATTTGGGCCCAACAGAACGCAAAGCCGTACGAATGCAGTGTTTTTAAAAGAATGGAACACGTGGCAGCGTTTCCTCCACCTACTTAATGACGTGACAGCACCAGGAGGAAGGAAACACTACTTTACTAGGTGTTTTGCCCACAATGCGGACTTAAACATTTTCATAAATTTTTGAAAAATTTTTTGTATATTATATTTATTATACTAAAATAAATCTTAAAATAACTCAATATTCTATTTTTAATATATAATTTATATTTTTTAACTTTATACTAAAAGACTTTTTCAAATAACAATACAATATATATATATATATAAATTATTTTTTCTTAATTATATTTTTAGATTTTGGATTATTCAATATTCTATTTTTAACTATATAATTAAGAATTTTATTTGATTAATATTTAGTTATATAATTATGTTTTTAACTTACTAAAAGACTTTTTCAGATAACAATACAATATATATAGAAATTATCTTTTTTTAAATTATATTTTCAAATTTTGGATAATTCTTACTATTATTAATTTTAATCAATTATCTTATCAAATAAATTAAAATTTCGATTTATTTTCAAATTAATTTCGTTTTAATCAATTAAAACAAATCTTAAAATAACTCAATATTCTATTTTTAATTATATAATTAAAAACTTTTATTTGATTAATATTGAATTATATAATTTATGTTTTTTAACTTTTTACTAAAAGACTTTTTTTCAGATAAAAATACAATATATATATAGATATTATCTTTTTTTAATTATAATTTTAGTTTTTGGATAACTCAATATTCTATTTTTAATTATATAATTAATAATTTTATTTGATTAATATTTAGTTATATAATTTATGTTTTTAAATTTTCACTAAAAGACTTTTTCAGATAACAATACAATATATATATATATGTATATTATCTCTTTTTTTAAATTATATTTTCAGATTTTGGATAATTCTTACTATTATTATTAAGTAATTCATATATATAATTGTATATATAATTCGTATATTTATATATTTATAATATTTACTTATTATTTATTTTTCTATATATTGAGTATTTCTCTTTCTTATAATTTATATTTAGTTAATATCTATATTTTATATTTTAAGATAAATGTTTAGATTTTAATGTAGTTTTCCATTTTTAATGTAAAATGACAGTGTTTAATAGAAGAACTTGGACAAATAGTCAAATAGTTATATTTATGTTTTTTTTCTTTTTTATAAAATGGTAATGTTACATTATGGAGATAAGCCGTTTTTTTAGTGAAAAATGGTAATCTTACATATGTTTAATGTAGATTTTCTATTTTTTTTTATGTCGTATGCTTACATATTATTGTTATTTTTAAATGTAAAATGGTAATCTTACATATGTTTAATGAAGTATTTCCATTTTTTTATGTTGTATGTTTACATATTATTTATTATTTTTGAAATAGTAATGTTACATTATGGAGATAAACCGTCTTTTTTTTTAGTGAAAAATGGTAATCTTACATATGTTTAATATAGTTTTTCCATTTTTTATTTTGTATTTTTACATATTGTTTTTTAAAATAAAAATATAAAATGGTAATCTTACATATGTTTAATGTAGTATTTCCATTTTTATGTTGTATGTTTACATATATTTATTATTTTCGAAATTATATATAATGTTTTTTGTTTTTTTTAATAAAACGGTAATGTTACATTATGGAGATAAGCCGTCTTTTTTTAAGTGAAAAATGGTAATCTTACATATGTTTAATGTAGTTTTTTCATTTTTATGTTGTATGTTTACATATTATTTATAATTTTCGAAAATTAGTAATATTAAAATGTAAAACTATAATTTTACATATGTTTAATGTAGTTTTTCTATTTTTTATGCTGTATGTTTACATATTATTTATAATTTTCGAAAATTAGTAATATTAAAATGTAAAACTATATTTTACGACACGTGTTATCTTTCGGGAAAAGTTTTTTTTTGCTAATATGGATGCTCTATGGAGCCTCAAAAGGTCAATTTTTTTAATATTAAAATGTAAAACTACAATTTTACATATGTTTAATGTAGTTTTTCTATTTTTTATGCTGTATGTTTACATATTATTTATAATTTTCGAAAATTAGTAATATTAAAATGTAAAACTATATTTTATGATATGTGTCATCTTTCGGGAGAAGTTTTTTTTTGCTGATGTGGATACTCTATGTAGCCTCAAAAAGTCCATTTTATTAGTATAGATATAGATAGATAGATTAGGTAGAAATCTGACATAAGCATCTAACAATGATTATTCATTTATAAATACCAATGATAATTGTACAATGTATACCAATAATGACTTCTATTTGGAATATAATTATTTAGACGTATATTGTATTCTGTTAGAAAAACATTATATTTGAGTAAATTTAGGTTAGGTTGTTAAGTTATTAATTTATGCTCTTAATATGACTTCTTTATAGTAGATTAAAAATAGGATTCTAAATTAATAAATTAGATAAAATAGACCACCTCGCTATTTTATGCAACCACCAACCAAGATATCTGTCCAATTTACAGCTTAACCCAGTCCAGCTATCAGTTCAATCTGAGTTAAAAAAATTGTTTGGGAGATATGTAATTTTGACTAAGAGCAACTATTGTAGAGTTTAATTAAAAAAAAAAAATTTAAAACAAAATTCTAGTGGGACTTGGTGAATCCTAAATCATTAAATTTACCCCAAGAGAGACTCAAAGTTCAAATGACAAACACACGACACCTTTCTTACAATGTTGTCTTTGAGGAGATTACCAAGTACGGGGACTAAAAATATCCTTATGTTTATCGTTACTCACGGATCTAATTGGCTTTAACTATCCCAAAATATATAATATATGTATGCAATACACCTTGTGCATGATATTATTAACAAGCACCGACGATAAGTAGGGCTCTCTGCCGAAGTTGGTCGATGATCTGAAAAAAAAAAAAAAACAAGAGCAGCTATTAGAAGAATGACTGAATCCAAATCATCTATGCATTTGGTAAAAGATTATATAATAAATAATAGAAAGAGAACGGACGGATTTAGAAAAAGAGAGGTTAGCCCATATTTGGATATGGCCACTGCTGGTTTTAAGGTGAGAAGGGCAAGCAGCATCTGCGTTTAAGAAGTAGTCCGAGTTCTCCATCGCCTCACAAACCCACATATCGTTTTCCACATCCTTGGCTCTTTTTATTAGATTGCAGAACCCTACCTGCCAAACAACATTTATTATAACAATGTGAAACGCTCTTGCCACTTGATTGCATTAACAAGATTTTGAGTTTTACCACAGATCCGACAAGATTATGGCTAATGAGGGGGCTGTGGAGGTCATCCATGGATGATGTTCTGAAGCTTATAGCGAGAAGTCTGTTTGCGATTTTCCCTGAATCTGAATATTGTAAGGATCCATCTGTAACAAACACCCACTGCTTCTTTTGGTCAACATCCGTGTACGCATTTCCAACATATACAACGTACGCCGCCATATCAAATTCACTAAAAGGATGATGATTATATAAGATATAATAGATAAGCAAAAGTACGTTTGGTAAAGGGTGAACATAAACAAAAGCTATCAACCTTCCAAGAGGAATTTCACCAAGATCCAACAATGACATCGATTTACGGGGGTTGAAAAAGGGCCTGAAACATAAACATACAGAATGAGATAGATTTAGGTATGTCTTCAGAAAGGCCACAAAACAACTTACTGAAATCTTTCAGAAGCTTTTGGAGACAAAGGCTGCAATCTTGAGCTAGATCCTTTGGCATGTAAGTACAGTGTTTCTGAATCTATGTTCATTGGTACCAGCCCCTTCATTGCGTATATTTTCCCCTCTGTCAACTCGGTTCTCTGTCACAGTGGAAGTAAGTGGCAACTGTTTTATGAGTCTACAAGAAACAAAATTTTCTCAACCATGTGGTCGCATTTCTGATACGAACTCGCCCTGAAATCTAAAACTCATATGGCAAAGGTTCTCGTAGACTTATATAACGCATTAGAAAAAGTGCCTGGAACCATTCAAAGACCAGGCATTTTCAATATACCTGTGTCTCCGTTGGATTCCAGATTGTTAAAATGGCTTCTTTTGGATTTGGGTGTCCATCATAACTTAAGCTCGTCAGTCCAACAAGCCTAATCCTCATGAATGGAGTGACATCCCTTTCACCTAAGCCAGCGTCTTCCAGAGCTTTTGCAACTGATTTTTCCATCTTTTTCTCCATGGCCGCCTGAGGTTTTAGATTGAAACAGTTATTTTAATTTAGAACTGAAACGACCTGTTAAGAAAGATTCACAGTATTCTACCTCAAACTTTTCTTTATATCTATTGAAACAGTTCAACTCTTCCATACTCATATCTGCCATTAGGAAATCAGGTTCAGCAGCAGACTCTAACAGCTTAAAGAGCTTGGCTCCTTTGCTGTCAGTATCGTTCTGGCTGTCGACACCATTGATTCCTCCCTGGTACTCACATATAAGACCCTCTATAAGATCTGAGCGCCTACAGTCAAACAGAACATAAAAAAAATGACAAGTAAGCTTGAGAAGAACTGCAAACTGTAGCTCGTCTGTTGACTAGAACAATAGAAATATCCCTCCACATTCAGAAAGGCCAGAAGATTTGTTATCATATACAGATTGTATGTAACGGAACCTTTAAATCTTTGGTTAGTTACTGATGACACTCCATAGACAAGAGATTCATATTCTGAATTGATCACATAAACGTCACTAAAAGTTGTTCTCTACAGCTAATAATAGAAACTTGCCTCTGGTTATGCAGCTCGATCATTCTCCATTCCATCCTCTCTGATCGAACTACTGACTTCTTTTCACCTAACCTGTAATACCAAGCAAGTATAAGTCTCTTTGCCATAAGTATACTGCCAGAATTTTCTTTTATACTGACTTTTCCTTGTATAGGATAGGGTATATTCGTGTAATTCCAGCTAACATTTTAGGCACAGGGCCCCCATTGCACTTGATACAGTTGAGAGCCAGAGGGACACCAACTTCTTTACCTTGAAGAAGAGATCAAAAGACAATATAAGTAAAACAATATGAAAGCACAAAATGCTATGAAATAAGCAACTCAGAGGATGTAGTAGTGAGGTACACAGCATAAAGCTACTTACAGAATCCTAGTCGGTCCGCCCAGTGAGCTCTGTATGTCCCATTAATATGCAACAACAAATAGATTGTATTCGAAATCGCTGCCTGAAAGTTTGGGTGAATGCAATCATGAAGAAACCAACATGGGAGGATTTTAACTAAAAGTCTAAAAGAAAATTCAAAGTCTAAGAAACCTCAAGAGGTGATGTTGGGGTACTCCAGCCAGAAAGTCCTGCCCCAAGAATCTTCAAATAAGTAATAAGAACGTGAGCATGCTGGAAGTAAATGATCTGACCAAAAATATGTATTGCCAGACAAAATATTTAAAGCTTGCAAGAAATAACTTACCCGAAGCTTCTGCCCAATAAACAATTTTCCAGCATTCAGCTGTTTTCGCAGCATGACATCCAGAGCAGCATTTATCGAGTACCTGTGAATTTTATTTTTAGAAAAAATCCATGAGGAAAGAAAGCAAGAAAACAGGTTTGAATACAACAATAGCAAGTTCATACCACCCATCAGTGAGTTCTATTTTCACATTGTTGCCACTATCAGAACCATGTGTTTCTCGAGTCTCTGGATTAATAGCAGATATGCAGAGCACCATCATTGAAGAAGCTGGAGCATCACCACTCAGAATCCTCATTATTGCAGAGCAGTGACCATGATTGACCTCTCTCTCATATCTATGTAGGTAGATTAATCATGTTAGACTTTGCATTAGTTCAAGTAATAACAAGTTAAAAAAAAAAGATATACTGAACGATGGAGAAACCTATATCTTAGTTCCTGGAGGACATTGGTGATTGTCAGAAAGTTTCCTCTGCATTTGGCTGGGTAGTATGTCTCGTAGCATGCGAGTTTCCAGACTATCCACCTGTAGTGATTGGTGACCCACCTAGTGCATATACATGTAGAGATAAATAGATAATAGGTGTAGAAATTATTGCTCACTCTGACTGTCTATCTAATAAAATTAGAGTCACGTGCAAGATCATTAGTACGTCTGATACAATATGCAAACAAGATGGGTAACTTAAAAGTTAAAGCATTTCAAGGGAACGGAGAAATTACTCTCTAGATGCACATTGTAAGGAAGCACCAGATTCTGCCAACATCTGATGAAAAGTTTCAGCTCCCACCACACTTGAAGAAGAGACATCACCAAATGCATATTTATCTGCATTACTTGATTTGATTCGTCTGACATGTTCTGGCACAGCCATCTAAAAACATCCCGTAAGCGTGGTTTGAGTGAATGAAAAACAATAAGGTAAATATATATATAACACCGGAACATGTGAAAGGGACGAAAGAGGTATACCTTGGTCGTAGCTCTTGGACGCATTCCAAAATAATCCTTGATATATATTCTTTGAGACCTTTCTTCAGTTCTTGTAGAAAGCACCCTATTGGAATATTGTGTATCACAAGATACTACAGAAAAGCCTGATAATAGACAGGACACCAACAGTTATAAATCTGAGAGGCAACCATATAAAAAAAGGTTTCCTGAATATATTACCATTTGAAGGATGCTGGTCATTTTTCATTAGAGGAGTTTTAAAGGAGGAGGTTCTCGGCCTTTTAAAAGGAGGAACGGAGACTGTCTTTCCCAGTCTTTTCTTTTGGCTACTTTCTTGTCTATTGTTACTGTTAGCATGAGCTATATCATTGCGATTTGTGATATCGACAAGTGGCTGGTGAGCTTGCCTTCCAAATTGTGAAGATCTTGGAATGAAACCGGTTCCCATGGTATTAGTAACTGCCTTATCAGATGCTAAAGGCGTGTTACCATGTGTCTCATCAACAGCCGCATCAAATTTCTTGATCAAATTAACCCCGGAAGCTACGTCCTCCAATTTGACTGATCTGAATTGCTTTGAAGAAGATTGAAGAGGAGATATGAAACTATTAGATGTATGCTTGTTGCTCTCATGAGCAATATCACCACCTATCCATTTATCTTTCTGGGGTGTAACAAAGTGATCAACATCGTCAAAGAAAGGCCCTAACTCAGGGTCCCCAAGAAGGCTTCTGGCACGATTCAAGGCTTCGACTGACACTGACAATGATCTCCCACCAGCAGTTTGAAACTTTGTTTGAGGAACCTTTGGAGATGAACTCAAAATTTCACATCTTTTCCCAGATACATTATGTCCTCCTGGAGTTACAGAACGATGCTCAGCACCAAACGTCTCAGGAGTCCTTAACCCATGTTGCTGGTGGGAAGAAGGCAAACGGTGGTTCACGTGTTTGAATACACTAAAATCATCTTCTTCTTCTAGTCCTAACAATGCCTTGGCTCTTGCCATACCAGCAGAAGACACGTTAACCTTCTTGTTAGAAGCAGTCTGGAAACAAGAGTTGGGAACACCAAACCCACTCTCCCTGGAGAGAGCGACATCGTCTACACAAATAGAAAGGCAAGTAATAGATCATCAGCTGTTAGCAACAAAAAAAAATGTCAATTTTAATAGTCAGTCATCCACTTGACAAAGTAAGATAGTAAGTTGATTCCTTCTTCTCAACAAACAGCGTGAAATTAACAACAAAGAACATTCAAAACGTTTTTCTGAAAGCATTTCACCTATTATCTAAAAGAGGTTTCCTTGCTGTAAAACTAAAAGAAAGGGTACCTGAATCTGATAAAATCGATTTGGCTCTGGAAAGCGAAGAGTCTTTAAGAGCAACAGATTTGCCCAGAGCAGTCGTGAACATTGTTGGCTTCGATTCCTCTGGTTCTATAAGTTTCGAGCATCCTTTCCATCAAACAATCATTTATTTATTTAACCTCCCTCACCACATGAATAACCAATCGACAGAAAAAAAAAGAATCACCTCGGAGCAAGAGATCCGCCATGGAAGGTAGAGGGGGAGATGTGGTCGGCGGAGAATCGGATTTGCCAGACTGAAGAATCCGGCCAGCTGCATCCCACCGGAAACCGTCGCCGCTTGAATCGGGTAATAGCTGCCACGTCGACATTCTACGGTTTTAGGGTTTGTGTTAGCAGCAGCTGATGAAACGATTTTAACATTTCTGGCAAGGCGGGAAAGTATAAAAAGATTTGGGGGCCGGAAAATGAAAACGGAGGCGCTTTGTACGATGGCGGCTTTGTGGGGGAGAGACGATACAGCGTTCAACATGGAGACAAGTGACTTGCACGTCGTTTTAGTGAGATTGAAACGGCACGAATCCTAGTAAGTGAAAGTCTGAATCGTTAGGGGAAGGAAGGAAGGACCCGTATCAAAGCCTGGGTAGACCACCCAAACCATATCTACTCTAATTGAGAAATATCAAACTGAACCAGGTAATTATAAAACACTACAGCTGTCAAAATTTTTTTTAATAAAACACTACTGAAAGAAAACATTTTGGACACATGAACTAAACCAGTACTAAACTTAAACTAAGCTGATATATTTGGATTCAATTAACCAAAATGTTTAAAGTATCAAATATCAGAAACATATATTAGTACCTCACATCCAACTTACGAGGTAAAAAAACTGAAAATTGAATCGCATATTCCAGATACTACTAAAAATTATCTGATTCATTATTAATATATAAAAGTAAAAAATACTATTTAACTAATTTGTTTGTAATCACTCATTTGTTAATAAATTCATATAATAGTTATTTATGCACTTTTATGGTATACTAGAGCTGCTTTGTTTTCTATGAAAATGCTAAAGTAGAATATCATATTAGATCCATGTACTCTGCAGATTATGTGTGATTTTTTTTTTTCTAAATTATGTTTAATGTAAAATAATGTTAGGATTAAAATAATCATCGAATGTTGAAAAAAAAGAAAAAAAATTAATGATGGCTATTGGTACCCTTTTCTTTTAGTTTAATTGATCAACTTTTGATAGATAAAATTGAAAGGTTCAGCATTGCTTTCATGTAGGTAAATTTAGTTTTTTTCATCCTTGTAAAGCTTGCTCCTCTAATCATTAGTTAAAGAAAATTATTGTTCTCTTTTCTTTTTGTCCAGAGATAATATTTACGACAAACAGTTTTGTTGACAAAACAATAAGACTTTGGTTTTATAAAATAGTAATTTACGCAATCCTATAAAAGCACTTCCAAATATAGTTTTTTAAAATTGAGTTCTTAAGTTACATATTAGTGTATGTATAAATAATAATAATAATTTAATTAATACTATACTAAAATTCTTGGAAATCCAATCAATAATATGTTAAATAAGATATTATTGGTTTTGTCTCCAAGAATTTTATTATACTTTTATATACATACACCAAAATATAACTTAACAACTGCATGGTTAAAACCCACCGTTAGAGTTGCTCTAAGGTTCGTCGTAAGCATAATTCTTCTTATAAAATTTCAGATGGGTTCATCGGTATAAGTCTAAGCGTATCTTAAGTTAATTATTATTACATGTTTCAAACAAAAATCAGCGTACAATATAAAGTTAAATTAGTATAGAACATATTTGTAACCAAGGAAGCAAAAACAGTAACCATAGCAATGTAAAATACTTTCAGAAGCCGCACTTAATAAATGACACTCAAATTCTGGACAACATTATAAATGACCCGTAGTTAATACTCAGAGAATTTAACAAAAATTATTCATAAATAAGCTGAATTGTATTGAACTCTGACTCGCAAGTTCTTGCGACGGTACAGCAAGAAACACAGAGATGACTACTCATATGCATATCGTAAATATGAATTGAGAATACTCCTCTGAAAGAAATGCAGAAAAATATTTCCACACAGCATATCGGTAAATAAAAGCAAGTAGAAATGAAAAAATGTTTTATGCTTTACCGCTTTTGTTATTAGAAGGCAATAAGTAAGAGCAAACCAGGTCGTTCTACAAAATACTTACCTCTTGATCAAGTGATGAGTATAAAGGTTTGACTCACAACACTGACTTGTAAGTACAAAGCGGACATCATTTCATGTTCATTGTGTAACACCCCGGCCCAGGCCCAAGTGGAAAAGGCCCAACAGAGAGAAACCCTAAGTAACCCTAATCCTAACAACTATAAAAGGAGGTGCCTCTCTACAGCTGAGCCATCAGAAACCCACCAAGCGAAGCCCTGCGAGACTCAAGAGCTGCCGCCGCCACCAGCACGCCGAGGAAGCGCCGCCGTCGACCACCGCCCGCGCAGCCCAAGTCGCCGATCGCGGGTGCCAAGCCGCCGGCTTCTCGATTCTGTGGAGTGTAACCGCCTGCGTTTAGATCATTAAGGTAAAACCTCAGATCCCTATTCTTCCTAGTCATCGGTGATGATAGATCTGAGATCAAAAACTCCCTTTCTCTCATCCAGACTTCCGAGAGCCAGATCCGGAACAGAAACTGCTGCCCTCGCTGTCTTAGATCCAGATCGACAACCAACTAAGGTGAGGACTTGTCTGTGAACTCCTCTCAAGATCTCTAACCCTGTATAGTATTAGGGAGTATCTAGTATGAGCTAGGTTGATTGTTATGATGAATGAATGAATTCAATGATGAGATTGATGAAATGTTGATAATGATTGAGAACCTAGTGGATCTAGGGAAAGAAAGTAAATAAAGTAAGAGTCTAGAATGACTAAAGAAAGAAAGAGTCTAGTAAGACTAAGAGAAACTAAGAAAGTTGAATGAAATACAAACCACCGAGGGACTGGTGGGGAGTATGGGAAACGCGGCGGCCGTAGCGTTCAAAAACGGCAGGGTAAAGATAGAGGCGCCGGTAAGATTGAGTCACGCCGAGTCTTGGCGGGAAGGGGTCGTAATACACTGCAAGGGGTATGGACTACATCCAAGGGAACCGGATGCCGGGTGAAATGGGGCGGTACGAGGTGATCCTCGGAATGGACTGGTTATCACAATATGGGGCGGTTATCGACTGTAACGGAGCAAACATACGGATTCCCCGGGAGGGAGGACGAGTAGTGTTTGAAGGAACAAGAACGAAGACCGGGGTCACGATCATATCGATGGCACAGGCCGGAGAACTAATTAAAAAGGGGCATGTGCGTACCTGGCCACTATAGAAATGTTAGAAGCACCCAAAGAACCAAGGCTAGAGGATGTGGTGGTAGCGAGGGAATTCGCGGACGTATTCGAGCCTCTGCAAGGACCCCCGCCAAATCGAGACAGTGCATTCACGATCGAGCTGGAACCAGGAACTGCACCTGTCTCCAAGGCCCCCTATCGTCTGGCGCCGGCGGAAATGGCCGAGTTACGTGAGCAGTTGGAAGACTTGATCAGCAAGGGATTCATACGGCCAAGTAGCTCGCCATGGGGAGCTCCAGTACTATTTGTTAGGAAGAAGGATGGAAGCCTGAGACTTTGCATTGATTATAGAGGATTAAATAAGGTGACCATCAAGAACAAGTACCCACTACCCAGGATCGACGAACTGCTGGACCAGTTGGAAGGAGCGACCTGGTTCTCCAAGATAGATCTTGCCTCGGGATACCACCAAATTCCTATAGCCGAGAAGGATGTACAGAAGACTGCGTTCCGCACACGTTATGGACATTTCGAATTCGTCGTAATGCCGTTTGGGTTAACTAACGCGCCGGCAGCCTTCATGGGAATGATGAATAATGTTTTCCGAGAGTACCTAGACCGCTGCGTGATAGTCTTTATCGATGATATACTCATCTACTCTCGGAGCAAGGAGGAACACGACTGGCACCTCAGGATAGTATTGGAAAAATTGCGCAAACATAAGCTGTACGCAAAGTTAAGCAAGTGTAGTTTCTGGCAGAGGAAGATAGGATTCCTCAGACACGTTATCACAGAGGCTGGGGTAGCGGTAGACCAGGAAAAGATCAAAGCCATAACTCAATGGCCTACCCCAAAGAATGCCACGAAATTAAGGAGCTTTTTAGGTCTGGCAGGGTATTACCGGAAGTTTGTACGAGATTTCGCCACCACAGCAAAACCCCTCACCAGGCTAACCGGGAAGGACACCAGGTTTGATTGGTCAGAATCGTGCACCAAAGGGTTCAAACAGTTGAAACATCAGCTGACTCAGACACCAGTATTGGTCCTGCCACGAACCGGTATACCATTCGTGGTATACACGGACGCCTCAGGGGTGGGAGTGGGGTGTGTACTCATGCAGGAAGAACGGGTCATTGCTTACGCGTCACGACAACTAAAGAAACACGAAGTCAACTACCCCACTCACGACCTGGAACTAGCGGCTGTGGTCTTCGCCCTAAAGATCTGGCGGGCTTACTTATACGGAGAGAAGGTGCAAGTTTTTACTGATCACAAGAGTTTGAAGTACGTCTTCACCCAGGCTGACCTGAACCTTAGGCAAAGAAGGTGGATGGAAATGCTAGCCGATTTCGACTTACAAATCGATTACCATCCTGGGAAAGGAAACCCAGTCGCAGATGCGCTTAGCAGGAGAAGGTCCGATGTCTCAGGGGCCAGAGAGGTGCAAGAGCTCTCGGGAATGTTGGCAACACTAAGCCTGAGGGCCACGACGGTTCAGGAGGACGGAATGGGACTTGAAGCATTGGATCAGGCAGATTTGCTTTGGAGAATCAAGGAAGAACAGCGGAAGGATGACAGTTTACTGGAGAAGGTCAGCAAACAAGTCATCGGTTACCGTGCTGCGGAAAACGGGACCATACTTTTCCGGAATAGGGTGAGTGTTCCGAATAACTGGGACCTGAGGAGAGAAATTTTGAGACAAGCTCATCAGACGCGTTTCTCCATTCACCCCGGAAGTACTAAGATGTATCGGGACCTGAAACGATATTATCATTGGGATGGAGTGAAGAGCGACGTGGCAACGTGGGTCTCCCAGTGTCCTACTTGTCAAGTAGTCAAGGCGGAGAAGAGGGTACCGAGTGGATTACTGCAGGGCTTACCACTACCCCAATGGAAATGGGACATGGTCACTATGGACTTCGTGACAGGATTGCCCCGGATCACGGGCAATAAGGATGCAATATGGGTAATCGTGGATCGACTCACAAAGACAGCACATTTCATTGCCATCAAGAAGACTGACGGAGCGGACATACTTGCCCGCAAGTACCTAGACACTGTGGTACGGCTACATGGAATACCTGTGAGCATCGTGTCGGATAGGGATCCCAAGTTCACTTCAGCCTTCTGGCAGGCGTTCCAGAAGGGATTGGGCACCAAGGTACACCTCAGCACGGCCTACCATCCCCAGACCGACGGTCAGTCGGAGCGCACGATACAGACACTGGAAGACATGCTGCGAGCGTGTGTCTTGGACTGGGGAGGGAAGTGGGGTGAGTACCTGCCGCTGGTGGAATTCGCATACAACAACAGTTATCATGCTAGCATTGGAATGTCCCCGTTCGAGGCTCTGTATGGGAGGCCCTGTCGAACTCCGATGTGCTGGACCGAAGTGGGGGAGCGACGCGGTATGGAGCCGAGTCTGATTAATGAAACAGTAGAGCAGGTAAACCTGCTGAAGGATCGTCTCAAAGAGGCTCACGACCGTCAGAAAAGTTATGCTGACCAGCGCCGAAAACATCTAGAATTCGCAGTAGGAGATGAGGTATACTTAAAAATGCGTACGTTCCGCGGAAATGATCCGAATCGGAAACTAAAGAAACTCAAGCCTAGATACATGGGCCCCTTTGTCATCACGGAGCGAATCGGAGCAGTAGCGTATCGACTGGTGCTACCACCCGGCATGGCAGATTTTCATGATGTGTTCCACGTGTCAGTCCTACGGAAGGTGGTACGAGAGCCTGAGCTGGTTTTGTCCCAGCCACCCCTGGACGCGCAACCCAACTTAACCCTGAATAGTACCCCTATCAGGATTCTAGACCGGAAAGAGATAGATGTCCGTGGAAAGAAGGTAGGGATGGTACTAGTACGATGGGAAAGAGATGGGATACCTGACGAGGTATGGGAGCGTGAGTCCCAATTTTTGAATGCCTATCCGGGGATGTTCCAGACAGAGACACAGCAGAATTCGGGGACGAATTCAGTTCTAGTGGGGGAGAATTGTAACACCCCGGCCCAGGCCCAAGTGGAAAAGGCCCAACAGAGAGAAACCCTAAGTAACCCTAATCCTAACAAATATAAAAGGAGGTGCCTCTCTACAGCTGAGCCATCAGAAACCCACCAAGCGAAGCCCTGCGAGACTCAAGAGCTGCCGCCGCCACCAGCACGCCGAGGAAGCGCCGCCGTCGACCACCGCCCGCGCAGCCCAAGTCGCCGATCGCGGGTGCCAAGCCGTCGGCTTCTCGATTCTGTGGAGTGTAACCGCCTGCGTTTAGATCATTAAGGTAAAACCTCAGATCCCTATTCTTCCTAGTCATCGGTGATGATAGATCTGAGATCAAAAACTCCCTTTCTCTCATCCAGACTTCCGAGAGCCAGATCCGGAACAGAAACTGCTGCCCTCGCTGTCTTAGATCCAGATCGACAACCAACTAAGGTGAGGACTTGTCTGTGAACTCCTCTCAAGATCCCTAACCCTGTATAGTATTAGGGAGTATCTAGTATGAGCTAGGTTGATTGTTATGATGAATGAATGAATTCAATGATGAGATTGATGAAATGTTGATAATGATTGAGAACCTAGTGGATCTAGGGAAAGAAAGTAAATAAAGTAAGAGTCTAGAATGACTAAAGAAAGAAAGAGTCTAGTAAGACTAAGAGAAACTAAGAAAGTTGAATGAAATACAAACCACCGAGGGACTGGTGGGGAGTATGGGAAACGCGGCGGTCGTAGCGTTCAAAAACGGCAGGGTAAAGATAGAGGCGCCGGTAAGATTGAGTCACGCCGAGTCTTGGCGGGAAGGGGTCGTAATACACTGCAAGGGGTATGGACTACATCCAAGGGAACCGGATGCCGGGTGTACCAGGGCAGGCGACTTCATAGGGATGCAGCAAGAAAAGGGGAGGGTTGGTCCGCTTGAGCTGTGTAGGTCCTAGGCGTCTAGGGTGATGATTGTTAACTGCTAGCCCCTGCTAGATTACGTTTTAATACTTGCTGTGTTATGTGTTTTGATAAGAGTTAGCGGGTTTCCTAGAACCCGTCCTCACTGAGTATTTTCCCCAAAATGCTCACCCCTCTCTTCCGCAGGTACGGCCGAGGAAACGCAGGAGTAAGGTTGGAGTGGTGATGGTTCTTGGGCCGGGAATGTCGTTATTTTCATGTTCTTATTTTTAAATCGTTTGCTTTTCAAGACCGGTGTTTAAACTTGTTTACTTATGATTTCCGTTAAGATCTTTAAGCAATAAAAAGGATTTGGAGTTTCTTTACCGTTTAAGTTGTGAATTTCATAAAAAGGGGACCAGTAAGGGATACACGGGTTGTCGGGAAATTTGACAAGTGTACCCCTACTCCGTCCTGGGAACCCCAGGAGAAGTTGGGGAAGGGACGGGTCTTTCACATTGCCTCTCAAGTCTCAGACATGAAGCGTTCTCAAAAGAAAAGAACAAAGAGAGCATGCTTGTGTGATATTGGAGAAGTTGATTGAAGAAAAAGAGAGAGAGAAAGATTGTGTATATTTTAACATTTTTACCAAAAAAAAAAAAGAGAGAGAGAGAAAGATTGTGTATATTTTAGATACTGGGTAGAAGTTGGTTCTGTAAGCAGCACAAAAGAAAAAGATGGCCACTAAAGCCAATAGCCTCCAAAGACAATGCCACTTGCAAAGATTTATTTGATTTTCCAGCTATCTGGTGTAGGAGAAGGCATGACTTTTTCCTCTGAGATAGTCATGATTATTCATGTCGAGCAGTTAACATTTAAAGCACTTGGAGGAAGTTTTAAAAAGAGAGAAACTCACTATCCATATTAAAGCAATGAGCATGAACCCAAACTATAAAAGAGGTACAAAGAGGACGTAAACATGAAGATTTAAAGATGTTCAAAAATACATGCAAGGTTGTTTACTTTACACTGTACGAATGGTGATTGAGACTGCATAAATCTGTTAGAAAACAACATGGGAAAACAAAGTGAGATTGGAGAAGAGAGAATACAGTGAAAAACTATAGCTTAAAAGAGAGCACTGGCTGTATAGCTCATTATTCTTTGGAATTTAGCTTGAGTGGTTAAAACGCGCTGATGATAACACTGAGTCAAGGCTTGGTGAGAACAATATCAGAAGTGCCTCGTCCAGCATCTGTAGCAGCAGAAACAGCGATACCAATATTGGCTCTCTTCAAAGCAGGAGAGCATCCATCATCAGTCATCCTACATATATGCTTCAGTTCTTGCAACTTCTTCACAATCTCGTACTTCTGCTCTGGCTGAAACATAAACCAAAACATCGCTGTAGAGAGAGAGAGAGAGAGAGAGAGAGAGAGAGAGAGAGAGAGAGGAGAGAGAGGAGAGAGAGAGGAGAGAGAGAGGAGAGAGAGAGAGAGAAGCATGTTCATGAACAAAAAAACTGTTCAACGGGAACATAAGCTAGGCTTTCGTCTTTGTGATTACCAAGTAGAGAAGCTGATGCTGATGGATACATGTTTGATCCCATACTAAGCCTATGTCGAGTCTATTTGGCAATACCCCTATAAGAAAACCAATACTACATAAGATTAAAGCCAAAAATAGAAGTAAATAGACAGATATTAACCAGTAATCATCTTTATGTTGATACTGTATTACGGTATCATGTCTTGGAGGATCAAACCAAGGCAACACACCAACGAATTCACATGGACCGCTAAAGCTTTTTTTAATATCATCAAAAGAAAAAGGGTTTAAAGGTCAAATCATTAAGGACCCGTTTGTTTCTCTATCTGGATGAGTCATTTGGATGAAGATGAGAGTTTTATTTGTTTATGCACTAAAAGTGAAATTTGGATCATCCGGATGACTTTTGGAAATTTAGGCTAAACTTTAAAGTCCATTCAGCTGAACCAATTTGGATCATTTGAATGGAGATGGTTCATTCAGAATGGTATAATGTCTATTATGCCCCTAATGTAATTTACAAATTACAAACCTAAACATAATATCATTTTTGTTACATACGAAAACTGACAAAACTACAAAAACATGTTTTCCCGCAAAAACCTAAAAACTATTTTTTCACGTCAAAACCCCAGAAACACAATTTTCCGTAAAAATTATAAAACGTATTCTCCCGTCAAAATTGTAAAAACGTGTTTTTCCGCAAAAACCGAAAAACGTGTTTTCATGCCAAAATCACAAAAAAACATGTTTTTACGCTAACATCCCAAAACACAATATTCCGCCAAACACACAAAAACACGTTTTCCCGCCAAAATTGGCCCGCCAAAATTGCAAAAACATATTTTTCCGTCAAAACAAAAAAAAAAAATGTTTTCCCGCTAAAACCAAAAATCTCGTTTTCCCGCCAAAACGAAAAAAATCTCATTTTCCCACGAAACCGCAAACAACGCAAAAACGCGTTTTCCCTGCCAAAACTGCAAAAACATGTTTTCCCGCCAAAAACGTGTTTTCCCGCCAAAACCGCAAAAACGTGTTTTCCCGCCAAAACCGCAAAAATGTGTGTTTCCCGCCAAAACCGCAAAAACGTGTTTTCCCGCCAAAACCGCAAAAAACGTATTTTCCCGCCAAAGCCGCAAAAACGCGATTCCCCACAAAAACGTCTTTTTCGCCAAAATCGCAAAAACGTGTTTTCTCGCCAAAACAGAAAATTTGTATTTTCCCGCCAAAACCGGAAAAAATCGTTTTCCCGCAAAAATCGCAAACATGTGTTTCCCTCTAAAACCGTAAAAACGCGTTTTCCCGCCAAAAACGTCTTTTTCCGCCAAAACGGCAAAAACGTGTTTTCTCATCAAAACCGAAAATTTGTATTTTTCCGCCAAAACCGAAAAAATCTTGTTTTCCCGCCAAAACCGTGAAATGTGTTTTATCGCTAAAACCGAAAAAATCTTTTTTTTTCCCGCCCAAACCACAAAAATAAAATCGTTAATTTTGAAACAATTCTAATGTAAATATATTAAACTAAATAGTTAAATATAATATAGTTAAAATTAATATCAAACATATGATTAAATCAACACAAGGGTATTTTGGTAATTTATTTACTAAATTCATTTGAATGGAAATGAAAATAAAGAAACAAACATAAGATCCATTTAGATGATTCATCTAGATGAGTCATATGGATGGACAAACAAACAATCACAAAAATCTGAATAGATCATCTGAATAGATCATACAAATGAATCATTTGGATGGAGATGACAAATGGTGAAACAAACAGCCCCTAAAGAAAAGAAACAATATTCTAAATTTCCAACCATAACAGCATCGATAGCATCTTCTTTTTTCAATGCTTTTGAGACTACATCAAATTACAATATGAAACAGAGCTTATAACCAATTAAAACAATACCAATATATCCTGGAAAATTAACTGAATATAAAATACATCAATTTCCCTGAAGAACAAAAAAAAATTGAGACTCCGGAAAAGATCAGACTCACACGATCGATCTGCTGTGTTGTCAATGTAGCCTTTCCGTCTCGGCCTGCTCAAATCACTGTAATAATTATCTAGGGCGGTGGACTTTTCTTGGCAGCATCAGAAAGAGAAAGGCAAACCTTTTCCCTTAATACCGGCGGGATCCCTTTCCTAATCAACCTATTCAACGTGATCGAGAAATTAAAGAGCAGGAGATACGTATCAGAAGCTACACTGATATGACTCCCGATTAGCTTTATTGTATCTTCGTGTGTAAAAAACTAATCCCACACTGATACGACTGGATCAAAACCTTAAACCCAAGGATTAACATGTCGACCAACTGCAAGCAACAATCAGACAATACATATGAGTATATGACATGAGCTTCAATTTAATTGAGAATATGTTATCATAAGTTAGTCCAGTTGATCCTTAGTGGAATTCTGGTGTTTCAAAAAGAGATTGTTATTGGTTCTTACCTTTGTCTGTATTTGAGATCATTTGCCTTTAATTTCCTTTCATGAAGCTTTGATATTGCCATTGTGTTGAATCTGCAAAAAAATATAACTCTTGAGTGGCGTTAGCGATTAAAAGTGGATCCGTCGTATTCATAATCTGATCGGAGAATGCAAAGTGGCGTCATAGCAGGAGACTGCAGTTGAGATTGGAGGAAGAAAGATAATCTTATGGTTTAATGGTACCATGATAAGCTGGTTTAAAGCTTGAGGAGACAATACCACTAAGTCCTAAAGAATCTTGATCGGCAGACTTTTTGGGAAGATAGAACGATTAGGATGGAAGATGAGTTCAACAATTACGGAACTTTCATATTAATGTAGCAAATAAACACAAATACAGAAGAATGTATATACTTTTTAAATGGCATGGCTTGCATATAAATGAGTTGTCAATTTGATTGGTTGAGAATTTTTGGATGATGTGGACACTCTCAAAACTCCAACTCACCAACTTTTAGTATTGTATTATGTTATCATAAGTTAGTCCAGTTGATCCTTAGTGGAATTCTGGTGTTTCAAAAAGAGATTGTTATTGGTTCTTACCTTTGTCTGTATTTGAGATCATTTGCCTTTAATTTCCTTTCATGAAGCTTTGATATTGCCATTGTGTTGAATCTGCAAAAAAATATAACTCTTGAGTGGCGTTAGCGATTAAAAGTGGATCCGTCGTATTCATAATCTGATCGGAGAATGCAAAGTGGCGTCATAGCAGGAGACTGCAGTTGAGATTGGAGGAAGAAATATAATCTTATGGTTTAATGGTACCATGATAAGCTGGTTTAAAGCTTGAGGAGACAATACCACTAAGTCCTAAAGAATCTTGATCGGCAGACTTTTTGGGAAGATAGAACGATTAGGATGGAAGATGAGTTCAACAATTACGGAACTTTCATATTAATATAGCAAATAAACACAAATACAGAAGAATGTATATACTTTTTAAATGGCATGGCTTGCATATAAATGAGTTGTCAATTTGATTGGTTGAGAATTTTTGGATGATGTGGACACTCTCAAAACTCCAACTCACCAACTTTTAGTATTGTATTGATTCCAACTGACAAAATTTTTATGAAAATTTAGAAAAGCTATTTACCAAAATCTAAAATGAAAATTTTCATGGCTTCTAACTTTTAGAAAAGCTATTTACCAAAAACTAAAATGAATATGAACATTGATAATTTTCATGAAAATTTATAGACATCAGCCAATTAAATTCTTAAAACATACTACATTCTGTAAATCTACAAATTCACTACTTATTACATGTATCTATTTTACTATTTTCATAAAAAATAAAGAACGGTATTAAAAAGACAGAAACAAAGTAGATAACCTTTTAAAAAACATATGAAAGAAATACACAGTCAATTTAAATTAGAACATATCCGGTTAAAATCATCTCAAAAATCGATCATGAAATTTAGTTAATCCAAATGAAATTTAGGTTGGATATCATAACCTCAAAATATTTAACCGTAAAAATATAAAATATCAACAAAAAATCACGAAAATAATGATTCATTCATAATATACCAACTAGATTTTGACCCGCGCTTTGAAAGCGCGGATTATTTTGGATTATAAATAAATTTTGATAGGAAATAGTATTTTGTAATTGTTGTAAATTATTATATTACAAAGTTGTATGATATGACATATTTTTGGGTATTTGTTTGAGTTTTCGGGTACGTTTTTGTATCAGGTACTTTTTGGGTTTTTTCGCATATTTTTTGGATTTTTGGGTATTTCAAATCTTTTTTGAGTATTAAATATTCGAACTGATCCGGACCTGTTATATATTAAAAATACAGGTATTTTACAGGTATTTGAATTATGGATACAAACATAAAAGGAACAATTTAAACTCAAACAAAAAAAATCAAATACCTAATTAGGTACAAATGTCTAAGATCTGAAGGACTCAAACTCGAAATGAACCGATCTGTACCAACCGAAAATTCGATGGCCATGCTTATTCTATTTCTCATTATATTTTGTGTGCATTTTATAATAGTTACATTTGTTAAATTGGTAAGACTTGAGTTTAATTTACATATTTTAGCTAATTTAATATTATAGATTTATACTGTTTTTAATATAGTTTTTAAACTTATATTAAATAATAATATTTTATAATAAATATTTTTTAATCTTCTATTACTATATATTTAAAATGATTACCAGAAGTCTAACTGATAAATCAAGTAATCTAATATGTAATCGGGTATGGTTTTTAAAAATATATATAATTTAAAACCTGTAAAAAAACTATTTTTTAAAAATTAAATTAATTATTTTATTGTTTTAAAAATATATTCATATCGTACTATATAACATGATTCTTTTAGCATAAATAATTTATACATAGGAAATTAGTAAAAGTATCATCCCATCATAATATTATATATACTCACAATAGTGAATATATTGAAATTAGTTTTGTGTCCAAAACAAATATTGGAATTGGTTTATTCACGTTATGCAAATATCTATTCTAGCTATAGTAATCTTTGAAAAGAAATAGTTCTAAAGTTAAAAAAAAAGTAATTATGTTTTATTTAGGCAAATAAATAATTAATCTTTGCAAATATCGTAGTAGCATAATAATTGTTTTATTTATATATCATATTAAAAAACAAAAGCAAGGTAAAAGCATAAATAATTATGTTGTAGTAAAAAGTATATATAGTTATGTTTCTCAAACATATAATACACTATGTGCATCGTGATAGTACTTCTTTCATTGAACTCTAAGAAATAATATAATTCATATATAGTGTATATATTATAATAAAAATCGATTAGTTTCGTGAGATGCCATTTAGTATCAGATTAATTATTGATTGGTTGTAGTGTTTCTTTTAAATTGGTTAATAATGATTAATAAAAATAATTAACGTAATGTTTCTTTTTGGACAAATATAATGTTCCTTATAAATAGGAGTATATATTTTGATTGATTAAGGCAAACATTAAATAAAACATATTATTAATGAAGAGGTCCAACAACCTTTATAAGTAGATTTTTCAAGATTGTTTCCCTTTTAATAGAATACTAGATTTTGACCCGCAATTTCAAAGTGCGGGTTTATTTTTGTTTTTTTTTTTTCAATTGACAAATATTTAGTAAATGTCACATTTTCATATATTTGTGTTTTATTTTATAAAAGACTTAAAAATTTTATCTTTATTTATCGTATTTCATTTTAAATGACTATTTATGTTAAAAAAATTAAACTTTATTTTTTTAATGAATTAAGTTGGTATCTCTGATAAATTAATTTTATTATGGGGTTAATATTTTAATTAAAAAATTATATACTTTTAATAAAGATTTATACTTTTCAATAAAAAAATTCAATTATTTTTATGAATGCTTAAATTATATTAAGAAAATAATAATTAAGAATAGTTGAAAAAAAATATTTGAACTTGAACTCAATGGCCCAAAGGAAAAAAAAAAGTGAGAATTGAATCTGATTTTTTAATAGGCCCAAATGGCCCAAGAGAGATTTGATTTGGGCTGGATCCAAAAATAATGATCCAATATAGATTTGTTATTAATATTACTTAATTGCCCTTAATGAAACATGCAATGTTAGTGAAGGAAACATGCCCCTAAGGTAATTATGACAATAGAATCCTGCTTTAATAGTATATATATTATTTTAAATAAAAGTAAAATAAATATTAAATAAAATATATGAAATTCGTGAGAGAAGCGTGATAAAGCCTATTATAGTTAAGAAAATCTTTATAATTTTCTCTGAGACAACGCTCATATTGATGTTGTGGTCTGAACATCTTTAGTTTGAGAACGAAGCTTGTTCTTTTCCCAGAATTCTTCATCTGGTGAACCAAAGCGTTTATACGTTTTGTTAAGTTGTTCAATCTACACAGAACAAACACACACAAAAACTCATTAAAAACTCTACCTGGAATGAGTAATTTTGATATATCGCTTTGGTTCCTTTCTCACCTCTGTTCGTCCTTTTAAGAAGTGATCTTCCGGTAAGAATCTCAGCGAAACACAACCAACGCTCCAAAGATCAACTGAGACACTGTAACACATAAATCAAACGGAAACGCAGCCCCGATTTAGCTAAGCCAGGCGAAATTGAGCGATTGGAGCTTTACCGGTGGGTTTCGCTGATTTGGTCGCCATTGCCTAATGTGCTTTGATGGGTTTCGTGAATTTTGCGAGGAGCAGAGATTCGTTGAGTTTGTATAAGGTGAATAACAGAGGGATTTGGAATGTGGAATAACTTACGATTGAAGGACTGAATTAGGGGTTTAATAAGAAAGAATGGTGGAAACTATCGTTCCGATCAGAAAAATAAGATTAAATTAGGCGGTCACACGATCCCACTAAATTTTTGCTTTCTCGTGCTTTTAATTTGAAGAATATTTTCAAAAAAAAAAAAAACTAGCTACTAACTAGAATATCAATGTTCCCTTTCGCTAGACAGGAGAGCATTCTTGTCCAAAACACTCATTGGATTCCTTGAATGTGCTCCATAAAGAGTTTGTATTTTACAGTGTTAAAAAGACAAAAGTATCCTATAGAGTAATGTACTCTTGAGTAAGAAGGCTTCAAATTATAAGGAAATCAGATTTAATCCAAAAATAATAGTAGTACAATATATATTTTTATTAATTAAAGCACTAACACTTCCACAATATAATTAATATCTCCATAACATTATAAATTATACACAACAGCCACATGATAGTTCGGTGGCACTGCTGGACTTTTTAAAACATTCTCCGCCAGAATAGTGTAATTCTACGCATTTATTATTGCAGTTTGGAATTTGTGAGCAAGGACCTATCACAAAAAGACCATGTCTGGGTGAATCGCAAGTATCCGCAGCACCTGAGATATTTACAAAACTTTAATCAATTATTTAAAGAAAAACATAAAGAAAAAACATGGATATATAATAATTGTTAATTGTTGTTGCATACAAGAGATCAAGGTAACAGTTAGGCACAACAACACAAAAACGAAACATTTGTATGAAGCCATTTTTTAACTAGTTTTTTTTTCTCGACTTTGGGAATGAAAAATAATTGAATAGTTGAAAAACACTTGAGTGTATATATTTATATATGATATAATCAATAGTTGAAAAACACTTTGGGAATTCTTTGGTCAGCAGATGTAATCTCCATATATTTAATTTCCTATAATATTTAGATTTTCTGTTGACCAAAAAATAGATTTTCGTTCTTTTTTTGTAACCAGGCTTTAAAAACAGATTTTCTTTGTCGCTAAAATATACTCCCTCTGTTCTTAAATAATCTATGTTTTAGAATTTTCACACTTATTAAGAAAACACTTAAAATTTTGATAATAAATGTATGATTTTCTGTGTTTAGCTATTTCCTATGATTTTTAGCCAATCAAAATTCTGTAAACACAATTAATGTTTTTGAAATTTACAATTTTCCATTATTACATACATTGAAAATGTAAAATATGGATCTTTTAGAAACAAAATATTTTTCTAAAACATGAATCATTTAGGAACGGAGAGAGTAGTATGTTTGGATTTACTTGAATTACTGAAATATTTTGGTTTAATGGCCTATTTTTTATATTATAAAACAGAAGTAAGTTGACAATTCTATGAGTGACATGTGTACTTCACTATTTCTCTGCAGTTTTTTTTTAATTAGTTTAAATGTTTTCCGACAAAGCAAATTACCGGTTCTTTATATAATCTTAAAGATAAAAACTACGTAACATAAAAAGCTCTTGCAATCCTAATTTATGAAAATACAAAATATTAAATCTCTAGATTTTCTCAAAATACTACCACCACGTCCAAAACTAATTATCGGATGTGATTGGTAGTGGTGATAAGTGTTGTCCACAACCTCATTTATTTCTATAGCACTAAATTCACAGTAATCAAACTTTGATAAAAATTTCAAAATCACAACTCTTCGAAATAACCTACAGCTGTACACAGTGGCGGCCCTTGCTAGAAGCTAATGAAGCATGGGCTTACAGCCTTTATATTATTAAGTAAAATATCGACCACCAAATTATACAAAAATAACTTTAGTCCAATGATCAAACGCCTCTATCTTTTGTTAGAAGTGAGGGGTTCAAACCTTAGTAGCCACATTATTATTTTTTTAGCTTGTAGCCTCACCAAAACAAGGACCGTCTCTGGTTGTATAAGTGTTCTGTAAAGCCAAAAATCCAAAGCAATTTTTTAGAATTTTCCATAAAATTTTAAGCAATAAAATCTAAAACCAGAACAAAAATTTTTTAAAAAATTATCTACAACAAACTTTTTAAAGCTACAGCTATTACCAATCGGACCCGATATCTACAACTTTCAAACGGTTTCATTCCTATATAATTTCCAATCAACTTAATTTGTTTTTTTTTTGTCTCTTTCTTTTATAGTTTCGTCTTCTTCAATTTGGTTTTTTGGTTTGGAATGTAGCAAAAGAAATCGGATGCAGGTTTATACTTTTTATCCAAACTAAATGCTTTTTTCCTCTCAACCTGATAATCTCTTTTTCGCAGGATTCATCTTAAAGACGCCAGTTGATTTTTCTTCTATTTCATAGCTTTGTTCTTCAGAAAGGAAAAGAAAGAAAAGCCAAAGCATTATCAACAACGAGGTAATGATAAGTATAAATGATTCTCTTGTATAAAGTACTAGGGTCGGCCCGGGCTACACCCGGATTTTTTGTTTAAATTTTAATTTTGATTATATATTTAGTATGATTATTTTAATATATAAATTTGATAATCTATTATAAAAATATAAAAAGCTATAGATAAATGTAAAATAATTTAAAATATTCAATGTTTTTGTCTTACGCGATTCGAAATTTTTTTATCTATTTTTTTGTCATTAAAAATTATATATAAGGTAAAAAGCAGAATGACAACATTTAAATAATTTTTTGTTTTTTTTTTTAAATTTTTTTTATTTATGGTGCTTAATTGGTTGATTTGCTTACATGTTTTAGAACATTTAAAACTATTTATAACGTTTGTTTCCAATTAGTATATGATTTATTTAATGAACTCTACCTTTTAATTTACCACCTTATATATCTTTATGCTTTTTTTTTAAATCAACTGTTTAAAAATTGTAATATTTTGTAGATAAAAAAACTTACAACTATGACACTAAAAATGACAGACTGAGTTCTTACAATAAAAGTTATGCATTTACAATCCAACTAATTGAACCCATTATCTAAATATTATTTATCTTATTTTCATAGGTGTTTGAAATTTTTTCTTTTCATATTTTTATTCCACTTCGACCAAAGTCTGTTTTGATGTAAATGCCCCCATTTATAATATATAATCAATTTTGAACAATGATAATCATAATTGTATCTCGAAATTTGTTGTTGATTCAAAAAAGTTATCACCAAAGTATAGCAAATTTTGTTATATTTTGATTATTATTTGTTGATGAATTTGTGTATGATATTATATGGTGTTTGTTAATTTTGTTATACAATTTATATTATAAAAATTTTATATTTTTTCTTATATGTTATATTATGATTTTGTTTTTAAAGACTATATTTTATTAATATTGTTAAAAGTCTCGCATTAAAAAATTTATGATCAATGGTTTAACTTTGTTTTCATTATAACATGATACAATGATCATAAAGTCATATCATATGAATATTCAGAAGTTTTCAATTGAAACAAATTCGGGACACGGAATGACGGCTAGGGCTTTGGGGGGTGATTTTAGGGTTTTGGGTGAGGAAGTGCAGGATGAGAATATGGAAGAGATCGGGGAGCATGGGAGACCGCCCGGAGATCCACCGGATGCTCCAGGCTCTTGGGTGAAGAAGGTATTAGGGTGCAATGAAGGAGGGATGCCTGTACCGGAGGAGATTGTGGACGAGACTTTTGTGGAAGCAAATCTGAAACTAGAGTTCCCTAATGGTGAGGATGGAGAACCGGTGATAACGATTGGAGAGGAGGTTTTGAGTGCTATGAATGGTTTATGGAAGAGATGTATGATTGTTAAGGTCTTGGGGAGGAGTATCCCATTATTGAGCATAACGAGAAGGTTGAAGGAGCTATGGAAACCTGCGGGATCAATGTTTGTGATGGATCTCCCGAAGAATTTTTTCATGGTTCGTTTTGGAGTAGAGGAGGAGTACATGAATGCGCTATCAGGTGGCCCATGGAGGGCTTTTGGGAGTTACCTTATGGTGCAAGCATGGACGCCCGAGTTTGATCCGCTGAGGGACGAGATAGTTACGACACCGGTTTGGGTTCGTTTAGCACATATCCCAGTTAATTTTTATCATAAAACGATACTGATGGGGATTGCTAAGGGGTTAGGAAAACCGATCAAGGTGGACTGCACCACGCTAAAAGTCGAAAGAGCTAGATTTGCGAGAATTTGTGTGGAGGTTAACCTTAATAAGCCATTGAAAGGGACAGTGATGATTAATGGTGAGAGGTACTGCGTATCATATGAAGGAATCTCGACGATCTGCTCGTCATGTGGTATGTATGGACATCTAGCCTATTCATGCCCACGTAAGGTACTGGAGGAAACTCCTATAAATGCGGTTGTTCCAGTGGAAAGGACACAAAAGAGTACGGAGGTTGCAGGTATGGATACAGATTTTATCCTAGTGAGACAGGCGAGGAAAGGCCTAACTCAGAATGGGCAGAGAGGAGTTACACTGCGGAGTAATGAAAGTAGGGAGATGGTAGGAAACAAGACGTTGATCGGTAGTAAAAGTCGGGGGGCTCGTCAAGAGAGTATGTCGGAGGAGATAAGGGTTTCGAATAGGTTTGGAGGGTTGAATGTGGAGGAGGATATGGAGGAACAAGTGGAGGAGAGTGGGAATAGAGAAGAGAATAAAGAAAATGAGAATACTACTAATATAGTTTCTGAAGGAGCGAGCAAAGAGACTGGGAAGGAATTCTCGTTTGGAAACAATGGGAACAGAGGGAACCGACAGCCTGCTCGATTGGGTCCAAAAGATAAGAAGATTAGCAACATGAGAGGCCCGAATCCTCATAAGACCAAACTGAGAAATGTTGGGCCTATGCGGGGTTTGGTGTTTGGCCCAATAAGTGGGGAGAGTGGCTTGTCGGCGAGAGGGAAGAGACTACGAGTAGAGAAGGAAAATGTCGGCCGACCAGGTGGTGTTTTCGCAGGAGATGGGGAGCTAGACAGAAATGAGAAGAATTCTGGGCATGTGTACGATAAAAATAACACTCAGGTGCAATTTTCAGAGATGGAGAATCTGGAATTGAATGAGGCAGAAGCTAGTGCGAGCCAAGGACGAGAAGTCCTGGAGAGTGTGGAGGCATAACATTTTGCCCCGGTGATTCTATCTATTGATTATAAAGATCTGATGAAGTGCATTCTGTGGAATTGCCGGGGGGCAAATAAACCCCAATTTCGAAGATCGATTAGATATTTGGTGAAGAAGTTCAAGACAGATATACTTGCTGTTTTTGAAACTCATGCTGGTGGAGAAGCGGCAGGCCGGATTTGTCGTGGTTTAGGGTTTGAGAACTCGTTTCGGGTGGATGCGTGTGGCCAGAGTGGAGGTTTATGGCTGTTATGGAGGGAGGAGATAGGAGAGCTTGAGGTGGTCAAGTCGTCGGATCAGTTTATACATGCTCGAATAGGGAACGGAGCAGAGGTGATTAATCTGGTTGTTGTGTATGCGGCCCCTTCACCGAGCCGTAGAAGTGGCTTATGGGCTGCTTTAGAAGAAGTTTTGCGTAATGCGGAAGGCCCGGTGTTCGTTGGGGGAGACTTTAATACAATAGTGAGGATAGATGAAAGGAGTGGTGGGAATGGAAGATTGTCTGAGGATTCTCTAAAGTTTGGTGATTGGATAAATGATATGTCACTGATTGATATGGGATTTCATGGCAACCAGTTCACATGGAAAAGAGGGAAAACTGAAAGCACATTTGTAGCGAAGAGGCTGGATAGAATATTATGTTGTGCCCAGTCTAGACTCAGGTGGCAGGAGGCAAGTGTGAGGCATTTACCTTTCTTAGCATCAGACCACGCTCCTTTGTATTTACAGCTCACACCGGAGGTGAAGGGTGATGCACGTCGACGTCCATTTCGTTTTGAGGCGGCATGGCTACAACACAATGAGTTTCAAGACTTGCTAACAGCTTCATGGGATCGTGATATTGATACAAGAGAGGCTTTGCAGAGGTTGGAAGTGACACTCCGAAAGTGGAACAGAGAAGTTTTCGGAAATATCCAAAGAAGGAAAGAGGACTTGTTGAGGCAGATTACAGAGATACAGGATAAAATTGAGCAAGACCTCTCTGATGATATCTTGGTAAAGGAGGGAGAGCTACTAAAAGAACTTGAGATCGTCCTCGAGCAAGAAGAAGTGCTCTGGCTCCAAAAGTCGCGGGAGAAGTGGTGTGTGCATGGAGATAGAAATACCAAGTTCTTTCATATGTCGACAATCATTAGGAGAAAGCGAAATCGAGTGGAGATGCTAAAGAAAGATGAAATTCAGTGGGTATCAGATGCAAAAGAACTTGAGAAGCTAGCGGTGGATTATTTCAGAAAACTATATTCTCTAGAAGACGTGGATACAGACACACAAATGCTAATGGAGAAGAGATTTGTGGGGCTTACAAGACAAGAGAGAATGGATCTTGACAAAACGTTTTCTGCGGAGGAAGTAGAGAAGGCGGTGAGAGCTATGGGCAGCTTTAAGGCACCAGGTCCGGATGGGTTTCAACCAGTTTTCTATCAGAAGTGCTGGGAGACCGTTGGTGCATCTGTGATCAGGTTTGTCCTTCTTTTCTTTGAGACGGGGAAGTTGCCCTAGAATACTAATGATGCACTCGTGGTGCTGATTCCGAAAGTGACAAAGCCTGAGTATATTACTCAGTTTCGACCTATAAGTCTCTGCAATGTGTTGTTTAAAACTATCACGAAGGCCATGGTAGGGAGACTGAAGAGTATTATGCCTAAACTGATTGGTCCTGCTCAGTCTAGTTTCATCCCGGGCAGATTGAGTGCGGATAACATTGTTGTGGTTCAGAAAGCTGTTCATTCGATGAAAAAGAAGCAAGGTCGCAAGGGTTGGATGCTGCTGAAACTGGATTTGGAGAAAGCCTATGATAGGCTGCGTTGGGATTTTCTAGAAGATACACTAAGGGCTGCTGGTTTGTCTGAGAATTGGGTTAAGAGGATTATAGAATGTGTGTCTGGTCCATCAATGTGTATTTTGTGGAATGGAGAAAAAGCTGAGCCGTTTAAGCCATCAAGAGGACTGCGACAAGGTGATCCACTGTCCCCGTACTTGTTTGTCTTATGCATGGAGAGATTATGTCAACTGATTGAGAAAGCAGTGGAGGATAAAAGATGGAAACCGATAAGATTGTCGAGAGGTGGTCCACAGCTATCTCACATTTGCTTCGCAGATGATTTAATCCTGTTTGCAGAGGCATCGGTGACGCAGATTCGAGTGATCAGGAAAGTGTTGGAGAAGTTTTGTAAAGCCTCTGGTCAGAAAGTAAGCCTCCAGAAATCAAAGATTTTCTTTTCTAATAATGTCTCTAGAGGAAGAGAAGAGAGAATAAGCAGAGAAAGTGGTATTGCATCAACAAAGGAGCTGGGAAAATACTTGGGGATGCCGATACTACAGAAAAGAATTAATAAAGATACTTTTGGAGAGGTACTGGAGAAAGTAGCTTCACGGCTAGCAGGATGGAAGAAACAAACATTAAGCCTCGCAGGAAGGGTAACATTGACAAAGTCAGTTCTATCATCAATCCCGATGCATACGATGAGTACGATTAGCATGCCAGTGGGTATACTGGAGAAGCTTGATAGCCTAGCGAGGAGCTTCGTGTGGGGAAGTGGACAACACTTAGTCTCTTGGGATAAAATATGCAAACCGAAGGCGTCTGGAGGTTTGGGGATCAGGGTGTCGAGAGATATGAACAGAGCCTTGTTAGCTAAAGTGGGATGGCGTCTGTTACACGATACTGAGAGCTTATGGGCCAACGTTTTACGAAGTAAGTACGGGGTGGGGGACATACATGACACAGATTGGATGGTAGGGAGTAGCTCTAGCTCGTCAACATGGAAAAGTGTGGTAATGGGGATAAGAGAAGTGGTTCTTGTGGGCCATAGTTGGATCACTGGTAATGGGAGGAATATCAGGTTCTGGACAGATAGTTGGATAGCAGGCCAACCACTCATGACTGAAGTGATTGCAGGGCTTCCAGAAGGATATGAAGGTATAACAGTTAGAGATATGTGGGGGGAAGGTGGAGGTTGGGATTTCAATAGAATTACCCCGTTTGTAACAGCTGAGAGAAGACTAGAGCTTATGGCAGTAGTAGTGGATACTGTTACTGGAGCAAAGGATCGTTTGGCATGGGGGCAGACTCCGAATGGGCAGTTTACGGTGAAGTCTGCATACACCTTGTTTACAAAAGATGAAAATCCAAGACCGCAGATGGGGAGTTTCTTTCGATCTATGTGGCGCGTTGTAGCACCTGAGAGAGTTCGAATGTTCCTCTGGCTAGTGGCAAACCAAGCAATCATGACAAATGCAGAGAGACATCGAAGGCACCTGAGTGGGACTGACTTATGCCAGGTTTGCAGAGGAGGAATTGAGACTATAATACATGTGTTACGTGATTGTCCTGCGATAAAAGGTATATGGGAGAGATTTGTTCCGAGAATGAGAAGGGAGGCTTTCTTCAGAATGCCGTTACTGGAATGGTTATATAAGAACCTATGTGATAACAATGCAGGTGGTGGTGTTCCGTGGGCTACTATATTCGCTTTGACTCTATGGTGGGGATGGAAGTGGAGATGTGGAAATGTATTTGGTGATACCCGACTGTGGAGAGATAGAGTCAAGTTCTTACGTGACTTGGCTAAGGGAGTTATAACAGCAAATAGAGCAGAGAATGCTCACATGAAGGAGAGACATATGGTTGAGATAATGGTGGGATGGAAGCCACCTTGTGTGGGGTGGATGAAACTGAACACGGACGGGGCATCACATGGGAACCCGGGGCCGGCGGCTGCAGGGGGAGCACTGCAAAACGGAGAAGGCGAGTGGTGTGGAGGTTTTGCGGTTAATATAGGTAGCTGTACGGCACCATTAGCGGAGTTATGGGGTGTGTACTATGGTTTAGTGGTTGCTTGGGAGAAAGGGGTGAGAAGGTTGGAGGTAGAGGTCGATTCTATGATGGTGATGGAGTTTCTTACGATAGGGATTGGGACACTCATCCGCTGTCCTTCCTGGTACGCTTGTGCCATGGCTTCTTGACAAGGGACTGGCTTGTCCGATTTGTTCATGTATATAGGGAAGCAAACCTCTTAGCTGATGGTTTGGCTAACCTTGCATTTACTCTTCCGTTTGGTTTTCATAGTTTTGTTGTGGCACCGATTGAGGTCGCTGTTTTAATTCATGAGGATGTTGCTGGACCGTTGCGGCCACGACAAACTCGTCTTGTAAGCTGAAGTTTGGGTTTCTTTTTTAAATAAATTGGGAGTCACTCTCCCATATTCCTACCAAAAAAAAAATGATCATAAAGTCATATGAATCATAAGTTTCATTTAATATATATTTAGATTAAATATATATATATATATATATATTATTAAAACTAAACTGTATACCATATAAAAACAAATAAATATTTTAATTTCATTGCAAAATATTGAGACCTTAATATTTTAATTTTAAAATTTTCATTGAATTTTAAAAATGATTATAAATTACTCAAATTATTAAAAATCTCACAATGAAAATTTTGTGATTAATGGTTTAGTTTTTGGTACAACAAATATACAAATGTAAATAAAATTATATGAGCAGGAAACCTCAATTAATAAATATCCATATTAAAGTATACTATATATTTATGTCAATATCATTTAAATTTAATTATATAACATATAAAATGAATAAAATGGTTGTTTTTATTTATTTACCAATAAAAATTATTTTAAATAAACAAGTGGGATTATTTTGATTTAGGTGATTACTCCAGTTTAATATATACATAATAGTTATTAGTTTCTCAATTATTCAATATATTTACTATTTCATAATACGTAATGAACACAAAATAAATAATAATATCTAAAAGTAATTTGTATATATACTATTCATTTTGGATCTTCGTCCCGCGTAAGGCGCGGATGTTCACCTAGTATATGAAAATTACTTAAAACATAAATTCAAAAGATACAATCCATACGTAGCGCCTAGAAAATATCTAGTTGATTACAAAATTGCTAAATGATTCATTGTTTTTCTCTTGCAATCTTTATATATATAAAAGGGTTTGAATCTCTCCTAGGTATGCCAACAAGGACGCCACGTCACTAATTAGCCTTCTATCATTGTGACACCTGTCCTCTCTCGAATCCGCACCGTTTCATTAACTCTCATGTGGTTTTGGGCTTTTTCGTTTATCTCTGGTCGCTGTGGTTTTCGAGACAGCCCAATAGCCCAACAGATTGAACCCTAATTGTGTTTTACACGCAGAAAGGATTTTACGGTACGTCTCTCTTCAGTGGTTCCCCTCTTCTTCCTCCTGTGACTTTCTGATCTTCATCTGTAACATTGAAACGCTTCCAGTTATATCTTCTTCATGTTTAATCCTTTATTAATTAGATTCTGCTTATCTTCCTGAAGGGGAATCTGCTGATTGGTCAAAGACCACTACTCCTTTCGTCAAGAAGGAATCAGGAGAGGGAGAAGCCATGGATGATCTCTTCACGGCGTATATGAATCTTGAAAACATTGATGCCTTAAACTCCCCTGAAGCTGATATGGAGAGTAGTAGAGCAAGCGGGACCAAGACTAACGGTAGTGACGACACAGAGGGAGAAAGCAGCAGCGTCAATTACGGGATCATAACAATAGCTTTACAGGAGTGTTTCAGTAGTCACTTTCTTTGTCATGCTTGCTCTGGTTCAGAGTTGGCGTACCTGCGAGTATAAATAGATCACCATTATTCCTCTTACAATCATCTTCCAAGCCGTGTATCTACTACACCTATAAAAAAGGTAAGGCCTCATTTCTTGAGAATCATCCAAGCTCATTACTTTTGTTATTTTTCTCGAAGGTTTTTTGGGACTTTGCTCTTCTGTTTTCATTTATTGAAGTTCTAATGGTGATTAACCTGTTTTTTGAACGTGAAAAAGATCCCACTCAGTTCTGTACATAAAGACAAATTCTTGATTTCCAAATTGTTATCTATTTTTGACTAGCTCTCTTTTCTGAGGATGATAATTGTTTGTGTTCAAACTTTTGGCGAAGCAACAAATAGTTGAGTTGGAGAGAAGCCACTTCTATCTGTTTGAACATTTTTCCAGGTACTTTGTATTTGCTAATCAATTAAGAATCCAATCAATTAAAGAATCTGTAATAGAGTTTTCCTGTGACATATTATGTATCTACACCTACAAAAAAGGGAAGGCCTCATTCCTTGAGAATCATGGTCACTAGAATCTATTACTTTGATGAAGAAATTCAAGTCTTTTGATTTGATGTGAGACATGCTTAATACTGACAATGTAATCGACATTGCTAAAGTTCTCATTTTGATGTAGAATATGTAAGAACAGTTTATAGCTCAAAATTGGAGCTTTATGAAGATCTAAGTTAATGTTTGGGTATTTGGTGCAGTGTTAAGAGGAGTGGCGACATTGAAAGTGAGGGCTATGAAAGAAGTTTGGAACATTGCATCAGTGTCTACAGGGATTAAGAACTCATTACTTCTGAAGGATGCAACAACATTAGTAATGGTAGCAATGGAAGCTCCAGTAGTTGTCACAGTAGCTAGGATAATTTCTTGGTAATTAGCAGAGAATGTCTTGCAAGAGGCTGTCTACTTCTCAAACGTACTTTGTCAAGGTAATGAATATTATTTTTTCTTTTTGATTTAGTTTACGTTTCAGTTCTTGGATATTTTTCCTAATGCTTCATTACTGTTGGAAGTTGTCTCCGCTGGAAAATAGTTCATGTTTCAATCAACACTCTGATGAAACAAATTAAAACAGAGCCAAACTGTTTGTGAATAAGTGAGGAATCTTTAGCTTACTTTACATGGATGTGAACTTTCTTATATCAAACACACATAGATACTTCAAATGGCAGGATAAGAAGAAAGTAGAAACAAAGCTAAGGCTGATATAAAAAAGCATACGTTACGACAATGATGATGATAATGAAGTTATGGGATCTACATTTGTGTATTACCGTTTGGTTTGCATTACTTTGAAATGATTCCAGAGCCTGTTGCTCATGTGTTTTTGGATGATTGTAATGGTGTGTCAAGAACTAGGCAAGTTTGCCTGTGATTGGGTTTTATTGTTTTGAATAAATAGTAGGAGACATTTTCTCCTGCATCCTACCAAAAAAAAAAAAAAATTTAGGTTTTTTAGTATTAGTTTATTTTGTGGAATTTTTTTTTTGTTTCGGTCATCTTATATATGTTATTATTAAGTTTGTAAGTCTCATGATCATTTTTGTGATTTGCCTTTTGGTGGAATGTATCTTTATTTTTTTCATCGGAATGTATCTTTAATTGTTGTAGTGTTTACTTTTTTATTTGGTGGAAGGTGTCCAAAATCAATCTATGGTCAAGTTTTTATTTGCTATCATTACAACAACGTAATTATTCTGAGAAAATGTAGAATATTACTCAGGCTCAAATAAAGTTAGAATATTACTCAGCTCATATAAATTTTCACTTTGCAGCATCAATCACATTCCAGTCTGATCAATTTAGTTGCATCTGTAATCAGGAAATCAAATTATAATACATCAGTGCCAACTGCAAACAGTCGCATTATTTTAAAAACTCTGATCCACACTGCTTGAAAACAAGATAGTGAAACATTTTTTTCACAGCTAGCATGTGAGTGGTGGAAGAAGAATTACTGAACGGCTGACTCAGGAAACGCCTATAAAATCAGAGTTGAATCAGGGATACATATAACATGTGTTATAATGAATTAGCAAATACCTTTTTAGGATCATATAATTAAATAAAAATTAATAAAATAACATACAACTAAATTCAAGAAGTAAATATAACATAAATAATGATTTGTGTTAAATCCATTCGATTAGGGTTTTAAAAATTACATTCGACTTACTTTCAAAATCAAAGTAAAACTAATATCAAAAGTAAAATAAAATATTACATTTTCATGAATTTATAAGTGAAATAAGTAGGTACTTACAAAAACAATAATAATGAAACAGTAGTGAATTTTTTTATAGAAAATAGTGAATTAATGTTTCACAAATTGAGAATAAATTAAACATATACAAAATATCCATTAAATTAGATTTAATGGTAAAATAAGTTTATGCTTTGTAAATACTGTGAACATAAAATGTAAGGTTTATATTCAAATAAATATGAAAACTAAAATACTAAAATAAAAATCTCAACCATAATTGTAATACTAATATGAAAATAAAAATATATTTGCGATAGTTCACTGAAAGAAACTACAATAGAATCTCTATAAATTAATACTCGATAATAATTTTTATAAATTAATAAATTTTCTCTGTCTTAACTTGGACCGGTTTAAAATTTGACACAAATCAATAAAATAATAAGATAATATTTTTTTTAGAAAATTCTATGTAAATATATGGTCCCATTAAAATTATAAATTAATATTAATTTATATGTATATATATTTTATATAAATAAGAACCTATTATTATATTGTTTGTTTTATATTCACAATAGAATTATCTTTATAGTTTCTTAACACCTAATATATTTTTGATGAGTTTTAGTAATATTATATCTAAAAACACATTTAAGTTCTATTCAATATATATTATATACACCAAATAATATAATAAAATTAATATAAATTTCAAAATTTTAAAAATAACAATTAATGTCTATTCACTAAAATCAAATATTTTTCTTATCTTAGAATAAATATATCTTAGAATAAATATATCTTAAAATAAGAAATCTAAATAAGGAAACTTCTTTAAATTGATATATCTATAAATCAATAAAATTTCAAAGTCCCAACATTATTAATTTATAGAGGTTTTACTGTATGTAAAAACCCGACAATAAAAAAAGTAGAAAAATTAAATAACTTATACTAAAAGAAACATATTAAAGTAAAATATATCTTATCACGTATAATTCCTCTTCACATAAAAATTTCCAAAAAACAAAAATTATTATCATATACATCTCTTGCAAATGCAAACCTGAAACACAAACCAAAAAATCGTACAAACTTAATAACTTAGATCACAACTAAAGTACATCCCGCCCGTAGGGCGGGCCGACTCTAGTATAGTATATAACTTGATCACGACGATATTACGTTCTCAAATTTTGTTTAGTTAGTTGCAATTTTAATAATTAATTGATTATAATGTCAGGACATGCCTCGTCATGTATTTTCAGATCGCAAGCGACGTGCGTTAAAACGTTTGCATCTGTAGCAAAATAAAGTCACTATGATCTTTGAATCAGTGCAATTTCTTTAGAAAAGAAAATTAATACTCCCTCCGTTTTTTTAATATAAGTCGTTTTAGAGAAACTTTTTTGTTCCAAATTATATGTCGTTTTCGGTTTTCTATGTAAAATTTATTAATAGTTAATGTTGTATGACCAATGGTAATATATCTTCTATTTTTTTATTGGTTGAATTGTGGTTAGGTAGATAATTAATGATGTTTTTGTTTAGAAAATATAAAAAGTTAATGATTTTCTTAATCTGCGTGCATAGATGTAAAACGACTTATATTAAAAAACGGAGGGAGTACATTGACATGATTATGACCCTATGATTTGATATATCCAGCTCAACCATTACAAGATTCACAATGATATGATCGTTCCTAAAACGTTCAATACTTAAATGCTTTTAGTTAACAACACTTTGGATGATTATTTGGTATACATAATTAAAAATAAAAATAAGCAAGATTAATAAAAGTTTCTATATAACAATAAACGAGATTAAAATGCTATTATGTACTCTTTCTGTTTATGAATAAGTGCCACTTTGATATTTTTTAATCTGTTTTTGAATAAGTGTCACTTTGACATTTTTCACACAGATTAAGAACATAATTGAATTGTATTTAAATTGTTATTAATTACACATCTTTCACCGATAATATTTTAGATAAATAAAACTATTTATAAAATTAATATCGTTTGCAATTAATTTTCAGCTGAAAGTAAATATAATTTGCATTAAAATTCTAAAATTACATTTTTGTGTAACAAAGAAAAATGTTAAATTCCTTATATATTAAAGGAGAAACATTGTAATAAATGTGTTCACACTAAACTGGAAACATGTCACGTGTAAAAGCATTGTAATAAATGCGTTCATACTAAAATAGACACATGTCATATGTAGAGAGTTTTTCAGCCAAACATTGTAATAAATGCGTTCACACTATGTACTTTAAGTTTTTTTAATAAAAAACTCACATGCATGGTTATTCTTTACGTTATTTTTACTGTTTACGAATAGAGCTGGATAAATTATTCATAAATTTTGATTCGATTCGTTATCCGTTTTGATTCGAACCGAAAAATCCTTATCCATTTTAATTTGAACCAAAAAATCCGGATATCCGTTACTCTACGAAGCAAATCAAATATTAAAATGCAATATCCGTAAAAAAAGAAGTAAATCACAAATATCAATATTTATAGGAACCGATATCCAATACGATCCGTTATATGCATATATATACATATATTTAAAGAATTATATATAAGTTGTATATTATAGTTTATATAAATTTGACAATATTTTTGTTTCTAAATAATTTTATTTTAAGAATTTTATTTTTCATGTATTATTTTTTAAAAATGTCATTTAATATTAATTAACAATATCTTTATATATTTATCAACCATTTTTATATACTTTTACATACACATACATGTGCACATTGACATGAACACCTTATAACTAAGTATTTACCACAGCTGAAATATCTAATTTTTTGGAAGATAAAATATTCTTTTTCTTAATGCTTCTTTTACTATCGACCAAATTGTAGTAAAATAATTTGTCTTAATAATTTTTTTTATTTTTTTAACTATTATCCGTTTAGAAACTATAATATGAAACTATTGGTTCGACATCACGATTATCTAAGATTCATAACATAAAAACAAACAAATAATAGTAATTTTTGATTATCATAGGATTAAAAAAACAAAAACATCAAACATTTTAACCGAACAAAACCAAATAAATATTGATTTAAAATGATAGTTATATTTTAGGAGATTAAAAACCAAAAAAACAACTTAAAACCAAACCGATATCCAGATTAAACAGATTAATGTCGCCTTATTAAAAAATAACAAAACTAATAATCACATTCATTCCGCACAAAAGCGCGGATTACCTAGTGACACTTATTATGAAATAGACGGGTAGTTGATAAACCAATGGTTCGTCCAAGGTTGTTGTCTAAGACGCATTATCTTCCAAAAGTCAATGGATCGAACTCAAAGACGTGCATGGTGAATGTCCAAGACTTAAGAAAAGCAACTTCGTAGTTTCTTTTAGATATAAATCAAATTATATGCGTCAAAACCAAAACCAAAACCAAAACAAGAAAATTTCTTTCTCCTCTGTTTTGTTTCAAATGGTTGATCAAACTATGGATGTGGTTGTACATGTCAGTTCTTCTGGAGGAAATATTTTCCGACCAGACAACGCATTGACCCCAGAACCTAGGAGACAGACACACTTGTCAGCTCCTGCTCCGGAGAAAATACTGACTCTTTTTGCCTTACGACTCGCTGTTCTTGAGAAGGTTGTTTATATATTACAATATTCTTCTGTTTTTCTTTTTAAATTTATGAGTCTTTTTTCTCAAGTTCTTAATGTGTTTTTAATGAACTTGTAACCACAGATTGCTTCACGGTTGGGATCTTTAGGATTCGTATGGGCCACCGTTGTTCTTCTTGGTGGTTTCGCCGCAAGTTTAGAGACATCAGATTTTTGGTTTGTTACTGTGATTCTTGTTGTGGAAGGAGCTCGGATTTTCAGCAGAAGTCATGAGCTTGAAATGCAGCATCAGTCTAAATACACAATCTCTGGAATCAACACCTTCCGGTTACTTGTCAGACAATTTATCAGAATTTTCCGCAAGGAAGCTCAAATTGCTGGGAACAACGATATATCATCGGTTCAGGAAAGAAAAACAGAACAGAGGACTGCGAGGCAGATCGAGCGGACCAGGACATGGACAACCTCAGATGTTCCAATGTTGCCTTACACAGGATGGGTTTTCGTTTCAAGAAACGTGAGTCGAGTCTGCTACTGGCTCCAGATTGCTTCTGCTTTCGCTAGCATTATCATCTCCATGATCAAGCTCATCAGGCAAGATTATGGAGGCAGCGAATTGAAATCCAGAAGCACCAATCTTCACTCGTCTTTAACTCTCTTCTACTCTCTAGCGCTCGCGGAGGCGCTTCTCTTTCTTGTTGAGAAAGCTTACTGGGAATGGATGATCAGCGTTTACAAGATTCTTGATAAAGTGAATCAAGAATGCGGTCTCGAGAGGTCTGGAACTGATTCAGTGAGAAGATTCTTCTACAACGCTTACTCGAGATGTCTAAATGGGAGCATCTTTGACGGATTGAAGATGGATATGGTCGTTTTCGCCATGGAGCTTTTGGTGTCAAATTCTCCTGATGAGCAGCTCATTGGAGCAGAGATTCTCTATAGATTCTCAACAAGCCAAGACTATTCCGTTGATACCCTGCAGAAGATTGGGACTAATCTAGAGATCATAGAGAGGTTGGTTGAGATGTTGAATTGGAGAAACAAGAATCAAGAAGTTATGAGAATGTCATCTGCAGAGATTCTCTCAAGATTAGCTAGTAAGAAGCAAAACTCTCTGAGAGTTGCAGGGATCCCTGGAGCGATTGAGTCCATCTCTTCTATTTTAGATAGCACGAGAGATTCGGGTCAAGCCACTGATGAGATTGGAGAAAATAGTATCAATCAAACCGATCGCTGGACGTTCAACAATCTTGGATTGTTGATTTTGAAAAGGCTAGCTAGAGATCATGATAACTGTGTGAAGATTGGGAAAACAAAAGGGTTGCTTTCAAAGATCATTGACTTCACTTATGCTGAGAAGAGGTTGCTGAAGGATCCAAATCTTGCGGCTAATAGAATCTTAGCTGTGAAACGGTCATTAAAGCTGTTAAGGAAACTGGTGAAAACAACGGGTGCAACAGGGAGAAACTTGAGGAGAGACATCTCTGGGATTGTCTTCACAGTAAGCAACATTAGGGAAACATTACGCCATGGAAAGAAGCAGCCTGGTCTGCAGAAGCTTGGTGCAGAGATCTTGACTTCCCTTGCGCTTGACGAAGGTGCAACTGAGAAAATTGGCGGCACAGGCGGGGTTCTAAATGGACTTCTCTGCATATTCTTGAATGATGATATTCCAGGGAATCAGACTAGTGGCGTGAGAGACTCTGTTGGTGAGACTATAGCAATGCTAGCTCAAGGAAGTCAGAGCAATTGCCAACGCATGTTGAGATCAGATGATGTTCTTCAGGGCCTTGTTGAGGCTTTGAACAACCCCTTGATTCGGTCGAATGCAGCGAGAATCTTGAGGAATCTATGTGCATATACAGATCCTAATCAAGTTATGGAACAGCTGAAGGAAGTTAAATCAGCTGGAGCAACAGTAAGTCTTGATGATCTTGATTAGATAGAATTCATTATCATCACTAATTGTTATCTTGTCACACTACAGGTTCTTAAGGCAATAATGTCTGAAAAGAGCAAACCTCAAGAGGTTATGGTGGGATTAGCACCGCACATTTTCAGGTTAATGAGTGCTGATGAATCAAGAGAATTGTTCGAGGAAGCGGGAGTAACCAAGGAAGAAGTAGCCAATGCATTAGTCAACATTCTCAAGAGACATGAACAGCCAGTGCCAAAAGTTCCAAGAATCAGGAGGTTTGCAATTGAACTAACCATTCAGATGATGAGAACTAATCCTGAGACGGTCAAGACTTTCCTAAACCTTGGGATGAAGAATGAATTAGAGACAGTCTTTGAGACTGCAGCTGAGGTTGAGAACTTTGATATATTCTCGGGCACGGTTGGCTTGGCACGCCATGGCTTAACGATCAATGAACTCACCGAAGACGCAATACGGTTATTGAGTTAGTCTCAGACCTCACAGCCACATGGAATAAAAGTTTAAACAACATTGACTTTGTCTCAATCCCAAGTTGTCTTCAAATCATTGTCTTTGCTCATCATAGTGTCTTTAAAATGTGTATCAAATTGGCCCATTTTCTTATGTTCGTTCTCCACATCATCTGCTTTGCTTCCTGGAAATGGGAGCAAAATACATGTGAGATGCATCTATATGTTTATAAATACGATTAGTGATCAAAGTATAGGTAAGATGATGATCTCGTTATATGTTCATAACTAGAGGATAAAAGATCTTTGGTCAAAGCCAACAAGAGATGATTTTCTTTAACAAGACTGACTAGGTCATGAATATATTTATATAAATCATAACTAGATGATAACTTGTCGTGGCAAACCGTTTAAACACTTAAGCTTTCCTTTCTAATTTTCCCAAACCAAAACAAAATTATCTAGTTTTGAAGAAACTGAGTAACCAATGTGGAAACCGTTTCGTAGGCAGAACAAATCCCACAAGAAAAGAGGCTACAAATTTACTTTTACTTACAGAAAACTTTGTTAAAGGGGTAGGAAAGGATAGAGTTTAGAGTAAAATATTAGAGAACGAAAGAGAATACGAAGAATGGAGAAAATAACAGAAAGGATATGTATATTGCTTATATTTCTATATACAAGAAGATACATATTTATACGAATATAGAATTAAGATATAGAATACGTAAATGATATATTTGCATATAGGAGAGAGATTAGGTCATCTTTGCACGAATGAGAGAAAGTAGATAAGTTCATGCAAAGGCTCTCACGTCTGGGCCTTCTGACTGGCTATCTCCAAAGCCACCTAAATGACGAAAGAAAAAAAAAAGCTGGATATTGTCGTTTCTTTGCTGAGAATCAGACCGTACCTGCTCTAGAGTGGTTCGCAGGACTTCAAGGAAATTACATTGATAACTTCACTCCACTCGTCTCCCGCGTTCTTAAAACAATACTTGGTCTTCATAGAAACGAGAGCAACGGAGGCCGATCTACGGAACCTTAAACAAGCCACTAAGATCAGACATTCCCAAGCCCAGAGATATCAAAGCCATGATCTAACACTTAAACGAAGGAGTGGCCCTCACAACGCTCAAGAACAGAGTGTGGTTCTCTTCGAATTCCAAAGAAGAAATGTCGGTAGGAGCGCCTACATCACTTGATGACGCATTCAATCTAGCCTCGTATTTTACAGGACACGAAGAAGACGTCACAGCCCTAAAGGAACAATATAATGCAAACAGAAATAACCCTAACATAAAAAAATACCATTAAATCCAAAAGATCCCGCTACTCGATGACAACATTCCTTTGCAGTTAGCAACCCAAACCAAAGTAGACCATCCAATTTCGATGCGAACATGTATTGCACCTTCCATAAACGAAAAGGACACTCTACAGAAGAATGACGAGGTGTTCTAAGGAATAAAGAATACATAGAATAAGAGAACGGTGACGACTCCGAAATAGAAGAAGGCCCCGTTCGTTTGTACATCTGAAAGATGCATCCAGATGGTCCATCTAGATATCTTATCCAGATGCTCCATCTGGGTGTTGTTCGTTTCTTCATTTCGTCTATGCATCCAAATGAATGCAACTATGTTCGTTTGCTTGTCATTTTTTAACTTTCATCTGCATCTAGGTGGACTTGTTAATAAAATAACTAAAATATATTTTTTTACGTTTCAGCGGAAAAATAACATTTTTACGGTTTTGGCCGAAAATATTTTTGCGGTTTTTGAGGAAATATGTGTTTTTCGCGAAAAAAGACATTTTTATGGTTTTGGCGGAAAAATACGTTTTTTGCGGGTTGGACGGAAAAAATGTGTTTTGAAGTTTTGGCGGGAAAAGTGTTTTGCATGAAAAGTTTTTTTCACGATTTTGGCGGGAAAATACATTTTTTTCTAGTTTTGGCGGGAAAATACATTTTTCCAGTTTTGGCGGGAAAATACATTATTCCGGTTTTGGCGGGAAAATACATTTTTCCGGTCTTGGCGGGAAAATGCGCTTTTCCGGTTTTGGCGGAAAAATGCGCTTTTCCGGTTTTGGTGGGAAAATAAGTTTTTTTTTCCTCGTTTTGGCGGGAAAAAATACAATTTTCCGGTTTTGGCGGGAAAATGCGTTTTCTGGTTTTGGCGGTAAAATTTCATTTTCCAGTTTCGGCGGTAAAATACATTTTTTCGGTTTTGGCGGGAAAATGCGTTTTTCCAGTTTTGGCGGGAAAATACATTTTCCGGTTTTGGCGGGAAAATATGTTTTCTGATTTTAGCGGGAAAATACATTTTTCCGGTTTTGGCGGGAAAATACATTTTTCCAGTTTTGGTGGGAAAATTATGTTTTCTGGTTTTGTCGGGAAACTTCCGTTTTCCAGTTTTGGCGGGAAAATTTCGGTTTTGGCGGAAAAATTGTATTTTTTGGTTTCGGCGAGAAAATGCGTTTTTTTTTGTTTTGGCGAGAAAATGCGTTGTTTCCGGTTTTGGCGGGAAAATGTTTTTTGCGGTTTTGGCCAGAAAATGCTTTTGAAGTTTTGGCGGGAATATGCGTTTTTTGGGTTTTGGTCGAAAAGTGTGGTTTTACAGGTTTAGCCGAAAAATGTGTTTTAATGAAAATGTGTGTTTTATGTTTTTTTGCGGAAAAATGCATCTTGCGGTTTTGGCGGGAAAGTGTGTTTTTCCGTTTTGCGAGAAAATATATTTTTTGGTTATAGCGAAAAATTGTATATGCAAAAAAATAGAATTTACGGTTTGAAAATAATATTTTGATTTTAAAAGGTCATTTTTGTCATTTATTATTTTGGACTGAACTAGATGCATCTGTATCCAGATGCACCATCAAGACTCACCTTCATTTGGGTGGGAATTTGAGATGAGTTCAGCTGGGTGATCCATCTGGATGTAGCATTATAATGCACTAAACGAACATCAATTTGCATCTTCACCCAGATGGATCACCTGGGTGAGCAAACGACCAGGGCCGAAACCATATAGTCACGCTGAGGAACAACCTGAAGGTGAGAACCCTTCCAACAAAAGAACCCGAGAAGTTAAAGAAGAATCACCTAATTCGCCTCCACCAGAACCCAAGAAGAGAGTCAACATGATCCTCTGGAGAAGCACGTCCACCCCGACAAAACGACGAGACAAATCAGATCGCCCTAACCAACGACTCCCTAATGATGTCGCAACCCTGCATTGGCATAACATTAGCAATCTGACGCCCACAAAGTCTGAACAAGAAAGACGAGCCCAAACCTGCTTCGCCATCTCGAACCAATAAGACAGCGATAGCACGACGTTTCGAGAGAATTTCTAAAGAAAACCAAGCTCGACGGATGCTCAAAGTCCCGAAACTCCTTGAAAATCCAATCACTTAAAAAAGAATACGAACTAGAAAATAGCTCGAAGCCTCACGGCTTCAACCTGGGGGGCAAGGGTACTTACTGCTCGATGTAAAAATGGTACCACCCGACAAGGAAATGGCAATACCAGACGTAGTAGTGGATCAACTTCATCTACGGAAGGTCAAAATTTTGCAAATTGGTCAATTTGGATGGGAGATCATTATCGGAATCCGAGAACCAATGTCCGGCTCAGACCACGAGATAACATTCAACGAGCACAAAACCTTTAACGTCGAGTAACCTCACGACGACGCTTTGATAATAAGCCTGGACGCCGGAGGATGCGAACTCTCACGAGTGATGGTCGACACAGGAAACTCTGCAGATGTCCTCGTTTAAGACGCCTTCAGAAGGATGAGTTTCATTAATCCCTTCTGAAACAAGAGATAGACCACTAACTTAGACCATGTGCATCGCAGGGTTCTTAGAGGGATTTTTAGGCTTGGACCCCGCAAAAAGGAAAAAAACCTAGAAGGAAAACTATGAGATAAGAGCATGATTATCCATGTCCCTATTTTTTTGGTCTTTAGTGTTTTTTATTATTATTTCTAGCTTAGGACAATATTAAGGACTTTTAATGAAAATTAGGATTATTGGTTGGACTTAATGTTGGTCCTTAGGGTAAATTCATTTGTTGAAGAAGGTGAAATTCATTTGTTGAAGAAGGTGAAATTTGTGAAGAAGCAGAATTTGTATTACATTTGATTTTGAAAATAAAACGAACCAACTCTTGGAACATTCCTTGTGCTCTATCTTCTTGTACTTATCCTTCCATGTTTTATAAAAACATTCTTGCATTTCTAGCACTTCGTGGCCAGCAAGGTTCATCACACCCACAACAGATAGCAAGCTTGCATTCTGGTTCTTGACAAACTTGACATCACCAACACCTATCACTCTCATCAGCCAACCATATACATGACAAGTCTCCAATCTGTTCCACTTAGCTAGCTTAACGAAGACACCACCCGGTTCCCACACTCTAACACAAAGAGATAAACCCGAGAGTCCCTTTCCCATCAATACCTTTTGCATTCTCCAATGTCTTTAGCATTTTACTCACGATCTTCTGCTGATTCTCTCTTCTTCCTCTTAAACACATTTGATCAAACAGCTGGTGTGCAACTAAATCAATAGCCCCCACTGACTTTTGAGCCAACTTTTCCACCGAATCCATATCTAAAATGTATGCTTGTTCAACCTTTGGAGCACTCCAAACACCAACATCGTATGAATCATTGACTAGAAGTTGTGAGCTACTGTTCTTAAGCAAAGCAGAATGCAATTCATCAACCCTATGGCTTGGTTCCGTAAGAGAGTTTAATACCTGAATCGAATCTTTTCGTGGAATGAGATGATTCTCTCTTACTTCTATTTCACTAAATGATTTTAGAAGGGTTTAAGGGTTTCGAAAAATGGGTAGATAGAACACCATTGTTCAATCATCAGAGGAGGAGGAAGAAAAAAACTCGCCAGCTGTCACTAAGGACCATCTCAAAAAACTTCTTAATTAAGGACAAATGACTTCCGTTTCTTTGTAATTTCTGCATTTTTCATTTATTTCTCAGCCCAATATAACTTAGGACTCTGTCTAAGGACACCAATAAAGATGGTCTAATGATCGACTTTTTTTGGGGGTTTTTGTGATTTTCGCGGGCCCCACTGGCACGTGGCGGCCCGCGATTGATTCCTTTCTTTTTTTGTCTTTTAAAAAAAAAAGAAAAAAAAAGAAAAAATTAAAAATCTGAAACCCCAAGTGGGGTTCTAGCGATGCACATGCCCTTAGTAATTCTTGTAATAGTTAACATGACCGTTCGTCTAGTATACCGGGAAAAAACCATGTAACTTAAAACATTTGTATATTGTGTAACTTACTTTCCACAATGTTTACAAACTTGCATCAGTGATTGATTAGTGGTATTGTAAGCCTAGCCATTAGAATACTCATCCACATGAGAAGGTAGAAAACTAATATTAGTAGCTGCATGAGTCAAGCTTGAAATGCAACATTATTCATCAACTACTTGTCCTAATAGATATATGTCTCTAATCTTAAGTGACAAAATTAAATGCCACTTCAATCGTAGGTTTGGCATCGACAAAAGCTGCTAAAAAGGCGATATGGTTGAGAGGATTGGTCAAGGATGTTGGTCTTCATCATGATTAAACTATTGTGTTATGTGATAGTTTGAGTGCTATCTGTGTAGCTAAGGATCAGGTTCATCATGAGAGAACCAAGCACATCGACATAAGATACCATTTTCTAAGAGATGAGATGAGGATTGAAGTGAAAAAGGTAGGAACAGCCGATAATCTTGCGGATGTGTTCACTAAGCCGGTTCCTCACAACAAGTTCAAGCATTGTCTTGAGTTGCTAAACAGCTTAAGCTGTTAAATATGGCCCTGATAGGCGTCTGGACCTAAGGGGCATCTGGCTCGAAAGAGCATCTGGCTCAAGTGAGGGTATCTGGCTTTGAGGAGCATCTGGTCTGACGGGACATCTGACATCTGAGTTCGACGGAACATCTGAGGAAAAGAGAGAGTCTGGTACATCTTTATTCTAAGCACGAAGAAGTGCATTTTCGTACATCTGATTATGGATGATTCAAGTAAAGGTGGAGATTTGTTGAAATATGCCTTTAATCTGCGAGCTGACATAGATCGGTCGATCTAGTAGTCATGGATCTACCGATCTCTATAATTGATCTATCGATCCCAGAAGTATGGATCTGTCGATCCCTGGCACAGATCGTTCGTTCCCTTGCCAAATCCGAGAAATATGGAAAGTTTCATTTAACGTTTTATTATATAATCTTTTAAGTTTTTACCCTATTATGTAGCATGGAGTGTACTCTGAAAAAATCGCATCCATCAATAAAGTACTTTCTTTTAACGTGGGCGTGCTAGGGGTGAACCATATTAAATCTATGTGTGTGTGTGTGTGTTTTTTTTATTGTTTATCAATCTGTTAATCTGTTTCTTCTCATATCCGTCACAAGGCTGGGCAAAAAGTCTGAATCCAAAGAACCAAACCGAACCCAATCCGAAAAAGTAGTACCGAACCAGAACCAAAATTGATTAAATATCCGAACGAGTTCAAAATTTTGGTATCTAAAGAACCATAACCAAATCCGACTCGAACCGAAGTATTTTGGGTACCCGAATGTGTCCGAAATAGATTTCTATACCCCCTATATAAATATATATTATAGATTTATTGTCTATTAAAAACATCCAAAATATATAAGATACTTTTAAATTATCTAAAATACTTGAAAATATATATAAATAGTCAAAAGTAAATGTCTAAAATAGCAAAAATATATTCAAAACACCAAAAATACTAATCTGTTGATTATATATCCAAATATTCAAACCAAATCAAATTATATGTTAAGTTTAGGTATTTTGACATATGTTAGTCAAATTGTTTTGTAATATATTGTTTTGTTTATAGATTTTGAGAAATTTAAAGTATATAATGAATTTTAAAATAATTTTAATGGGTTATCCGAACCCGCAAAGATCCAAACCGAACCCGAACCGAAACTTAGAAATACCCGAATAATACCGAAATCTTTGACCCCAAAAATCTGAAATCTGAAATCCGAATAGACCAAACCGAACCCGAATGGATACCCGAACGCTTACCCCTATCGTCACAATAATCAAAGTTCTTTGAGGATTCAAAGATATGTTTATTTGTAGTGTTTACAATTTGTAGGGCTTATAGATAGGAATGTCAAACAAGTTGATCCGTCCCGTTCCGTTTCGTACCGCAGCGGGCTCGTCTTCGAGCGGGTCACGGCGGGTCAGGCCCGCGCGGGCTGCGGTCCTCAAAATGGCTGACCAAACCCGTACCGCAAAAACATATAGGTCTTTGCGGATCGGCCCGCGGAACATTTAATTACAAACAGACATATGGCTTCTGAACGCTTGAAGACATGATTCATGACGCTTTATTAGTTTTATGACGCATCATAAGTGTTTAGTCGGATTGAACTAGATAAGGCAATATACTTGTTAGTTGAAGATTTTAGTTGGATCAAAACACTAGTTTATTTACTTTTGTTAGACTCCAAACATTATAAAATAAACAATATTTTAGTTGCTGAATCCAAATATTATAACTCATAAGTTCATAACAAATGCTTTAGTTTTCTGAATCCAAAATTAAATAAAACCAATACCAAATAAAAGATGCTAATCTCAAAAATAAATAAAAAGAAAACACCAATCACACTTCTTGTTCTTCATCTTTATCACCAACAAGCGACAAAAAGATGAAAATTCTTTTCTTCACCATCAACTTCATCTTCTACAAATAAGAATAATAGAAGTAGTTAAAGATATATTGAAACCTAAAACTCCAAAATGTATGATAATGTGAACAAGTACATATTGGCAAAACTATGAAGAACCCATGGCGGGAACTAGATCTTTTTCTTCGGTGGAAAGTGAGTTTTCAAATTTCTTATGATAACTTGAAGAAGCTCCACCGGTGCAGATCGAAGGCCTTCTCTCTCTCTCTTTCTCTCTATCTCTCAATGTTTTAGGTGAAAGCAGAAATGAGGACTTAGGGTTGCGGATCTTCAAAATCCCGCAGGTTAAGCCCCTCTCGTTTTCGACCCGTCCCGCTTTCTATCTGTTCCGCTTTGAATCCGTCTCACGAGGCCCGCAATTTTACAGACTTACCAAATAGAGATCCAATCTTACCCTGCAGCAAGCTTTTATGGGCCAGGCCGACAGTCTAGGCCCGCGGTCCCAGTCCTTGATTTGATTGCCATCACTGCTTATTGATTGCCACTAAAAAAGTTTGAAGATAATGAAAAATATTAATGCAACGTCGAAAGTTCACAACGTAATTTATTATATTTTGTTTATTTAGATGTCGAGAATCTTTACTCACCCACCCACTCACTCACTTTCTCCATCATTTGGAATTTGACTTCCGTTCCTCTCATCTTCATCTCCCAAGTATCATCATCACTCTTTCAATCTTCGTAAGCCCTTTTTCTCTGCGCTGTTTGTCTCTCGATCTGTGTTATCACGACAGGTTTCTTCTTCTGTTTGATGGTTTTCAATTGTAAAGTTTCATTCTTTGATTCAATCGACAATTGATCCAAATGATGTCTGATTGTATACTGGTTGGTTTTAAAACTATGGATGATGAATATGATTGATTACTGAAACTCTTTAGCAATTTATGTGTTTCAGTTGCAAAGGTTGGATTACAAGATCAGTTAACCATGGATTCTTATGGAACTGACACGGTTAAGGAATTAGACCAAACTAGTGAGGAAGAGTATGCAACACAGTCCAAGTTAATCAAAGAGTTTATAACTATTCCCAGCATTGACAAAGCTTGGATCTTTAACTCTGGTTCTGGTAATGAATGACCAACCACCTTTCACATATCAAACTTCTTTGAGAACTTTGGAATTAAAAAAATTCACTTATACTGCAGGTCCTCAGGCAATGGTTGCCATGAGTCAAGCAAACCTTTTGGCTAATAAGAGGAGGAAGTTTATGTTATCTGGACATATCTCAAAAGAGAGTAGTAACCTGTCTGTAAACTTTCACTGGGCGCCATTTCCTGTGGAGATGACCGGCGCATCTGCTTTTGTCCCCTCTCCTTCGGGTCTGAAGCTCCTTGTTGTCCGGAATCCTGATGATAAAGAATCTTCTACAAAGTTTGAGATATGGAGTTCTTCTCATCTAGAGAAGGAGTTTCATATTCCACAGAAAGTTCATGGCTCTGTATACGTTGATGGATGGTACTCTACTTTTCTTTTTTTGGCTTATTTCAAATTCAAGGTCTTGGAGAGGTAGAAAAATTGAGTGAGGCTTGTGTGTGTGTGTGAGTGTGTGTATGATGCAGGTTTGAAGGAATCTCTTGGAACTCAGATGAGACTTGTGTTGCTTATGTTGCTGAGGAACCATCTCTTCCCAAACCTACATTTGACCATCTAGGCTATTACACGAAAGACAATGTTGGTTTGGACAAGGATATTGGAAGCTGGAAAGGTCAAGGAGATTGGGAAGAGGAATGGGGAGAAGCATATGCCGGAAAAAGGCAGCCTGCCCTGTTTGTTATCAATGTTGACAGGTTTCATAAAAATAATAACAAGAATAGTTACTCTTTACATTTTCTAATTCTCGTCTCTCTAGCAGTGGAGAGGTCGAGCATATCAAAGGAGTTCCAAGATCGATAAGTGTTGGACAGGTTGTTTGGAGTCCAAGCAGTAAAGGCTCAGCTAAGTATTTAGTTTTTGCCGGATGGTTAGGAGATAAAAGAAAGTTTGGTATTAAGTACTGCTACAACAGACCATGTTCCATATACGCAATAAAGTTTAGAGACGCTTCGTCTGGATCGGATGAACCAAAGTGAGTTTGTGGTTACTATAACTCACTAGAAGACAACTTGGTAGTTCCTAATTTCCGATAAAATCTTACAGAGTTTGCGTTTACTTGTGTTCCAGAGATAATGCAAAGGAAGCATTCCCTATTCATAATTTGACCAAGAGCATAAGCAGCGGTTTTTCCCCACTGTTCAGGTTTACATCTTATGAAATTTTTTGAATTATGTATTTACCAAAAGCATTTGTTCTCCTTTCTACTCTGTTTACAACTGAGCCATCTTACACAGCTTACTTGTAGTTGTGTTAACGTGCAATGTTCGTTTTAGTTATGACTAGTTAAAGAACTTACTCTCATCTTTTTCCTTCTCTCACAGCAAAGATGGCAAGTTTCTTCTGTTCTTATCCGCAAAGACCGCTGTTGATTCCGGGGCGCATTGGGGAACCGAGTCGCTTCATAAGATTAACTGGCCAAGTGATGGGAAACTTTCTGAGATAGCTGATATTGTTGATCTGGTGAGATTATACGTACCTGTTTTTCCCTATAGAAGCTTCAAACTTTCTATGAGCTGGACACTTTTTGTTTCTTAACAACTTATAACTACTCTCTCTACACCAATGAATCTGTCTTTATAGTGGCAATTAAACTAAAAAAATCACTAACTGTTATTTGATATATTCAAATACATCTTGTAATGCAGATTCCAGTTGTGAATTGTCCTGATGATGGTTGTTTCCCTGGACTCTATGTTACTGGCCTGCTGAGTGATCCGTGGCTGTCAGATGGACATACTCTTATGTTGTCTTCCTACTGGCACAGTTGTAGGGTAATACTCAGCCTAAATATGCTAAGGTGACTGATGATTTGATATGATAAGTTTCCAAGTTATCTTCTTCTGCTGCTACGCTAACTGATGGTAGAAAAATTACAGTGGTGAACTGTCACGTGCCAGCCCTAATGATTCAGATTGTTCATGGAGCGTTCTTGCGCTAGATGGTGATGATATTGTTGCCGGTAACATCCTTAACTCTTAATCTCAGTTACTAACTGTGACAATGTCACCTTAAACTTAAAACACACACCAGGTTTGAAACATCTGTATGTTTTCTTTTCTTCTTTTTTTTCCTGAGTAGTGTGTAGCAGTCCAGTGAGTGTTCCTGAAATTAAATATGGAAAGAAAGTTGTTGATCCAGCTGGGAGGCCTTCATGGCAGTGGTTAGATATCCAAAACCCAATATTTAAAAGCTCTGAGAAGGTTAAATCATATTAGCCAAATCCTCTAGATTCGAATGATGTTAATCTTTTTCTGTACTAATCTTTCTGTTTCCACCGCTTCAGGTCACATCTGGGCTTTCATCTCTTGAGTTTAAAATTCTCAAAGTTCCAGTCAGTAATGTTTCTGAATGTCTTACCAAAGGTACTTTAACTCTCAATCTTATTTGTTGTTTTCGTTTTTGGTTGATAAACTTTCTGACTAATTAATTTCCATATGATCAAGGGGCCAAAAAACCAATTGAAGCTATATATGTATCGTCTTCAAAGTCCAAGGAGAATGGGATATGTGATCCTTTAGTTGTTATTGTCCATGGAGGCCCTCATTCAGTCGCACCTTGCAGCTTCTCCAAGACTTTGGCATATCTCTCCTCAATTGGATACAGTCTGCTGATTGTAAATTACAGGTTCACATACAGCTCCATTTCCATTAGTTAATCAACAACCTTCTGGAGATCCTAACTTGTGTTTTTGGTGATTCATTTGGGTTGAAAGGGGTTCGTTGGGATTTGGGGAAGATGCTTTGCAGTCTTTACCTGGGAAAGTTGGATCACAAGACGTGAATGATGTGCTCTCGGCTGTAGACCACGCTGTTGAAATGGGACTTGCAGACCCGTCTAGAATAACCGTACTAGGTGGTTCTCATGGTGGGTTTCTCACCACACACTTGATTGGCCAGGTAATGTAGTTCACTTCACTCACCTTTGTAAGTTATGGCACCGGAATAGAATTCTTATACCAAAGTTTTGCAATAGGCCCCGAATAAATTTGTGGCAGCAGCTGCTAGAAATCCTGTATGCAACCTTGCGTCAATGGTTGGGATTACGGATATACCTGATTGGTGTTTCTTTGAAGCCTATGGTGACCGGACTCACTATACAGAAGCCCCATCACCCGAAGATATGTCTCGGTTTCATCAAATGTCTCCCATATCACACATCTCAAAGGTCAAAACCACACCACTTCCGTTCTTCTTCGATAAGTTTGAAGACATTCATTTAATGATCCTTCTTGTGCAGGTGAAAACACCCACTTTGTTTCTCTTGGGAACTATGGATCTCCGTGTTCCCATTTCAAACGGAATTCAAGTAAGATCAATCTGCAACTCGTTCAACTTTGCAGATCCAAAACATTATTGGTAATATTGTTTATTCATGTATTCTTGATTTGTATAGTACGTGAGAGCCTTAAAGGAGAAAGGCGTTGAGGTTAAAGTGTTAGTCTTTCCCAATGACAATCATCCCCTAGACAGGTAGACAAACACAAACAAACAAATGCTGTCTTCTTTTATATTGTGTATAGCTGTAGCATCTCTATGAGAACGTTTGTTCATAGCTAAATCATCTTGTGATTGTTTAATTATGCAGACCGCGGACGGATTATGAAAGCTTTCTCAACATTGCTGTATGGTTCAACAAGTACTGCAAGCTGTGAACACCTCATTTCTTTTTTATTTTCTGAATATTGGGTTTATTAACTGAAGGGGTAAAAAAAAGAACTTTTAAATTAAAGAGACTTTGGTCCAGTGCGGTTATATAGCCTGGCTTATCTTCGATTGCTTGCACCAAGACGACTTCCGATTTGGAGTTTAGAACAAGGGTACTTTCAGCTCATGCCATAACTATTTAGATGATAATTTAGAACAAGGTTACTTTCATCTCATACCATAAATATTTTGAAGATAATGTAGCTTGGGAGGTGTCTGCAAATGAAAAACTTGAATGCGGAAATTAAGGCTTTTAAACTCGACCCGGATATTGGATCGTCCGCGAACAAACCGTTGATTAACAAATAAACTAATTTTGTTATATAATAATATATTATATTTTGAAAAATATAAGAAATATTTTATTATTTTACAATATATAAAAATACTTAAATTTAGTTATTTTTTGTTTTTATTTTCATTTTACAAACAAAATATCAAAAATATTTAGACTATTAAACATTTTTTTTTTGTAACAAATTAGGAGTTATGGTATATAAAAAAAAAATCAAGACTTCAAATTCATAAGTGTTAAAATGTCTGAATAATAAATTTTTGTTATCTCTAACATCGTTCACTTCATTTTCTATAAATAGTATGAACAAAAAAATCAAAAACATAAAAAAGTGTCGAAGAACATACAAAGATGATAACAAAGGAAGAAAATATTACAGAAAACTAAAAACCTAACTTCCTATTTAGAATACAAATAGATTCTAAGAACGTAATTAAAAATCTATAAAAAAGGTAAAAGTTACCTAGTGGGTCAACTATTGGTTCAACTAGTAGCTTGATTATGGGTTTAACTGTTTTTATGAGTTTTATTGGATTTTTAAATAATGGTTTTTGTTAAAACTCAAACCAAATTATTTATAGGATAACTGGATTTCCGGTTCGACCGTGGATCTGGGTCGGGTTTCAGAATATTGAGAGCAAATTAAACTCTTAAAGACTTGGGAATAATATTGTCCTAGATTTTGACCATCGTTGAAACTTGGTTATATATCCTTTTCATTTTAGTTCATCAAACTGAAAATCCAAATTATTGTTAATTTAAAATATTTGATTAGATATACTGTTGTTTGGATTTGTGTTACTATTGTTGGATCAGTCTTATCCGATTTCGTAACAACTGTTAATATGTTGATAATTAAGATTTAGTGAAACCAATATATAATTTATTCTTTTTTTTCAAAAGAAAAAAAAAAAATATATATATATATATATATAATCTATTCTATTAAGTAGGTTTTATAACCTCTTATAAATATGCTTGTACATAATATTTGATACAAAATTTTGCAATTTTTTCTTTAAAAATATCGGTTAAAATGAACTGCTAAGTACTCAATATTTAAAATTGATTAGATTAATATTGATTTAAATTAGTGTAATTTCTAAAAAAATCACTATTTTGGTTTTGTAGAAAATTTCTGTTTGGGCTGTTACTTGGCAAATGTTAAGAATATATTTCAATTATCCAAGTGTTTATGCTTTTAAAAACAAAATTTTGAAGAGAAATGGTCTCAAATATCCATAAGTCTACAATATCTTCCACGCAACATCCTAACTAACATAGAGTCCGGAAATTGAACTAATTGCCATAATTGTTTTGCTAACAAAACCATGTTAAACTTGTGCATCATATGGAATCAGGATCTTCTCTCTCTTTTTGGTAAGCATTCTCATTTTTTCCAGTGAGAAGTTTTTAAGTAGTATAAATTTAAACATATAGAATACGGAATGAACTGAAAATCAACTCGTCAATTTTTCATTTTTATATCATTTCGTGCATAATAATTTGAATATTAAATTTCAAAATAGTAATGTAATTTATGTGAATAGTACATACTTGACATAATTACGTTTCAAACCGTGCGTGAACATGAGAACCAAGGTGTTTTGAAGCTAATAACATATCGATAAGTTTTAAAATGTAGCAGTAGAAGAATTTTAACAATTATAAACGTTTAAAATCGATATAAAAGAAAAAGAAAATTTGCAAACATTTAAAAAGTGGATAAGTTGAGAATAAGTCATAGCAGAGAACCAAGACGGTGCTGAGAAGAAAGGATATACAACACAAAGTTCAACCCCGAACTAGAGCATACGCTGAACCATAATGTCACTGTTTAGTTTGCATATTTTAGACGAGAATTCCAAAATTAAAATGTCTCTAGAGAGAATGCTACACAAAAGATTTTTTTCTTTGGTCAACTACTTAAACTCCATCGTTGAACAAAATGGGTTTGCAAAAGTCTCTGATCCCATTTCTTGACCCTAAACTTGATTATGAGTTGAGGATTTTGTTGATTCCAGATATCTTCTCCCCTGTTAGTTCCAACATCACATTATCAGAGACCAAGAACCAAAGTACACAACCAATAAATTAAAAAAAAAAGACAGATTACGTACCTAACACGTCAACTTCATGCAGCGAAGCTACTAGGTTATCTTCCTTTTTCTTGATCTCAGATCTGAACTGTTGTACACTGTTTAAAGTGTCTACAATTCTCTGTTCCTTTGTCTCGAGCTCAGAGCGAAACTGTTTTACACTGGTTAACATGTCAACAATGCTCTGTTCCTTTGTTTCCAGCTGAGAGCAAAACTGTCTCACACTGGTTAACATGTCAACAATAGTCTGTTCCTTTGTTTCGACCTCAGAGCCAAACTTTCTTACACTGGTTATCGTGTCTGTGATGCTCTGTTTGACCTTACCCAACTGATGTGTGATAGAGCAAGTTTGAGAGTGTCCAAGCTCAGAACCAGGTTTGCGATGGTGGCAAAAGGGTTCTCCTTCTGCAGTGGGCTTCTCCATCTCACCATGAGATGTATGGAGGCTGTGGCTTTGGACTCGAGCTCGCTTGCGTGCCTGAGTCTCAGCTTCTGCAGGATCCTCTTCATGAGGAAGTGAGAGGTTCGGCCTCCTCTTAGGTGCACCTGTTTGCTCACGGTTGGAAACTTCTGCGGCCTTCTGTTTATCCTTGTGCTGATTGGGAAGATCAAATGACAGTTAACCATCTTACTCCCAACATCAAGAAGAAGAGAAAAGTCAGACACAAACCTTTGACGATTTTGATGCCTCAACAAGATACCAGTTATGATTTTTTAAGTCTAAAGTTTCTTGATCTCCATCCTCATAGACAACCTGTTAACCAGCATACAACAATAAAATAAAAAACAGAACCATATGAAAGAAAAGTGTAGCACAAACAAACAAGATATATATATTTATATTTATATAGAAGCCTGATATAATTTGGCCTTACCATATGTCTCTTTCTGGAAGGATCATATGAAGTAACTTCACCTCTATAATACCTGCAGTAAAAATGTGATATAGCTCATTTACAAATATAAATATGCAACCAGGTTCAGCACAAAGGAAGCAGAGAGAAAATAACGCTTACATCTTATCAAGTGGCCACCAGACTCTGATTCTTGATCCAACTAAAGTTTTATCATACTTTCGGTCATCAAATGCCTGCCATTGAATTAAATCAGAACAAAGATTTAAATAGAAAGAACTCGATCAGAGCCATGCATAGTGATAGGAAGCTGCAACCATGCCTAGCTAACTATTGTTTTCCGCATTCCTTTATATGACCAACAGCCAACAGTTACTATATGTGAGTGAAACTAAGAAAAAAACATACTTTCTCTGTGTCTAGACTGTGTTTTCTCTTTGCGTTTGTATTAGCAAGAGTTTTCTCTGATGGTTGTTGCATCACTTCTGTCTTTGACTTTGAGACTGACTTTCCAGAGGAAACGATTGTCTGAAAACACAATTAAAGTACACTCGTAAACAGCACAAGGACAGGGAAGACAGCCATGTAAATTACTCGAATACAGGTCAGGGAACATCTTTACCTTTTTGTTATCACCCAAAGAAATGGGTCTCTCTGACTGCTTCGTTGCTTTTATCTCAGAGGTGCTTCTCTTTGTAGGAGGAACAGTAGGCTTGGCATTACTAGCAGAAGCTATCTTCTTTCCAGACTCCTTTGTCAATTTAGCTTGGGCCGTACCTATTTCTTGAGAAGCACTAGCAGTAGCAGCAGATGGTTTGGCCTCCATCGAGCTTTCCTTTTTCTTCTGGTTCACAGCACGACCAGTTTCCTCATCCAGACCACTGTTGATAGCATTGCTGTCAAGTTGTTGAGGCTCATCATCATCTTTCTTCTTTGGTATATCCTGCCGATTAGAAAATATACTTAACAAGGCATGTAAAAACAACTGCCAGAGAAACAAACAGGTGAGAGAGAGAGAGAGAGCTTACACTGGATGCACCTTCGCATATGAAAGCCACCACATTACTATACTTATCTAAAGAAACGCCTGATGATTTCACTGCTTCAGCAAGATATGTTTGGCACTTGGTAGAACAGTTTAGCAGAACTTTTTCTGCCAATCTCCGTGATATTGAGGGAACCTAAGGGAAGAGAAGTGGAAAGAGTTAAAAACAAAAGATGCATGCATATATTGGTTGCTGAAACAAGACTAAGAAGCTATGGATGGATGGATGCATGACCTCATCAGTCTCGTTGACATAATGCAGAATTGGTGCAAGCAACTTTGGAGGCAAATCATCGCTTTCTTTTAAAACATGGGTCATAATGTTCTCCATATCCGAAAATACTTCCACTGGATGATCATCCCTGGAAAGGAAATGAAATGAAATATAAGCAACACTCAGTTATTCCAAGCAGCAGTATAGACAGTTAATGAGCTTTTTTACCTTAAGGCCTTGAGAAAATGCTGGAACATCTCAATACAGAGTGCATCATACACAGGATCCAACATCAGATAAGAGACATCGTACTTAGCCACAGTGTTAAGGATGGAAGTGCTTTTGGTATAGGAGAGACTATTTTTGTCATCTAGATGTTCAAATGATGATACAATTAGCTTCAATACTTCCTGCCCCCAAATGGTTACAAAAGAAAGCTGTCAGTGACTGACTATATTTTCATAATTAAGATGAAAACAACTACAAAAAAAAACAAGAATGTAACTTACCCTCATCTGTTCGTCAACATATGGAGCAGTGGGAGCATTTATTCTCGTAACCTGGATGAAGCAGGAAGCGACATGGACTCTCACATGGACATTCCAATGCTTGAAGAGTCTTTCATCGACTAATGCTTTCTTCAACGGAGAGAGTGCTTCCTGAATCGAGCTAGGAGGTGACTGTTCCACCTCTACCAAGCAGATGAACAGTTTCTGCATACAAATTAAAGGAACGAGCTTTCAGAAGATAACTCTAACAAAATCGAAGCAGCATTCAACAAAACATGTTTCAAATTTTAAGCACATAAAAAAAATACAGTTTTTTTTTTTAACTTGATCCTCCTAGTAATACTAAAGTTGTGTTCTTTGGTCGGAAAGAGTATAAAAGTTGGGTTCTTTGGAGAGAATGTAACAAAAGGAGCTCACGTCGAGAAGGTGAAGAAGCGTATCAACAGAAGACGGTAGAAGAAGAAGAGCTTTGCCAGCTTCCAGAAGGCGCTTCTCGAGCTCTTTAGACATGAATGCTACCTCCTCCTTGAGTTTCTCAAAAACCCTACCAGAGAAGAAGCGACGAGAGTCTCGAACGGTCGCTGAACAGCAATAAGGAAAGGTGGAAACTTTCTCGGTCCTCAGCCTTGTTTTAATGTAATAAAGACTCCAACTTTTCACAACAAGACCTCAATATAAAGCATACATTGTCTTTATATGCAGATATTAGTAACGTTTGTTGAGGACTAACGACGTCTTAGTGCGATCTAATCATGATTTGGATGTTTGTTTTGCAGTAGAAAGTTTTACTAACGCTTTATAGTTAATCATTTTCAGTATCACATGTAAACAAATACTGAATAAACTAAAGAGTACTTTTATCAAAATTCATTAACTATTTTCACAACTTAAAAGATTACTTAGACTTAGGATTGGCGAATTGCTGCAATTCTTGTTGAATAGCCTGGATACTCCCGTAGAGTCACTTTGAAAGTCGCAATGATGAAATCAACTGTTAAAATCTTCAGAGAAATTATGCTTTGAGCAAATACGAGCCAGAAATGTCGAAGAAACTATGCCGCATAAGCCGAGCATGTTTAAATAAAGATACGAGATCAAACTTCGTATATATCATTTCGGGAAAGGAATGATAGGGATTCTATCCGAACATGAAATGATCGGAAAAACATTCTTGCGGAATTTTTTTGCGAGAAATAACAAGTTTTACAAAACAATCTTCAGAAAACAAAGGACTATAACAAAGCGCTTAATGGGAGGCAACCCATTGATAAGTTTTCATTGTCAGTTTTATTTATTTTCGTGTTTGCTTTGTTTCAGAAAAAAATTATCCGAGGAGACGATTGCTCTGAGCATCGACTGATGAGACGAGTCGATATCGATCGGTAGTACACCACCGCCAGCGTCTCCACGGAGTGACATCTGTGAGTGTCTTGACCAACCCTCCATAAGCTTTGTTGATTGTATCAATCCATTGCACTCCTACCGCACAATTATTACCAAGAAGTATTTGTCTCGCAGTCAGCTCTTTAAACATGTGAAACCGATCCCTCCTACACGTCATATAGTAAGAACATCCATAACCAATCACCCACTTATCATGACACTGTGTATATGTTTCCGATAGTGCATCATCCTCTCAATAAGGATCTATCACAACCGCTGCTTTAGATTCTTCGCCATACTTCTTCTTTGTAACATAACAGTCATTCCTGGTGTATGTCTGCTTCTTTCAGAACCAACAGGTAATTCTAGACCCTGAGCTTGATTTAGAACCGACCCTAACATTCCTCACAAAATCTTTTTTCTCAGACTTTCCTCTAGCATAATATCATTCACCATCTTCATGTGAAACCCTAGAGGTTTTAAGATCTTGATCTCTAGACCTTGCAGAACCCGTCACCTCTTCCAAGGATAATGTTTCCTTGCCGTATTTAAGCGTTTCCTTGAGAGAGCCAAAATGTGAAGGTAGCAAATTCAACAACATAATCACCTTGCACCTCCCCTGACATAGCTACATTCACGCTTGACAGGTAAGACACAAGAGCCATCGATATTCTCATCCATATCCTGAGTATCAACCATCTTGAAGATATAGAATTTGTGCTCCAAGTGAATTATATTCGGTAAAGTCTTGGAAAGGTAAAACATCTCCAGTGTAAACCATGAAGAAGCACCTGAAGTACACAATTCGATCTTCCTTAACACATGATCTCCCACACTAAGAATGATCAGATTCATCGTCGTATCTGATCTTTCAAGCCTTTCAGCTTCCTCTTTCACCAACTTCTCCCTGAAATACATCTTTGTCTTGCTCCTTCTGAATCTCTGATACCGAAGGTGACATAGACTCTTCAAATACATCCTTTAAACCAAGGACAGACAGATGTTGTAATACTCCGTCTTTAAAAAAAAATAAAAATAAAATAAATACAGAGCTCGGAATAGTATCAATGGAAAACCCCGAAGTTGGACAAAAACCCTAATTTTGGTATTATGGAATTTTTCGGAGAAGCCGAAGGCTCGGGAAATATTTACCCTCAAAGTTAAAGTTAGTCTGGAGTTTATTAAAAATATTCAGCTCATAAAATTAGGAACGGGAAAATATTCAGGATTGATCACAGGTCAAAAATATGCTGGAAGGGTCGCAATCGCGCAAATCGACCGAGAAGCTCGAGGTGTCACAACACAAGGGATCAGAAAGTGGTGTCAATCACTTAGCAAGCTATCTGTCTACGAAGCACGACATGTCTCTGCAGGAATGAGTGTTTCATGCAGCTTGACAAGCAGAAGCACGAGGTGTCACAGTATCTTCGAATAGCGCATGCGAACTGACATCCAGTGGCCGTGTGTCGCGACGCATGAACCCCAAACATGCTGAGAATCATGTGGACGTGGTGGTGTCTCCTGGAATGTAAAGGAAGCATGCATCAGGGCATGTGGACGCCCATGTGTCGCCACGCATGCGACCACAAGCATGCATGATGACACACATGCGATCGGGTGGCTCATTCTTCCTGGCTGGCAACTTCTATATATACCCAGCTACCTGGTTCATTTTCACTCAATGAGACACACCAAGGAAACTCCAAAACGTGGGTTAGAGAGAGAGAGAGAGAGAGAGAGAGAAAGAAGTGAGGTTCTTTAGAAGTATAGACATTTCCGTAGACCGATAAACTGCCAGGAAGTTCCGAAAGACTGTCTAGAAGAGAAAGAAGGTTCTTTCGGAGTTTTGATCAGTCAAGACCAGTCCATTCAAGACATTGACGTTGGGTTTTGGGATTAACATCACGGTACGAAGACGAAGATTTGGAGGGGAGAAAAATGGTTTGGTCAACTTCCGGAATCAGAAAGTCAAGCCACATCTGTTAATCACTGTGAGTCATGGTTAATTTTTTGTTAACAAATTTATAATGCAGGTTCTTGACATCAGAGACGGCTTCTGAGCTATGAAAGCCGTACCGGTCTAGGTGTCATTTTGTGGATCTGAGGCTTGAGACGTTGTATGGGCTAAGTGGATAGCAAGACTAGTCTAACACCCGGATTATTGTGATTGTGTGATTATTATATGTTTTTATGGTGTGTACCTCGTGTTGGTACTGTTGTGTGAGAACCTCCTCATATCCTTTTGCAGGTGACCAGTAGAAAGGACCATAGCGCCCGCGGAACTGTAGGAGCTAGTGTAGATTGGAAATCTTTTGCTAAAGACTCGTTTTCAAGATATATGAATATATGTTTTGCTTTTGGCTGCATCCATGGACCCTTATGTATAATATTTTAGGCTTGTGATCTTCGTGTTTTATATATATGAAATAAAATATGTTTGATATTCGTGACATGTTGAATCTGATTTTAGGTTAGTCCAACCTAACACAACTCTATGACTCGGTACGGTAGGGGTGGGCGTTCGGGTACCCGTTCGGGTTTAGATCGAGTATTTTAAATTTTCGGGTATTTCGGTATAGAGGTGTAGAACCCGTTCAGGTATTTCTAAACTTCGGCTTGGGTTCGGGTATTTTTAGTTCTGATTCGATTATTTCGGATCGGGTTCGGATATTTAGATTTAAAAAAAAAAATATTAAAATTTTCATTTCTCAAATTCTTGTATTTAAAAATATACTCCATCTGTTTTTAAGTATAAGATGTTTAGGTAAAATCACACATATTAAAAAAATTACTTTTAGTCTTGAAAGTATCTGTAAAACTATAAATTAATGATATTCAACCAATTAATGGTATTTAAAAATTATTAAATATGATTAGTTACACAGTTTTTAATAAAGTAAAAGTTACCTAGAAAAATAAAAACATCTTTTATATTGGAAAATCAAAATTCTGTAAAACATCCTACATTTAGGAACGGAGGGATTAACTTTCACTTCACTATTTTTTTATTTTTAATAGATTGGATGGTTAATAGATTTGGACATAACATTTTGAAACTAAAAAGACATTAATTTGGTTATTGTTTTTAAATTTTGGATGTAATTTTTTGTTAATTCTTGAAATAAAAAGTTTGACATGCATTTTAAGTGAGTAGTAAATTATTTACTCTGTAATTGTATGTATATCATATAAACTTAAAGTATGTGTAGTATCAATATAAATATTTATATAAAATAAAAGATGTAAACTACAAATATAAGATTAATTATACATATATTCGGTTATCGTCGAATATCCATTCGGGTTCGGATATTACCGTTCGGGTTCGGATATCTAATCTCTCCTAATTCAATACCCGTTAGTATATTTTGCTACTTCGGTTCGGATTTTGGTTCCGGTTTTTTGGATCGGGTTCAGGTGCGGCTTCGGATATCGGGTAAAGTGCCCACCCCTAATGTCGTTCATCGCCTGGTCGCTTCTGTACCCGAGTATCCTCATCTTGAATCACTTTGAGGTACACATGTTCAAGGTTCGTAATTGGTTCCTGGCTTCCTGCATAAGTAGCGAGGAACAAACAGTTCCGAACACATTCTCATCAAGATACATCAGAAAGTCATGGACCTTGTCTTCCTCCCATTGTGCCCTTAGAGTTACACTGAACTTGCATGTACATCCATTGCAAACACAGCTCAGCATTGGACGGTAACACGACAAACTGTGCCAACTCTTTGTAAGTTTTCCAAAGCATGTCTCGATCATGAGACCAGCTTGATGGCAGTTTGCAAGTTACTTCCTGAGATGCTGAACACGAGGTCCGTTCGTCACACGAAATCGTCTGCATATGTGTTCCAACAAGTCTGTAGCAAGGGTTTGTGTGAGATGTTCAATCGCAGCCTTTGGTCAATCGTCATCTTGATCCATTGATGGTCTTCCAATCTTCATAGTCGGATGAGTCTTCAGCTGGCTGGGGAAGACTCCCGTCTACAAATCCAAATTTCTTCATTGAGCTCAAAGCAGTCTCAAGGTTGATAGCCATCCTTGTAAAAAATGATGTGAGATAACACTTCCTGGATTGTCGCTTCGGTGAGATCATACGGCAAGATCGTACGCCTTTGAATATCCATCGTTGGTACCGTGACTCCAGATCAAACAGCTGAGTTCTCAGTCATGTTGTTATCGCCCATATCGCAGAACCAAGTTTTCAGTCGTTTAGAAATCAAAAAGGAATCAAGACTAAGACAACATATAAATCACAAAAATATTTGTGTCTGATACCATGTGAAATAGTTGCAGAGAATAGAGAAGGTTTTCTTGTGTCTTATTCACGTTAGAGATCAACTCTATATATACAGCTTGTACAGAGAAATATCCCCATGTAACCTAGCTATAGGATTATGTAAACATTCCTTACAAGGAAGATTTCGTATTAACTATCGTATATACTCCAATAGATAAAGTGATATCAGGAACTTGAACATCTCTTTTATATATTACCATATATTATAAAGTGCCAATATAAAGTACTAACAATATATTACCATATATTTCTCTAACAATAATTTAGTCAATTCTTTTATTTATTTAAATCTCACTCCTAAATCTTAATCATTACTATTACTATATTTATCATTTTGATTTTTAATCGTAAAATCATTGAAACTAATATTTTATATTATCACTTTTATCATATAATATATGATTTAAAGCAAGATAAATTACAAGACATATATGTGTACATTCTAATAATCATATCATATATAAACATTTCCACTAAAATCTCATATCATATATATAAACCTTTTTTTTTTTAATTTGAAAAATTTACCTGAAATCAAAACTCTAATCGTAAACCAAAAACTTAAAAACAATATCTATAATACCGGAAACATATTTGAAATATCCAAATATACATAATAAACACATACTTATGATCGGGTCTAGGGTAGGACCCGGACTCAAACAAAGACCTGCGGGTAAAAAAAAACCCAATAGGTTATCTTCTCCGGACCTGAACTAAACCTATAATTTTGAGTCGGTTCGGTTTGTTTTTTTGATCCGGATATAATTCTCATGTCGAAAAGAAACTTACGTAAAAGTGTACATATAAAATCTCAAATAAACTAATTTGTAGATTATATAGCTGTTAAAAATTATGTTTTTCGATATAATAAAACTTTGTATTATAATATAATCCAACAACTCCGCGCTTTCCAAGCGCTGGTCAAAATCTAGTTATTACTTAAAATATGATATGCCTGACGATTTTGTTGTTATCTATCTATACTATTATTTATGAAATGATTTAACTTATTTGTCATGATTTCCATGATTTTAGTTAATTTTGATTATTTGTCATGTTTTAATTATGTTTAAGCTGAGTTATTAATTTATTAATAGTTTTAGTCGAGTTCATAATTTATTAATTTAGATAATATAACTATTTTTTTTGTCAGCAACAAAACAGACTCATATAGACTCTGTAAACCAAACTGGTAGCTCTGTATCCTTATGGACTACGAACGAGGGTTACCTTCTTGCACTACGTGCTAGACTATCTGTCCTTGAATTTTGCGTCCTTGGAATATGGATGAGCTCTGAGCTGTGGAAACTACCTTGCAGGATCTTTATATCTTCGAGATAACTTGCAAATGCGGGCCATTCGTCGGGTTCAGAAACCATCTTCACCAACCGAGAACAATCCGTCGCAAAAGTGACAGTAAACTGTCTTAAGTTCCTCATACATTCCATCGCCCAAATGAGTGCCTCTATCTCCGAATGAAGTGGTGATTGACTCACTCTAGTGTTCCTTGCTCCCAATAAATTATCAAAGCCTTCGAGAGTGCTGCACCATCCTTGTCCTGAAAACCTATCATTTTCTTTCTAAGATCCATCCGTAAAGCACCACCGACCAGGGATAATTGGAACCGTCTCGGTTACTACTGAACGGGCCTGATCAGTTCTTTGTGCATGATTAATCTGCGCCTCGGCCCATAAGGCAGACTCTGTTTCAGCCAACTTAAGAGTATCTCGAGGGTCAATATGTAATTAGATATAACTATAAAATATGTAATTAGATATATAATTATTTTGATTTTGCTTATTTGTCATGTTTTCCATGATTTTAGTCAATTTTTCTTATTTGTAATGTTTTATTAGGTTTTAGCTTAATCATTGATTTATTAATAATTTTTAGCTGAATCACTGATTTATTAATTAAAAAAAATACTCGTAATGAATTTATATATAATTAAAAACGAATTTTGATTTAATAATATTTAAATCTATATGTTATATTAGAATTCTTATTTTCTTATTTGTCATATTTTATTAGGTTTTAAGCATTTATACAGGTCATTGACTTATTATTAATTTTTAGCTGAGTATTTATTAACTTTCATAAAAATCTAATGAAATTTATATATAATAAAAGACGCATTTTATTTTAATAATATTAAATTTATATGTTATATTAAATAATTAATTATAACTAATATAATAAAATTGTGAAAATATATTTAAAAACTAAGAGAATTCTTATATATAATGTGTTGCTATCTGAAAACAATATTTTTTTTATTATAAAGTTAAAAAACTAAGATATAAAACAGTTTATAATTAAATATTAGTCAAACAAAAATATTTATATAAAGATATTTTCTAAACTATTTCTAATATATGAGTGTTTTAAAACTTTTAACACAATAATAAGTATATATTTTGATGAACGTTTTTTTGACATATATAAATAATTTGATGTTTGATTTTACTATTTAAAATCATAAATAATAACTTAACTTGTGACTGAGTTCAAAGTAATTTTTCTTGCTTTTAATTTAAAACATTAAGTTTAATCCGTGAAATACTATAGCTTCAGTTGGTCACCACTAGAAAAATGAAAAAATGAACAAAATAAAAACTAAAATTTCATTTGAAGAATTGAAAAAATATAAAAAAAATATGAATTTTTGTTCAGTTTGTTCCTTATCAAAATTGCATTGGGATTTTTTTTTCTTATAAATTCATTCCTCAATGGAGAATTTAGAATTAAAAGTGGGATATACCTTTCAATAATGTGACTAAAATTTCAACATAACTGGTATAAATTTTGAGGAACAAAGAATTCATCATAATTTTTTTCCTTCAACATGTTCACCAATTAGAGTTTTATAATTCAGATTTCTGAATTAATAAGACATAAAATAATAAGTATTCGTAAAATGATTATGTCCGCATGTGCGGGCAAAACACTTAGTAATCATTTATTTGTTTATCTAATTTGATGCATGTCCATAAGACATATGTATATAGTAAAAAATAATAATTTATACACAGAAAATCATATTTGCTACTTTTTAGAGAAGAGAATCAGGATACATATACGTACATAAGATTTATGCATATCGTAAGTTCATAATTTTAGAAGAAAAATGTATTATTTTCATTATTTCCAAATTCATCAAATTTAAAATAAAAATATAATATTTTAACTATTTCCAAATTTATCAAATTCTAAACAAAGTATATAATATCCGAAATTAATGAATTATAGATGTGTTGCAGACTTGCATATCTCATCTATATTATTATTTGCAAAATAATTTTTAACAACAAAGCTCTCACGTTGAAAGTTAGAACGATTAATATATATACTACCTTTAATGTATTTTATATATAATTAATTATATAATCAAAAACAAATTTTTATAAATAATATTTACTTTTTTTTTTAAAATAAGATAATTTTTATATATTGGTTGTTATCTTAAAACATATTTTTCAATTATAAGATTTAAAAATAAAATATAAAACAATTATAATAAATTAAATAGTTAAAGTCTATCCTTAATAAATTTTACTTAAACATATATATATGTAGGTAGATTTTTTTCATATATATATATATGTTTGATTTAATTTTTTAAAAACATAAATAATAAGTTATTATGCTGGTTTTTGAATTAACAAAAAAATAAACTAATAAATATTTGTAAAGTGATTAAGCCCGCATATGCGGGTAAGACACCTAGTTTCATAATATTTCTAACGTACCTGCCAAGATTCCGACAAACATTTTTTTTTTTTGAGAAATAGATTCAAACAAACATTTATTTAAAAAAATATTACTTAAAATATGATACACCCGACGAGTTTGTTGGTTTATCATAATATTTCTCACATACCTGCCAAGATTAAAACAAACATATTTTTTTTTTGTTTTTTGAGAAATAGATTCAAACAGACATTTATATTTAAAAATAGAAACTATCAATATTAGATTGTCATGATGGTATCTAACTTAAAATATTATCCATGTTACTATAAATTAGTTATTTCTTTCCGCATTGTCGAAATTAACTTTTAAAAAAATGTGCATATAGAAAGTACTATTGATGAAAAAATTGCATTTTTTAAAAAAAAATATCTATTTGTATATTATCATTTTAAAATATGAAAGTAATTTATAGAAAAATAGTAAAAATAACTTTAAACAAATTTTTCTAACAAATATCTTTTGTGTGAATATTAATATATTTATATTTTTAACTATCAAAAACTAAAAACTTAATAATAAAATTTTCGTTAAGATGTATGTCACATTGTATTAGTTATAAATTTCAGTAATATATGTTGTTTTCAAATTTATTTTTATTATTTGTTAGAACAATATATATGTATAAAATGATTTTAAACATATCTTAAGAACATTTAAAATTGAAATATATATATATATATATATATATGTATATAATTTAAATTAAAAATATGCCATCAATTGAAGTCACTGCCACTTGAGGATATATTTCTACACCACATTTATATGTAAATATTGTCTTATACGAAATGGTCTAGCAACTGTATTGTGAATTTTTTTATCTAGAAAATCACGTAAACAAATGTCAAATGAACATAAAAATAACAATTCTCACTTAGTATCAAATCAAAATATTCAAACTAAAATCAAACGTTAAAAAAAAAACCCGACCACTAGTGTAAATATCAATAAGGGTTTTCAACTTTAAATTTTTTCCAGTCTTTATTATATAGATAAATAACATAATTATTGAGTCGGTTAAGAGCATCTTTAATAAAAAAAATTAGTGTGGGTTCTTAGAATTAAAAAAAAAATAATAATAATTGAAAGAGAAGAGAGAGTGTAGAGAAAAATTCTAATATAAGGATATTTTAGAATTCTATTAGAACTCTATATGACACTTGTATACTATAGATTGGTTGAATTTTTTTTTATAACTAATGTCAGTTATCTAATTATATATTATTGAAATATTTGTATTTTTGTTTAAGAAACTCCTTAAAGTTCTTACTGATAAATATTGCTCTAAGGCCCAGTGAAAAGAGATACAGGGAAAATAGGCCCACGAAGTAACACCACAAATTATCTTTTGCTAAGTCTTTTATGATAAAATTAGGGTTTTCAACCTTTAACGTTTTGCCAAAGATGAGGAGAGATAGAGAAGATGGTTACACTTCTCGAGGAGAAACGTTAGTCTCTCTCTCTCTTATCCAAATTTTCATTTCCTCTTTTCAAATTTATCTTTGACTTGTATAGATTGTGAGTTTGCTTTTGAGGCCTATCATTTTTAGGTTTTTTCTTTGACTAAGCTGTTTTTGATTCTTCAGTCTAGTAGATGCAATTTGATTCTTGGAAAAGTTAGTAACATGTGTTTACGGAATGCAGAAACGGGCAATCTCCAACCATACGTGATGCACTGCATTATGTCAGTGCTGTGAGGAACACATTTCATGACGACATAGGGAAATATGAGACATTCCTTGAGGTCATGAAGGACTTTAGAGCTCAGAGGTATATTACCTACCGGCCTCTAGTCTCTTCCCATTTTGTTTTGTCCTTTTCAATACAGTTCAACAGAAGGTATTCGTGTATTGTTGATTTTACTGTGTTTATTCATGTTGGTTGCAGAGACGACCATAATGGTGTCATTAAAAGAATAAAAGTTTTGTTCAATGGTCACAACGACCTAATATTAGGTTTTAATACTTTCTTACCCAAAAAGTATACAATAACCTTTCCGTTGGAGGAAGAGAAACCGAAGACCAGGGTAGGTTTCCAAGATGCTTTCAGTTTCGTCACCAAGATTAAGGTATGTTATGTAATGTACGTGATGTGTAAATTACATATTGAAGTAATGTTTGATTTTCTCTTATCAGTTATGATTTACTTTAATTATTACCTTTGCAGGCAAGGTTCTCAAGTGATGAACATGCGTATAAAAGGTTTCTAGACATCATGGAGATGTATCGAAAGGAAAGAAAGTCCATCATTGATGTCTACGAAGAGGTATATATGTTAAAGAGGGTTAAATTTATGAACTTTCTGCCTCCTATCTTATTTGTTAGAGCGCTAGTTGTAGTGCACTTCTCTGATTATCGTCTGTTGTGTAGGTTACTATTCTCTTCAAGGGTCATGATGATCTGCTCGTGGAGTTCCTTAATTTCTTACCTAATTGTGCTGCAATTTCTGACATGCTTCCAAGGCATTCTGATAAGGTCAGTCTAGTGCATTTTGGCCATACATCCTTTTCACTATGGAACTAAATGTCTCATTTTTCGATTGAGATATTGATACATACTCTTATTTTCTGTGTAAGGTCGAAAACTGTGATGAAAAGCTGGTTGTTTTCTCTGGTGGTAATTCTACTGGAAGTAGGTATTCTGATGGCTTGTTACATTCTAGTGAATGTTCTATATATAAGCAATTGATATCTTTGTGATATGCACCCTTCATCTTGTATACTGCTGTTATGTATCTTAATCGTGTATACTATAATCATGGCCAGTCTTGTCTTTGTTAACGGCTTCAGTGGTCCTCCGTAGTTTAAACCTTGTTCTAAGGTAATTAACTTTTGCAGATTCCCTTGCTAAAGAAGGTCAGGGAGGCTATTTGAACGTGGCAGAAAATGGGCAAATTCAAGAATATCAAAGTGGTCAAGATGGTGGAAGAGATACAGATAGAGATGACAAAACAGCTAGCAGTGTAAGCCAAATTATTGCCTCCTTCCAAAGGATGTGAGTGACTCTTTTTCCATAATAACATCGTTCTACTACACTGGAATTACTGCGTCATACAGTTTTCTTGTAAAATGGTTGGTGTTTGCCCATGCAATATCCATATATATGATAATTCTAAAAGTGGTCTTTATTAAGATACAATTTATCATGACGCTGTGTATCTGTTACCGATAGTGCATCATCCTCTAAATCAGGGATATATCACAACCGCTTCTTCAGATTCTTCGCCATACTTCTTCTTTGTATCATAATAGTCATTCCTGGTATATGCCTACTTCTTTCAGAACCAGCAGGTAATTCTAGACCCTGAGTGTGATCTAGAACCGACCCTAACATTCCTCACAATATTTTTTTTCTCAGACTTTTTTTTTTTGAATTAGCTGTAATAGAAGGCATTTTAATGATTCTCTCAAGTGATTCTCAGACTTGCCTCTAGCATAATATCATTCTCCATGTTCATGTGAAACCCTAGAGGTTTTAAGATCTTGATCTTTCGGAATTGGTTCCTTTGAATCAAACGACAAATCCCAATTCCTCACAATATGGTTACACATGTTCGGAATTGGTTCCTTTGAATCAAACGACAAATCCCAACAAAAACGCCTAGTCGCTTCTGTACCCGAGTATCCTCATCTTGAATCACTTTGAGGTACACATGTTCAAGGTTCGGAATTGGTTCCTGCATAAGTAGCAAGGAACAAACAGTTCCGAACACATTCTCATCAAGATACATCAGAAAGTCATGGACCTTGTCTTCCTCCCATTGTGCCCTTAGCCTTAAGGTTACACTGAACTTGCATGTACATCCATTGCAAACACAGCTCAGCATTGGACGGTAACATGCCAAACTGTCCCAAATCTTTGTAAGTTTTCCAAAGCATGTCTCGATCATGACACCAGCTTAATGGCAGTTTGCAAGTTACTTCCTCAGATGCTGAACACGAGGTCCGTTCGTCACATGAAATCGTTTGCATATGTGTTCCAACAAGTCTGTAGCAAGGGTTTGTGTGAGATGTTCAATCGCAGCCTTTGGTCAATCGTCATCTTGATCACGAGACCAACAATGCATTGATGGTCTTCCAATCTTCATAGTCGGATGAGTCTTCAGCTGGCTGGGGAAGACTCCCGTTTACAAATCCAAATTTCTTCATTGAGCTCAAAGCAGTCTCAAGATTGATAGCCATCCTTGTAAAAATGATGTGAGATAACACTTCCGGGATTGTCGCTTCGGTGAGATCATACGGCAAGATCGTACGCCTTTGAATATCCATCGTTGGTACCGTGACTCCAGATCAAACAGCTGAGTTCTCAGTCATGTTGTTATCGCCCATATCGCAGAACCAAGTTTTCAGTCGTTTAGAAATCAAAAAGGAATCAAGACTAAGACAACATATAAATCACAAAAATATTTGTGTCTGATACCATGTGAAATAGTTGCAGAGAATAGAGAAGGTTTTCTTGTGTCTTATTCACGTTAGAGATCAACTCTATATATACAGCTTGTACAGAGTAATATCCCCATGAACCTAGCTATAGGATTATGTAAACATTCCTTACAAGGAATATTTCGTATTAACTATCGTATATACTCCAATAGATAAAGTGCCAATATCAGGAACTTGAACATCTCAGATTGCATTTAAGGTTTGTTGTGCAGGCATCGTTGTAGAGGAATATGGGATTGCATTTTCATCAAATTGGTGTCCACCACCTGCTGAGTTTCAAGCCAATCAAGCTTTAGTAGCAGCAGTAGCCATATGTTGCCGTATTATATTCTCGAGCACTGAGATAGTACCAAAATTATTACTTAAAATATGATATGCCTGACGATTTTGTTGTTATTTCATAATATTTCTAACGTACCTGCCAAGATTCAGACAAACATTTTTTTTTTTTTTTGAGAAATAGATTCAAACAAACATTTTTTTTTTTAAAAACATTACTTAAAATAAGATACGCCCGACGAGTTTGTTGGTTTATCATAATATTTCTCACATACCTGCCAAGATGAAAACAAACATATTTTTTTTTGTTTTTTGAGAAATAGATTCAAACAGACATTTATATTTAAAAATAGAAACTATCAATATTAGATTGTCATGATGGTATCTAACTTAAAATATTATTCATGTTACTATAAATTAGTTATTTTTTTCCGCATTGTCGAAATTAACTTTTTTTTAAAAATGTGCATATAGAAAGTACAATTGATGAAAATATTGCAGTTTTTAAAAAAAAATATTTATTTGTATATTATCATTTTAAACTATGAAAATAATTTATAGAAAAATAGTAAAAATAACTTTAAACATATTTTTCTAACAAATATATTTTTGTGTGAATATTAATATATTTATATTTTCAACTATCAAAAAATAAAAACTTAATAATAAAATTATCGTTAAGATGTATGTCACGTTGTATTAATTCTAAATTTCAGTAATATATGTTGTTTTCAAATTTATTTTTTTATCTGTTAGAACAATATATATGTATAAATTGATTTTAAACATATCTTACGAACATTAAAAATTGAAATATATATATATATATATATATATATATATATATATATAAAATTAAAATTAAAAATATGCCATCAATTGAAGTCACTGCCACTTGAAGATATATTTCTACACCACATTTATATGTAAATATTGTCTTATACGAAATGGTCTAGCAACTGTATTGTGGATTTTTTTATCTAGAAAATCACGTAAACAAATGTCAAATGAACATAAAAATAACGTTTATCACTTAGTATCAAATCAAAATATTCAAACTAAAATCGAACGTTAAAAAAACCCGACCACTAGTGTAAATATGAATAAGGGGTTTCAACTTTAAATTTTTTCCAGTCTTTATTATATAGACAAATAACATAATTAATGAGTCATTAAGAGCATCTTTAATAAAAAGTTTTAGTGTGGGTTCTTAAAATTAAAAAATAATCTCTATTATATTATTTGAGAAGTCAGTTTCTTATATGTCGCTCTCACGTTAACTCTCACCATGGTTGATTACAATGATACCTTTAATGAATTAATTTACATTTTAAATACTATTATTTATTTTTTGTTTAGTTTCTTTTTAAAAAATTTCAGGAAAATATACACATATAATAAAAAAAGGAAACTTTTTATAAACTAAAAAAAGGAATTGAAAAACGAAAATATATAATATGATTTCATAAAAAAAGAAAGTTCACAAAATAGTAATATTACATTTAAAAAATACTTTTAAATAACATAAAATATAATATAGAAGTAATAAAATATTTTTCTTATATCTATATTCTCCTAGATGAAAATTATAAATTTCTATATAATGTGATTTCAATAAAAAAACAATTTACACATATAGTCTTGATATTAGAAAAAGAAATCTTATTTATTTAAAAATAGAATTTTAAACAATAAAAAATATTTCAAAGTAATAAAAATATTTATATATCTATATATTTTCTTAGATGATTACATAAAATAATTAAGTAACATAAACTGATATATGTTTAATTGTCTAAGAATAGTTTATAATTGTAATATTGTAATGTTTAATTTATTTTTCATATATTTAGTTGACTATAATATTTTTCAAGTACAACAAAAAAATATTGATAAATTATATTTTACTTATATAATATAATTTTTAAATAAAATCACAATTTTTTACTGCTTTTTTTAAAAGATATTAAAAACCAATTTAAAAAAAAAAAAATGTCGTTTGATCAAATAGTTACAAAATAATTTTATATGGTACGTATATTATATTTTATCATTATTAAAGTTATTTTTTCTTAATATTAAATTTATTTTTAAATTTTATGTTTTTATGTTTGTGGAACTTAATAGAACTATAATCAAAATACCAAAGCAAATCTGGATTCTAATTTTTAACATTATTTAAAATAAATTTTAGTTTCCATTCAATAAATCAAAGGCATAAATTATTTAGAATTTATTGAATATTTTATTATTGTTTTATTATTATAAATATTGATATGTGTTCATGAGCTTTTAAAAATGTATCAGTTACTTACGCATGTAACTTCCTATTGATCATCACTTTATTTTCTAATATTTTTTAAAAAACATCAACATATAATTTGAAAAATATTACGAAATACATGCACATTTGAATTAATTAGAATAAAAAATAATTACACTTCATTTTGAATTTGAAAGAATATATGTAACTCAATATACTCACAACATGAGTGATTCGACTAATCCAACTTATATCTAAAATCATAGATTTAACTACGATAAGAATATATAATTTTATAAGAATAGTAAGTTATTTTATAAATATAAATCATAGGACAACTCAAAACATATTAAAATGAAAATAAAATATTAACCAACTGTTACAATTCTGTCCATATTAAAATTTATATATATGCATGAGACTTCAAAATATTATCATTTTTATATTAATTTACGTAATTTGGAATCAGACAGTTTAGTTTATTTTTTAATTTTATTCTAAGCACAATATATCTTAAGTTATACATAATCTTTATAAAATATATTTACATATCTAAGACAACCACCACCTAAATGCAAATAAGAAATTAATCAAAATTTTAATTTATAGAATAAAAAATATTACAGTTGAATTCATAAATGCAATCCAATTTACCCAAATGATAACTAAATCGATCGAAAAACAATAATATCGATTAGATATAACATATATAAAATCATATGTATAATTAAAGTAATATAATATTATTAATAAAAATGATGCTTATAAATTATAAATTAATTTAAAATTAAAAGTAAGTAGCAATCAATTATTATAATATATTTTTACTTTAGAAATATTTATATCCGTGCATGAGCACGGGAAATCACCTAGTAATAATAATTGAAAGAGAAGAGAGAGTGTAGAGAAAAATTCTAATATAAGGATATTTTAGAATTCTATTAGAACTCTATATGACACTTGTATACTATAGATTGGTTGAATTTTTTTTTTGTAATTAATTTCAGTTATCTAATTATATATTATTGAAATATTTATATTTTTGTTTAAGAAACTCTTTAAAGTTCTTATTGATAAATATTGCTCTAAGGCCCAGAGAAAAGAGATACATGGAAAATAGGCCCACGAAGTAACACCACAAATTATCTTTTGCTAAGTCTTTTATGATAAGATTAGGGTTTTCAACCTTTAATGTTTTGCCAAAGATGAGGAGAGATAGAGAAGATGGTTACACTTCTCGAGGAGAAACGTTAGTCTCTCTCTCTCTTATCCACATTTTCATTTCCTCTTTTCAAATTTATCTTCGACTTGTATAGATTGTGAGTTTGCATTTGAGGCCTATCATTTTTAGGTTTTTTCTTTGATTAAGCTGTTTTTGATTCTTAAGTCTAGTAGATGCAATTTGATTCTTGGAAAAGTTAGTAACATGTGTTTACGGAATGCAGAAACGGGCAATCTCCAACCATACGTGATGCACTGCATTATGTCAGTGCTGTGAGGAACACTTTTCATGACGACATAGGGAAATATGAGACATTCCTTGAGGTCATGAAGGACTTTAAAGCTCAGAGGTATATTACCTACCGGCCTCTCGTCTCTTCCCATTTAGTTTGACTTTGTCCTTTTCAATACAGTTCAAAGGTATTAGTGTATTGTTGATTTTACTGTGTTTATTCATGTTGGTTTCAGAGACGACCATAATGGTGTCATTAGAAGAATAAAAGTTTTGTTCAGTGGTCACAACGACCTAATATTAGGTTTTAATACTTTCTTACCCAAAAAGTATACAATAACCTTTCCGTTGGAGGAAGAGAAACCGAAGACCAGGGTAGGTTTCCAAGATGCTTTCGGTTTCGTCACCAAGATTAAGGTATGTTATGTAATGTACGTGATGTGTAAATTACATATTGAGTATGTTTGATTTTCTCTTATCAGTTATGATTTACTTTAATTATTACCTTTGCAGGCAAGGTTCTCAAGTGATGAACATGCGTATAAAAGGTTTCTAGACATCATGGAGATGTATCGAAAGGAAAGAAAGTCCATCATTGATGTCTACGAAGAGGTATATATGTTAAAGAGGGTTAAATTTATGAACTTTCTGCCTCCTATCTTATTTGTTAGAGCGCTAGTTGTAGTGCACCTCTCTGATTATCGTCTGTTGTGTAGGTAACTATTCTCTTCAAGGGTCATGATGATCTGCTCGTGGAGTTCCTTAATTTCTTACCTAATTGTGCTGCAATTTCTGACATGCTTCCAAGGCATTCTGATAAGGTCAGTCTAGTGCATTTTGGCCATACATCCTTTTCACTATGGAACTAAATGTCTCATTTTTCGATTGAGATATTGATACATACTCTTATTTTCTGTGTAAGGTCGAAAACTGTGATGAAAAGCTGGTTGTTTTCTCTGGTGGTAATCCTACTGGAAGTAGGTATTCTGATGGCTTGTTACATTCTAGTGAATGTTCTATAAATAAGCAATTGATATCTTTGTGATATGCACCCTTCATCTTGTATACTGCTGTTATGTATCTTAATCGTGTATACTATAATCATGGCCAGTCTTGTCTTTGTTAACGGCTTCAGTGGTCCTCTGAGTTTAAACCTGGTTCTAACTTTTGCAGAGTCCCTTGCTAAAGAAGGTCAGGGAGGCTATTTGAACGTGGCAGAAAATGGGCGAATTCAAGATCATCAAAGTGGTCAAGATGGTGGAAGAGATACAGATAGAGCTGACAAAACAGCTAGCAGTGTAAGCCAAATTATTGCCTCCTTCCAAAGGATGTGAATGACTCTTTTTCCATAATAACATCGTTCTACTACACTGGAAATTACTGCGTTATTCAGTTCTCTTATAAAATGGTTTGTGTTTGCCCATGGAATATCCATATGATAATTCTAAAAGTGGTCTTTATTAAGATACATTTTAACATGATGGTGTTTTTTTGTTACCTAATCGTCGTGCATTCACAATGTTCTGAAAACTGGACCGTAGGATGAACCCCAAGAAAAACACTACATCACGTGTTAATCCATTCTAACCAGTTTAAGTGTTAACTAATTAAGTTGAGAATATAATTTTAAAATTTTTAAACGTAACACATGTAAATAAGCTTTAAAGATCAAATTTTGTTCATAAGATAATGCCAAATTAGTCAAAGACCAAAATAGTTTACAAAGAAAAACTAAATTTGTAGTCCTTCCTTATGCTTTTCTTTTCCTATCGCTTGGATCAAGAGAAACCAACATCTGCTTGGCAATTTGTTTCACCATTCAGGATATACGTGTTTGCTTCCCCATGCCTTCTTGCATTTCATTCCCGCCAAATGATATCAATTGAAATTTGGAAGACATATCTGATGAGCATCGTCAGCGTGTTACTAGGAGAGGAGTTTCAGATGTTATCGATGAGATACAAGTGTAACATCTCGAGTTGTAACATACGGAAAGACTTAAAAGAATTAATTTAGTTACCTATGTCACCAAAGTTGACTTACTTTTTTTTTATCGCACATCCGTTTAAAACTCTAGAGTTAAATGTGCTGAGACTGGAGTAGTAAAAGGATGGATGGTGAGCAGGTCTTGAGCCAGCTTGAAACATCCACTGAGTAGCTGCAGATAAAAACATGTGATATAGAAACTCAAGCAGATCATTATAGAGAACACAAGTTGCAGTAGCTCTCATGTTACAGAGCAACATTCTATCTTCCGTATAGAGTAGTCTATTCTTTGTTGCCAGTTACGTGCAAAACGCATGTTTTGGCGTTGAATAAAACCAGATGCCTTTTGACCATACCTTTGGAGAAGTTTCCCTGATAAGATTCAAAGTGTTTTTTTTTTACTAAAAATTGATTTGAAAATATAATCATTATGTTTCCATAAGTTGATGTCCTTCACAGTGTGTACTCGTCCTTTCCTCTGTTTTTCCATCTCATCCTCAATTGCATTGAGCAATTTTGTACGATGTCTACTCCTGCCTTGGTTTGTTAGCGTGGATGACACATTTTCATTTATTGGGATGCCCAGATCAATACATCCCCGAGATCCAATTATATCATGTAAGCAACCAAGCTTGGACAAACATCGAACCCGAGAGATGTTTGCTCCCTGTTACTTTAGTAGCTTTCACCCTTCCACGGACCACTCTGTGTGTCCCGAACCGCCCAAAATTAGCTCTTGCATATGAGATATGTTTGTATTCATTTTACCCAAAGAGAAGGTTGCAAATCTCCAAATAAGCTTAAGAAAACACACTCTACTAACTTCCTTGAGGCGTTTTCAACCAATTTCACCCTCTTCTTTTGGACAGCAAACATCAACCCAAGATAGTTTTTTCTTCCAGTTACTCAATGTTGGCCCTGACAACAAGAACGCTGAACATAAGTTGTCAATCTCTTGAAGAAATTTCCTGGGTAACATGAAAGCAATGAGCCAGAATTTGTCATACTTCCAATAACCGAGCTAAAAAGTTTCATTCTCTTTTCCATGAGAGAGATCTCACAGTCCAGAATTGCATTCTCTGTCGAATCCTCTCCAACAAAGGCATGTAATTCGTCGGACTCATTTGCTTTGTGAGATATGGGAGCCTAGTTACCTTATTGGGAGAGCACTCATTGAAAAAGGATTTTTTTTGCCTCCATTCGATGTCTCACAACATTGTTTAAGGTGAGTTTGGTCTCGGGTGAAGTAAACAATACTAGAAATGGGTCGAACAGAGGCGTTTATTAGATTTCGAGATGATGTTACAAAGGTTGAGAAAGTAAAAGCAAGCCGGAGCTCGTGAGAGCTTAAACCGGAAAAGTACAAATAGCAGAGAGATGATTGTACGGATGATAAACCCTAATCTCGCCGCTAAGTTTATGTAGCTAAGTGTCGATGCCTTTCTCCTTTGCTTTCCTCTCCTTTTATACTCTGTTCGATTACCTTAACCTAATCTCCTTTTACCGATTGGGCCTTGTCGGCCCTTCGGGCCTGATTAGGAGATGATCGCTCTGAGCCGCTTAGTCGATTGGTCCCGCTTCGTTTGCTCTCCGCTTCGACTAACAGCGTTTCCTGGCTAAGCCGATACCCCGAGAATCGGCTTCCGAGCCGAGGTTGACTCGATCTGCTGGATTGGGCCCTTTGTTCGATGGGCTTTGTGGATGGGTTAAATCCATCCCCAACAGTAAGTCCCCCCCAGTTCATTGATGGTCGAGCAATCGATCTTCGATGAATTTGGTATCTTTAGTTCGGAGAACAAAAGGTTCAATCCGAGCAAGTGACTGATCGTTGAGGAGTCAATCCGTTTAATCAACGCTTCTCAACCGAGGAAATGGATCGACGCATCTGTTTATCACGCGTTGCGATCGTGAGATAAACGCTTACGGATCGAGAAGACGGATCGACGCATCTGTCGATCACGCGCCTAATTGGGTTTAGGCCCACTTAGGCCTTATTAGGCGTAATGATGACGCCTTGATCCCCGCGCTTATATCTCCCTATAAATAGCGCACCCCTCTCCACTTCTTTTCATTTTTCTCCGCAGCGCTAAAGGTACTTTCTCTCTCTACGCTCCTTCTCTCTCTTTATCTCTGTTTTTACATCTGCGGTTATCCGAGATGTCGTCGCATCGTTTGACGCGAGAACAAAAAGGAAAGGGGGCGGTATCTTCTCGGGATTCTGCTGAGAATCCTGACAGTATCCATCATGGAGCAATGATGGATACGGAGAATATGGATTTAGCGCAGCGTCTTTTGGTCTCGGAAGCAAGAGAACAGTTCCGGGGTGACGACGACGGTCAAGAAGCGGTCGACGCCTCGATTGTTCCGATCAGCTACTACCCTGGGAACATCTTCGCCGAGGAGAGCCCACTGGAGGTTTGCGGAATTCGACCTTCGGTCGTCGATGGACAAGATTGGTCCAACGTCGAGAGGACGAAGTCCACCGTGGATTCGGTGGAGGCTATTCTCCGAGATCTCAATGCACACGGGGTCTCGTTCATCATTCCAAAGCGGGATCAGAGGCCTTGGTCGCCCCCGAAGGGATATCAGTGCATTTACGAGTCATATTTCCGGAACGACACGAAGCTGTGGTTCCCGATTCCTCGAATCGTCACGACTTATGCGTTCCGCAGAGGAGTTGCTTTAAGCCAGCTGATGAACGGGTCTCTTCGGTTGATGGTCGTTCTATCGGTAATTGCGGCCGAGGCGGGGACGTCGATGAGTGTGAGGTCGTTTGAAGAGTTGACCTCGGTTTCAATTTCCGATGATGGGCTCGTCTCGACGAGGATGCGCCCAAACTACAACGTGGTTACGGGGTACCCGACCAAAACCTCGGATTGGCAACGTTCGTACTTCTATGTGAAGTTGAACAGGTCAGCGTTCGAGGAACCTCCGAAGTCTGGTTATCGCGTTCTTTGGAACGCGGAGATGGGTACTGCACACTGCCTTTCGTGATGATTGTAGCGTGTGCTCGTCTAACGTGTGTCTTTCTTCTCTCTTTTTTTTTTTAGTTGGTCACCCGAATCTCGCCACGTACCCCGAGGATTGGAGGGAGAGTGCTCGAATTGTTGCGTTGCAGAAGCAAGATCACTGGGAGGATTTTACTCGGGAGAGAATTCAGAGATCTGTAGACCGGATTGCCAACCGTAAGTTTCCACTACCTTTCTATATTTTCGAGTAAATGAACGATGTCTATTAAGGATTTCTCTTTTTGCAGAAAGCTGGATCTCGGAACCGCATCCTTATATTAACCAGTCGACTTCGAAGAGATTATCCCTCTTTACGAGAGCCGAGCAGAAGGAGATCAACCGAGCTAAAACGATGAAGCAACTACCAGACCTCAGTCTTATTGTAGCCGGGAAGATCGGTGCCAAGCGAGGCGCTTCTGAGAGCAGGGTTGGTCCTTCGGGACTGGAGGTCGTAGAGGCGACTCCAATTGCCACTGAGCAGGCGCGTACTGGCGGCTCCTCGCAGGGTAAAAGCTCGAAGAAGAGCAAGAAAAGTGCCGGGGGTCCGAAGGATTCCTCCGAGCCGGAACATCCTGGTGCGGATGGTTCTTCTAGGAAAGGGGGAAAAAAAAGGAAAGCCGGGGACCCGCCTACTGAAGATATTCCCAAGAAGAAGAGGATGAAGAAGAAAGAACTGGCTCCGCCCCGTTCATCCTCGGTCTGCGAAGAGGAACTTCAGGTTCTAGTTCCTGAAGCTATCCCTGAGGTTGGGACCTCGAAAGATGATGAGAACGAGACCATCGCCCTCCGCCGACGGAGACGGGAGAGTCGAGTCACCGAGGAGGTACCCCGTGGAGCCTTGGCCGGTGATCTGCGTTCTACTGAGGTTCCGAGGGGAATATCGACTTCGGGAGAACAACGGGACCGCTTGAGGAATGAGTCCCCTGCTCATGTCACGGAGGGATCTGAGACCCGAGTATCCGGTCGCCCTAAGGAAACCCCGGCAGATGGCTTCAAATTCGAGTTTAACCGTGAGCTTCCGCTGGCTTGCTACCCGGAAGATTGTGCTCGCCTGTTACGGTTGGTCAAAGGCGGTCCCGATCAACTCCCTTCGGTGGGAGATCTCATCTTCAAAGATGAGTATGAGCACGCCTCTTGCTCGTCTGTAAAGGTAAGCGGTTGTTCGTTCCCTTCTCCCTTTTTTTTTTTATCTTAGCTAAGTCTTCTTTGTCGTGTTTTGATCAGAGCCATGGTGATTGGAACGTTTTGGTCGAGAAGTACGACTCATCTCTCAGACGGGCCAGAGAACAGATTCGTGAGAGCGAGGAGGCTAAGAAGAGAATGGAGGAGGCTCTTCGGGTTTCTACGCGAGAAAAGGCAGACGCCATTGCTCGTGAAAAAGCCCTTAGGAAGGCGTTTGACGAGACGCGGACATCCGACGCAGCTGAGTTGCAGATGTGCAAGGAGTCAATGAACAATCTTGAGTTCGTGGTGGATAAGCAGCGGAAGGAAAAGGCTGATCTAGAGGCAAAAATGGCTGCGGAATTGCTAAGGCATTCCGAGGAGATGGACAGGCTTCGGAAATCTCGTAAATACGAGGTCACGCACGAGAGGATTCGCGTGCTGATTGCCATGATCGCTAAAGCCGAGAAACGCTTTCACAGGATTTCCCTTCGTGAGGACAAAAGGGACAAATACGACGATGCTCGGTGTCTCTATAGTCAAGCCTTCGGGACGAGGAAATGTCTCGAGCAGATCAAGGCCTCTGGTGCAGAGATCCCGCAGGAAACCATCGACTTCTTCATCGGGCAAGAGAAGCACTACGAGGAAGAAGCAGAGCGTTTGGAGGTAAAGGAGATTCCGGCGGAAGATCTTTGCCTTTCTCCGCTAGTGTTGGGTCGAATATTAATTTGATCGATTCGGAGGCCGCTATTGCTCTGCGTACTCCTCTTCGTCCTGAAGATCCGGTGGAGAAGCCCGCTCAAACTGCCGTATCCTCCAACCAGCCCACCGATCAAGACATTGATCCTGCGAAGCAGGCATCAGCGGGAGCGGTTGTTCTGAAGGACGGGGCCGTGCCGACTATCGTGCTAACGGATTCCCCTGCTAAGGCATCGAAGAATGCCAGCTCATCTGCTTCGTCGTCAGAGGACCCGGAGAAAGGTGATGATGCTCTTGCGGGGATGCCTACTGCAGACGCGACTGCGCCAGCCCCAACCAAATTTGGTCGTGTCTCGGGTCCCGGAGAAGGAGATGGCCGCGGCAACGAGGATCCTCCCGTGGTTGATTAATGCCTGTTGTCATCTGTTGTAAAATTTCTTTTTTTCTCGTTTCGGCTCCTTGAAGCCTTTGAACTTGTCTCTGTTGTTGTTTAAGTACTCGGAAGGTTTCCTTTGCTTTTTTTTTTTTTAAAAACTTTGAATGATTACCAAGTGTTTTTCTTTTAAGTATGTTACGGATAACCGCTAACATCTTAGTCGATTATGAAATTATTCGTTGCTCGTTAACTCAATCCCACTATTCTTCCTTCTGATAAGTCGGGAAAGAATTAAGGCAAGAATTTTCTTTTTGATAAGTTTCCGAGGGAAAGGTATCTGAATGCTACGCAGTAATCGAGAAAATTTGGTCGGCCAACTCATTATTTTCGATTTGCGTTAAGATCCAAAATTCCACTTCGTGAATTTGGTCAATGATTTACATCATCGGTGACTCTGTTTTTCCCTTCGTTCGATATCTGATCAGGATACGTTCGATTAATTTGGGCGAGTGCTCGTGCGCCGCTTTTCGAGTTAAGGGGCTGGCATCGTTTGCTCGTGAGAGGAACGAGATGAGTAAAACTCTTTTTGTTTTGGGTTGTTGGGGCTGGACCCCGTAGAGGGGATGCCTACGTACCTCCGAAGAGGATCAAGCCTTTCGTAGTTCGTTTTGTCCGAGTAAAAGTGACTTGGTAGTCATTTACTTGGGCGAGTAGAAGTGACCGTAGGGTGCATCTGCTCGGTTTTTTTTTTTTTTTTTTTTTTTTTTTTTTTTTGGCGCGAGCAAAAAGGTGATGTAGATCATTTTACTCGCTTTCAAAAGTTGCTCACTTTATGAGTAAAAACGGCGAAGATGCATGGAGTTCCAAGCTCGTGGGACTGCCTCTCCGCGGGAAGTCTCGAGTCGGTATACTCCTGGTTTGACGACTCGAGTAATCTTATATGGTCCTTCCCAATTCGCGCCGAGTTTTCCAGCGTTGGGCTCTTTGGTGTTCTCGAAGACTTTTCTCATGACCAGATCACCGAGCTCGAGAGGACGCGAGCGGACCTTCTTGTTGTAATAGCTCTCGATTTGGTTTTGGTAATTCTGGATCCGAAGTAAGGCTTGGTCGCGCTTCTCTTCTAGTCCATCGAGGGCATCTAGCAGCATCTCTTGGTTAAGCTCAACGTGCTGAGGCATCTTAGACCGGCGGAGACTCGTTACATTGACCTCGGCCAGAGCCATCGCCTCCATCCCGTAAGCGAGTGAGAAGGGAGTAGATTTTGTTGCTCCTCGGGGGGTTGTCCGATGCGACCAGAGCACGCCGTCGAGTTCATCGGCCCAATGTCCCTTTTTGAGATCGAGGCGCTTCTTGATTCCGTCGATGATGATCTTATTCGAGGATTCTGCTTGTCCGTTTCCTTGAGGATACCTCGGCGTTGAAGGGCTTAGTCGGATGTTCCACTTGTTGCAGAAATCTTTAAAATTTCCGGCCATAAACTGTGATCCGTTGTCCGTCACGATCTCGTATGGTAGGTCGTGGCGACAGATAATGTTCTTCCAAACAAAGCCGCGAACCTCCTTCTCTGTAACCTGCGCGAAGGCTTCTGCTTCAATCCATTTGGTGAAATAGTCGGTCAATACCAGCACGAAGCGACGTTGGCGAGAATTCGGCATTGGTCCGATGATATCCATCCCCCATCGCATAAATGGGTAAGGTGCTGCGGAAGTTCGCAGTAGCTCGGTTGGACTGTGGATACTCGGAGCGTGTCGTTGGCATTTGTCGCATCGCCGGGCATATGCTTCGCAGTCGGTATTCATAGTTGGCCAGAAGAATCCCAAGTTCCGAATTTTCAAGGCTAGTGATCGACCTCCAGAGTGGTTTCCACCCGCTCCTTCGTGAGTTTCTGCCATTACTAACTGTGTTTGCTCGGCGAAAATGCATTTGAGGAGAACCTTGTTAGCTGTTACCCGGTGGAGTTCTTCTTCCATGACGACGTAGTGCGCACTGCGTCGCTTTAGTCGTCTTGCGGCCCATTTATCAGTAGGAAGCGTGCCCTTGGTGAGATACTGAATGAATTCAGTCCTCCAATCTGGTATCAGTTGATCTTGTTCTGTCATCTCGGAGTCGTCGTTGGTCTCAGACAAGGACGTTGTTTCGGATTCAGTGGTGACGAAGTTAGCCGATTCCGCTGAGATGTCGATACTTGGTTTCTCGATTCGATGGATTGGAATAGTCCTTTTGACTTGATCGCGGAGCTTGCTTCCGAGTGCTGCTAATGCATCGGCACATACATTTTCTCCGCGGGGAACCTTTGTGAGGTCGAAGAATTCGAACTCTTTAGCTAACGACTGTACGACTCGGAGGTAAGCATCCATTCTATCGTTGCGCGCATCGTAATCACCGCTGAACTGACTGGCGACGAGCTGCGAGTCGCAGTATGCACTGAGCCGCTTAGCCTTGACTGCTTTGGCGAGGCGAAGACCGGCGATGAGTGATTCATACTCTGCCTCGTTGTTTGACGCTGGGAAACCGAAACTGAACGATTGTCGAATGAGTTCTCCTGACGGAGATTGAAGTTGAACTCCTGCACCAGAGCCTTTGTTTGTTGAGGAACCGTCGACATGCAAGATCCAGGTCGAATCCGAAGTTTCCAAATCCTGAGCGAGTTCCGGAGATAGCTCCACGAGGAAATCGGCGAGGACTTGGGCCTTAGCGGCGGTTCTACACTTGTAGGTGATGTCGAGCTCTCCGAGTTCGATCGCCCACTTGGTAAGGCGGCCAGCTCTGTTAGTGTTCTGCAAGACAGTTCTGAGCGGCTGGTCGGTGAGAACTTCTACCGAGTGTGACTGAAAATAGGGGCGGAGTTTCCTTGCTGATTCGACGACGGCCAGGGCCATCTTTTCAAGTGTCGGGTACCGGGTCTCTGGTCCGGTCATCCTTCTACTCATGTAGAAAACAGGTCGTTGTTCTCCTCGGTCTTCCTTGATTAGTACGCTGCTGACTGCGGCGGACGAGACTGCAATGTAGAGAGATAAAACGTCGCCTATGTCTGGTTTAGCCAGGATAGGAGGCGTCGTAAGGTAGTGTTTGAGCTGATTAAAAGCCTCCTCACATTTATCGTCCCAAATGAATTTCTTGTTTCCTCTGAGGAGATCGTAGAATGGGAGGCATTTATCGGTGGATCGGGAGATGAAACGATTAAGTGCTGCGATTCGGCCTGTTAGTCGTTGGACTTCTCGGCAGTTTCTCGGACTGGGGAGATCAAGGACAGCTGATATTTGCTTCGGGTTTGCTTCGATTCCCCGCTGCGTCACTATGTAGCCAAGGAATTCTCCGGACGATACCCCGAAAGTGCATTTGGCTGGGTTTAGCTTCATCTTGTACGCGTTTAGGATGTCGAAACACTCCCTTAAATGTGCCAGGTGGTCGTTTGCTCGGATTGATTTGACGAGCATGTCATCGATGTAGACTTCCATCATTGTACCGAGCTGTTTAGCGAACATGCGGTTGACAAGTCGCTGGTACGTCGCACCGGCATTCTTCAGCCCGAAGGGCATTACTTTGTAGCAGTAAGTTCCTCGATCCGTTATGAACGACGTCTTCTCTCGATCGTCGGGATGCATCATGATCTGGTTGTATCCCGAGAAAGCGTCCATAAACGTGAGCATTTCATTGCCGGCAGTTGATTCAACAAGTCTGTCAATGTTCGAAAGTGGGTAGCTGTCTTTTGGGCAGGCTTTGTTGAGGTCAGTGAAATCGACGCACATGCGCCACTTGCCGTTTTTCTTCTTGACAACCACCGGGTTAGCGAGCCATTCCGGGTAACGAACTTCTGCTATCGAGCCCGCGCTTAGTAAGCGCTCGACTTCCTCGACAACTGCTTTGGATCTTTCGGGACCCAACTTTCGTCTCTTCTGTCGGATGGGCTTAATATTTGGGTCTACGTTTAGCTCGTGAGTCGTGATGGACTGGTCGATTCCCTGCATGTCAGTCATCGACCAGGCAAAGGTAGACAAGTTTTGCTTCAGGAAATCCGTGATATCACGTTGCATCTCGTCCGATAGATAAGCGCCTACTCGTAGCACTTTACTTGGATCCGATTCGTCGACTGGGACTTCGAGCACCTCTTCCTTTTGTGGGCAGATCTTGCTGATAGGAGGTGAGATCGAGTTGACTAGCGACTGAGATCGCTGCAGTTTGACCGTGGCGATTAAGAGATCTCGCGCGGCCCGTTGATCTCCTCTCACTGTCTTAGTCGTGCCATCCATTCCCGGGAATTTGACGCACTGATGGTACGTGGATGCGATTGCACGCATGGAGTACAACCATGGAGTGCCTAGTATCACGTGGTAGGGAGCCTTGGTGCTGACTACCGAGAACTTGACCATCCGAGCTACTCCCTCTGCTTGTACCGAGAGACGGATAGTTCCCATGATTACTTCGGAAGAACCGTTAAAGCCGGTGAGAGTCCTGGATGACGGTTTCACGTCTTTTAAGTCGATTCCCATTTTTACGAGAGTTTCGCGAAAAATGATATCGACCGAGCTGCCAGTATCGATCAGCACTTTGGTGACGTCGTACTTATCGATAGCTAAAACGACGAGAAGAGGATCGTTGTGAGGAAAATTTACTCCGACAAGGTCTTCAGTTGAGAAGGAGATTGGGAGATCAGTTGGGAACTTCTGCGGCCAGCGCTGCGAGGTGTCCACCATTCGTCGGTGATCTTTGACTGCTCGTACGGAGTCCCCGCAAGGTGGAGATCCTCCCATAATGACGTTGATCCGCGGCCTGATACTTGATTGCTTCCTGGTGAGAAGAGCTCGGAGGTCTTCGCTTTCTTTCGACGACCCGGCCTTTTTGTGGTCCAGTTTTGCACGCAAATCGCTGACTCGCGCGTTAAGCTGATCTCGTAGATCGACGATAGGATGGCCTTCCGTAGTTGCCAATGAAGATCCTGGGCTCAGCGAATGCTTAGTTCTTTTACCATTGAGCTCGACTCGGAGATCGGAAGATCCGGGAGTCTTGTCATTCGTTGACGTGGTCTTTCGTTTGAGGAGTACACGTAAGTCCAACGGGTCGAGGGCTTCCTCGAGATCGCTCTCTTCGTCTGATGAGGACTCCGGTTGGGCTCGAATGACTTCAATCCTTTGTCTGGCTGCTGGCGGATCTTCGTCAGCTGAGGCGTCACCATCATCGTCTTGATGTGGGATTTGCTCGGCGACCTTTGGTTTTTGGTCGTCTTGACGCGGTTTTGCTTGATTTTTTCGCTGATTTTTCCTGTCCTTGTTTCTGCTCCAACTGTTCTCGCTTTTTGGCTTCGGAGGAGGAATCTTAATTTCACCGCTTTCGAGTGAGGAGAGGAATTGCGCAAAAAGTGTTTTGCACTCTGAAGTGTCGTGACCTTTTACACCGTGGAGTTTGCACGATTTAGTAAGCCCTGGTGGGGTCCGGGAAGATCCCGCTGCCGAATCGACCTGGGCGACCGTGGCTGGCGCTGTTGCTCGGGGGGATTCGCTTGGAGGATCGGTTTCCCGATGAAAGGTGTTCCACTTCTTCCCGTTTTCGTCGACGACGTAAAGGAGACCGTTCTTACGGTTGTTTTTATCGCTTGGAGCATGCTGACGAGGTTCGACGTGAGCTGTGGCGGCATTTTTGGGCGCCGATTGCTTCGCCGAGTTGTGCTTGCTCAAGATGGCTTTAGTGTCTTCTTCCATACGAATGAAGTTGTGAGAACGAGCAACGGCATCTTGCAATGTCGTGGCGGTGCATCGATAGAGATCTTCTCGGAACTTACATTCCACAAGGAGATTGTTCCTCAAGGCATCGACGGCGATGTGGTCTGGGATATTGATTCTTGACACGACCGACTTAAAACGTTCCATGTAATCACGAAGATTCTGATCCTTCGTTTGCTTGAGGTTCCAGAGAGTCGACGCCATTGCTTCACGCTTGGTGAACATGATGTAAGTCTTGAGAAAAGCCGAGGAGAGCTCTTTGAAGCTTCTAATTGAATTCTCTTCGAGTCCTGAGAACCAGGTTAAGGCTTGCTCGTTGAGTGTTTCAATGAAAAGTTGGCAGTATCCCGCGTCTCTTTCATCGGGGGCGAGTCTGGCCCTCGCTACCGCAATATTAAAAGCCGTCAAGTGCTCGACGGGGTCTCCTCCTGGTTTGTATTCCGGAAGACGCAACTTGTCCATCTTTCGGAGTTTGACCTCCGTCAGTTCCTCGGTGAAAGGAGTACGCGATGTTGATGCGATGACACTGTCAATCTCGGGTACTGCACTCGTTGCTTGGTGGATCCTCGAACTCATTTGTTGGAAATTTAGTTTAAGCTCAGCGATTTCTCGGACAGTTGATGGATCTGACGCTGTAGGAGAAGCATCGGCGGCTAGGGTTTCCGCGAGTTGAAGAGTGGGATCGACTGGGTTTGTCGTTCGTCCTTCTGCCGGAGTAGGAGGGTTGGTATTGAAGAGGTAACGACGGAGCGGTTGTGAGTTGCCGGTGGAGGCGCTAAGAGCAGCGACAATGGCGGCGAGCTGATCATTCGTCGTCTTCTGAACTTCTTCTTGATGAGCAAGTCGGGCTATGACTGAACTCATGAATTCCGACGAGAGGAGGGGAGGAGGCGGAGGAGGCGTGAGTGCCGGCTCCTCTCCTGAGGTATCTGGGTTTGTACCTCCGGTGGTCATATCGGTCTAGAAACGCTGGGTCTGTTCTGCCCCACGGTGGGCGCCAATTGTTTAAGGTGAGTTTGGTCTCGGGTGAAGTAAACAATACTAGAAATGGGTCGAACAGAGGCGTTTATTAGATTTCGAGATGATGTTACAAAGGTGGAGAAAGTAAAAGCAAGCCGGAGCTCGTGAGAGCTTAAACCGGAAAAGTACAAATAGCAGAGAGATGATTGTACGGATGATAAACCCTAATCTCGCCGCTAAGTTTGTGTAGCTAAGTGTCGATGCCTTTCTCCTTTGCTTTCCTCTCCTTTTATACTCTGTTCGATTACCTTAACCTAATCTCCTTTTACCGATTGGGCCTTGTCGGCCCTTCGGGCCTGATTAGGAGATGATCGCTCTGAGCCGCTTAGTCGATTGGTCCCGCTTCGTTTGCTCTCCGCTTCGACTAACAGCGTTTCCTGGCTAAGCCGATACCCCGAGAATCGGCTTCCGAGCCGAGGTTGACTCGATCTGCTGGATTGGGCCCTTTGTTCGATGGGCTTTGTGGATGGGTTAAATCCATCCCCAACTAACATCTTGAATTCCAGCCCAATTTTATACTTGATTTCTCCATGCTAGTATTCAGACTAGCGATCTTTGCAAAATGGTCAAACACTTCCAAAATGATATCTAACGATTTTATTTTTCCATCAGTAAAGACCCTAGTATCATTGCAAATCTCAAAAAGTTAGACCAAGATTTATACAACTGGGATGATAACCGAAACTGCGATCATAGCTGCCATATCAAGTAACTTTGATACTACATTCACACTGATCACAAAAGTATGGGGGATAAAGCACTGTTGAATCCTAAATCCGGTAACAGCGATCATAGCTGCTATCTCTCAGTGGTTTTCTGTGTCCCCCCTTTCTTCTCTATTAACTTACTCTTCTTTTATAGGCGCCTCGTTGCGCGGAAGCCGCTTGACTTCGTCATTACTGTTCGACTTGGAGCAGTGATCGGCGGAGCAGTTGATACCTACGCTCGGCGCCATCGTAGGGGGTTGACTTCATCATTACTGTCTTATTTGTTCACCGTATAAGTTGAATTCGCCACAGTGAACCAGCGCATAATCGGCCTCCACAGCCGATTTTTCGAGCAAGGGTTGTAACTAAACTGAATCTCATAAACCATTTCACACTTCTATTTGCAGGTTCGATCGAGATTCTTCCAAAAGTAGAACTGAGTTTATGCAACTGGGTAAATCCTGAGAAATTGAGTGTTCATAAAAAATCAAAAATAATAACCGTACCCATTTCTGGAGGAAAATCAATAACTGGTTTTGTTATTGATAAAAAGAACGTTGTTACTGCTTTAATTAAAATATATACAGTTATAAAATAATCAGTTTTTTTCTAAGGTCCAGTGGCACAAAGAAATAATATTCAAGGCATACTAAGAGCATCTCCGAAAAGACTCTCTATTTGCAAACTCTATATTTGAAGTTTTAAGGTGTTATTTTTCAAAAGCAAAACTTCAAATTTTACCTCAAAATTAATTGTAATTTACACTATACTCCTTATATTTCTCATAATTAATATAAATGTATAAAACTTTTATAGATAACTAACACATATATAAAAATATTATAGTAATATTAACTAATAAAATCTTATATTTTGGTGTTATTTTCCAAAAGCAAAACTTCAAATTTTACCTCAAAATTAATTGTAATTTACACTATACTCCTTATATTTCTCATAATTAATATAAATGTATAAAACTTTTATAGATAACTAACACATATATAAAAATATTATAGTAATATTAACTAATAAAATCTTATATTAAAATATAAAATTATAAATTTGTGTAATAATTATGTCTTCATGTATCTTCTTAAAACAAAAATCTATTAAGTTTCTTTTGTAATATTCTTATTGTCTAATTCTACTTTTAAAATATAATAAATCTTATTTTAATTTTTAAAAAAATTATGTGTAAAAATTTAAATTTATAAAAATAAATTTGAAATATTTAAAATATTCAAAAGTTGTAAAGATTAAAACTATGAATGAGAAAATACTTAAGAATCATAAATGTGAAATATAATTAATTATAAGGACCAAAATGCAAATAAAAAGATGAAACTTCAAATTTAGAGTTTTGAGAGCATCTTCAAAGAAACTATATATCTCCAAATATAGAGTTTTTTGCTCTCCAAAAAGGAACTTCAAAACTTCAAATTTAGAATTTTAAGAAGTGAAACTTCATATTTGAAGTTTCACTACTCAAAACTCTAAATTTGAAGTTTCATTTTTTTATTTGCATTTTGGTCTTTATAATTAATTATATTTCACATTTATGATTCTTAAGTATTTTCTCATTCATAATTTTTATCTTTAAAACTTTTGACTTAACTATTTTTTATAACTTACTTAACTATTTTTTATTCATTTCTCGTTTCTTCATCTTTCTACATGTATTTTAGATTGTAAAATTGATAAATTGTCAGTTTTACTCCTTTTTAATTCAATATATGGTTTATATATTATAACAAAGGATGTAATATACGTTCATTAATATATATTAAATATATTTATATTTATCTAATCTCGGAGGTAGCCCGGAAAAAATCTCTAGTTAGCTAATAAAACTTGGAATTTATTCTCTTAAAATCAAGTAAAACAAATATTCTTTGACTATACTACAAATATATTTTCATGTCTATAATTCGCTCAATAGTTAGGCCCAATTGTTTCCAAAAATATTTATAAAAATGGATCCACCAAATTCTTTTTTTTTGTTGACCAAATCCATCAAATTCTTATTAAGAATTACTACATTATGTTATATATATAACTCTTTTAAACTCCTATATATATAACTCTTCAACTCTTGTAAACTATTTAACATGTTAAATGAATTAAATGTTTTAGAAAAATAATTTTCAATTGACAAAGAGTTTTTAAGAGATGATTTTTACTCTGAAAATAATAGTCAGAAAGGTTTTGGTTCTTCCAGAACTTTTTAAAAGAAAGAAATAATATTCAGAATGAATTTTACAATTATCTTCAAGCAACATAAGGTAAAAAATTATTTTTTAGTTGGTTTGAAGATTATACTTCTAAGATCAATATAAATTTCCCTTTTTGTAAAACAGTGAATCCAATTACCAGTCGCAATAAAACTCCTGAATGGGAAATACTTGCTAATGGTAAAATTATTCTCTCCAACCATCCTCCTTCCCAAGGGATAAAACTAGATTGGTTAGGAACCCCAATTGAAGAAATTCCTTTTAAACGACCTCAAGAAGATGATAACGATAATGTAAAAAATATCATTGTTCAAAACAATTTTTCAAACACTAATCTTGGTACAATAAGCAAGCAACTTGATAGGATTGAGAAATCAATCCAAAATCAAAACCCCATTCCGATGGAGTCTCCTTCTGAAAAGAAAAACAAAAGTCCCATGTTTAAACCTTTCCAAATTTTCAATTCAAGTATCAAAACTTACCAAGACACAAACTTAGAATTCATTCGTGCTCTCCAAAGTCAATTAAGGAAAGCTAAATAGGATATAGTAGCATGCCACATATTTCTGATATCCTCGACACTCGTACTTCCAAAATCCAAATAAACCCTCTAGCCAATGATTCAGACATTAGTGAATGCTCTGATCAAAATTATGTCCCAAAAATAAACTGTCTTGATTGGCAAAACCATCAAGATCGTCAATTAATCTCAGCCCCTGATCTAGGGACAAATCCAACCAATAGAACAATCTAGGTTTAACTCATCATCATTCTATGACTGGAATATTGATGGTATATCTGAATATAATATTTTATCTTTCCTCCAAAAAATGACAATGGCTGCAAACGTCTATAGAATCCAAATAGGAAATGAGGATAAAACCATAGCTGAACTCCTCATAGCTGGTTTTTCGGGACAGCTTAAAGGATGGTGGGATAATTTCCTAACCAATCAGCAACGAACAGAAATCCTCGATTCAATTAAAATGGATGAAGATAATGTGCCAATCCTAGATTATCTCAAAAATTCTCAACAAGATGCTGTTGCTACTTTAGTCATAGCCATAACATTGCATTTTATAGGAGATCCCTCGGTCCTTAGAGATAAAAATGTTGAACTCCTTTCAAATCTTAAATGCAAAAAACTAAGTGATTTCCAATGGTACAAAAATACATTTCTTACTAGAGTCTTACTTCGTCAGGAGTCTAACCAACCTTTTTGGAAAGAAAAATTCCTAGTGGGCCTTCCTACTCTCTTAGGAGACAAAGTTAGAAAAAAAATTAGAGATTCCATGGGAACCCAAATAATAGATTATGATGATTTCACTTATAGTTGATCAGTATTGTCAACAAGAAGGTTTTAGGATATGCCAAGACCCGAAACTCTAGAAACATCTTAAATGGGAACTCAAAAGAAAGAAAGTAGAATTATGATCATTCTGTAAACAATTTGAAATAGACCCCAATCATGGTAGTAAATCTTGTGTAGGAGATTGCAAGAAACACCAGTATTCTAAAATAAGTCTAGAAAACATTCTAGAAACTATAAGAGTTATAGAAGTCGTGAGAATTCATGGAAAAAGCCCCAAAATAAATTTCCTTCAAAGGAAACTCCAGCCAAAAAAAACTTTCTATAAAAAACTTACATGCTTCAAATGCAATAAGAAAGGTCACACTTCAAAACAATTTCCTTTGAATCGCAAAATCCGGGAACTAAACCTCGGAGAAGAAATTTCAATTAAAATATCTAATCTTCTACTAGATGATTCTTCTCCATCATATGACTCTGACCCATCTATGGCTTCTGAAAAAGCCCTCCAGGTTGATGAACTAAATAGTTCATCATCTAGTTCAGAGTTAAATGAAAAGAATATCTATGTCCTCACTAAAGATCAAGAATTACAACTTGAAATATTAAATTCCATTTCTGATCCAAGCCTAAAACAGAAATTACTTGAGAAAATCATTTCCTCTTAAATGAAAAAGATGTTAAAAACATAGATAATTCCCCAAAATCCCATGGTCCAAGTTCCTCCAAATCCTCTTATGATCTCACCACCATTCTCAACAAAAGAAAGAAAGACACCTCGAAAAAAACAATACAAGATCTTAGGATTGAAATCAAAGAAGTAAAAAATGATCTAAAAATCCTCAAAGGAAAACAAAAACAAAATTCTGAATATTTTTAATCGATTATATCTTCTATCAAAGATCGTCATGATTCTAGGTCGGAAGAACAAGAAAATGATTGCTTAAATAATAAAGATGAAAATCTCAAAGAACAAATTCAATGTCTAGATATGGCCCCTAATGATTTACTTTTCGTTCTACGAAAAATAACTTCTCAAAAATATAAAATTAGAGTTAGCATTTATTTTTTTCTGAAAATTACAAAATTGATACAATGGCTTTGTTCGACACTGGTCCAAATCTTAATTGCATCAAGTCTGGGCTTGTTCCAAAAAATTTTCATCTAGAAACTAAAGAAAAGCTATCTGCTGCAAATAACTCTAAACTTCGTATAACATCTAAAGTAGAAGCTTCAATATTAAAAGAAAATATCCTCATTATACTGTTTTTGTTCTCACAGATGATATATATCAAAATGTTATCTTAGGAACTCCATTTATTAATTTTATCACACCATATAAGGTTATGGATGATGAAATTTCCTATAAAATCAAAATATAAAATTTATCTTTTAAATTCCTCGAAACACCAAAAAAGCGAAGTCTAAACTTAATAAAAGCTTGTTCTATACAAGAAAACTTTCTAAACTCTTTAATTCATAGTAAAACCTTCCACCTAGAACATTTAAAATCAGAAGTTTTACTTCAAAAGACCTTAGAAACCTTAAATTCAAAATATATAAAGGAAAAAAATTCAAACTTAAATAAACTATTTGAGAAAGAAATTTATTCGGATTTACCAACTGCTTTTTGAAATCGAAAACAACATATTGTTGATTTACCTTATGATGAAAATTTTCTTGAAAATGAGATTCCCACAAAAGCTCGTCCAATTCAAATGAACTCAGATTTAGAAAAACATTGTAGAAAAAAAAATTCAGATCTTCTAGAAAAATGATTAATTTCAAAATCAAGATCCCCTAGGTCTCGTGCTGCTTTTTATGTAAATAAAAATTCTGAAATTGAAAGAAGAACCCCAAGATTAGTAATTAATTACAAACCTTTAAACACTGCTTTAAAAGTCGATTAGATATCCAATACCAAATAAAAGTATTTACTTCAAAGACTTTACTCAGCCCCCATATTCTCAAAGTTCGATCTAAAATCAGGATTTTGGCAAATTCAGATATCTGGAAATAATCGTTATAAAATAGCATTTACAGTCCCTTTTGGTAAGTACCAATGGAATGTAATGCCATTTGGTTTAAAAAATGCACCTTCTGAGTTTCAAAGAATCATGAATGATATATTCTCTAATTATTCTAAATTTTGCATTGTTTACATTGATGATATACTACTATTTTCACATTCTATTGATGAACCTTTCAAAAATCTCAAAATATTTTATTACGTTGCAAGAAAAAATGGTCTTGTTGTTTCCAAAACAAAAAATGTCTCTATTTCAAACTAAGATCAAAGTTTTAGGTCACTACATATCACAAGGTATGATAACCCCTATTGAAAGATCTTTAGAATTTGCAAATAAATTTCCAGACAAAATTATTGATAAAACTCAATTACAAAGGTTCCTTGGAGATCTCATTTATGTTTTGGATTTCTGTCTTAATATTAATAGAATAGCTAATAGTTAAGAAGATGATTGACAAAGGCAATAAAATTTCCCTGGAACTAATATCAGAAAAAACCCGAACCTACAAATACTCACCCAAAAACAGAACCATGGATCTCAGTAACAAAAAAAAGAGTGCTAAAAAGGAAGAAATACCAAAAACCTCAAATCTCTCCAATCTCCAAAAGCTATCATGAATCAAATGTTGCAGTTGCAAAAAGCTTTCAAACTTAGTTTTTCAAAGCAAGAGTCAGGAGAATCTTCCAAAAACCTTCCTTCTCGATCTATTTCAAAATATAACGAGGTCCGTTCAAAAAATATTTCAAGAGAAAACCAGACCTCAAAAATGGTTTCAAAACCTTTAAATAATTCACAAATTATTTTGAAGGAGATTTCCCAAACCGCTCCATCGGAGTATTTTGAAAAACACACATACCAAAATATTATAAATATTGAAAAGGGATTTTTTGTAAACAATGATCCGTTTCTAACAATCGGAAAATATTTTGGCAAAAACAATTTCTTTAAACCACATAATACATATAAAACTGTGTTATTCTTTCAAAGCATTTTGAAAATGAAAAATTCAGTGTCCTTCAAACATTTTTATCTAAACGAAAACCACACGGATGCTGCTTATTCCATCTTCAAAATCCATAAAATCATTGCGCCATGTGATTGGGAATATGATCTTAACGAGAATCTAAATTTTCCAGAAGATCTTAAAATATTGGGATTATTGCCAAGCATGCTACAATTCTTTTTTGATCCAATCTCCTAAACACAAACACACGTGGTTGATCTTATTTGACACTACCTGTAACTTATCCAAATCTTCCTATTGGTTCATACCATGGTGGAACTACTTTGGTTTTGTCACAGAAATATTTAAACTCAATATCCAAAATCATTCCAAATCTTCATGACAAATTTCATTCCGTCTGAAGAAGAAAATAAATTTCCCCCACTAGCCCTCTTCCATTCAAAATTTCACTTTCCTTGGGTATTTTCATGGACCCTTGAATTTACTTCTGATCCAATTTCTGTTATCCGAAGAAAAATCAGAGTCAAATGGTGGGATAAATACAAAATTCCCTCAAACCTTTATCCGTCAAATATTCTTACCTGGATAAAAGAATAAAACTAAAAAATCCAAACACTTAACCAAACACCAGAGACAACTTCTTGGCTCAAAAATAAAAAATGTTAGCAATGTTGTCAGGTGCAAAATCTGAAGAAGAAATTAAGGCTATCTCCGTACAATTTCTACCGTCAATGTGAGATCATATCTCTCGTACTTCAGAGAGTGATTCAGGGTCCCAAGTGCCAGATATCAATGAAGAAATTTTTGGTAACAGTGGAGTTTAAATCTCTCTCCCCAAGAAATGCAAATCTCCTCAAAATCTAAAACGTATCTTTGTTGCAACCCTGTCAGATACGGTTACATTGTTATGAATATTTTCCACTATCTCTTGTCGCAATACCGATAAAAATTCAAAACATCAAATAAGTGATATCTCCTGTAGCCATGAGACCAAGTTCCACTTCCAGCAGACATCAAACAATTATGAAGCTTAATGGAGCAAGCTTTTGCTAGTGGAATTATGCATACATGCCACTTTTATTTTGATTTTGATTTTGATTTTTATTTGATGCATAATTTCACCCGTGTAAACTCCTATATAAAGGAATCTTTGCTTCAGTTGTAAACCAAGTTTTCATTCTCTCATTCTCCTACTCTTTCATTCATATCCTCTGTTTCATTCTCTCATGTCCTCCTAATCGAGAACATTGCTACAATCTCTTTTTAAGTAAGTTTTTAATAAATAAAGTTTCAATCATATTTTCTTGTTTCTTTTTCTCGTTTTAGTATTATGCTTTGTGTTTAAGTGGCTGGTCTAACCGCCCATATTTCTGTTTTATTATTTTAAGTTATGTTTCAATCTGTTTAATATATGTCTTAATTTACTTGTTATTATATATGTTTAATTATGCTTTCTCTTTTTCAGTTATATATATATGTATATATATATATGCATAATTCTCACTTTGCGGTAAAATATATTATTAAAATTTTAAAAATAATCTTGTAGACCACGTGATTCGGCCAAAAAACATTTGCAAAAATAATACGTTCAATACAAACCATAATAAAATTAGCTTAAAAACAATACTAATTTAGAAAAGTTATAAGCAAATACAATATATAAATTATCCAATAGAAAAAATAAGTTATCTATATTACTGAATAAGAAAACAAAAATCAAAAGGTCAAAAATAAATAAACATATATAAACATCTACTAACCGAACATTTTTATAAATGTTAACATTACAAATTAAAATAACAAATGCGCGGATGCGCGGATCAAAGTCTAGTCTAGTTTTAAATAATACTAGATTTTGACCTGCACAATCGCGCGGATGTTTGTTTTCACTTTTCTATACATAAATTATTGTTTTTAAACATTAGTGGTATATATTTTTAACGTTAATCATATACTTAAATTTTTATATAACTATTTCAAATAAAATAATTTTATAATTTACATGTTATAATTAATCAATTTTTAAAACCGTATGTATTTTTACTTATTATTATATATTTATCTTATTGTATTTGTATTTAGTTATTAAGCAAATTAATATATTTATGAGAAAACATATTTGAAAATTATTTTGTATTTAATTTATGCTAAATTCTGACCCGTGTTTCAAAGATGTATTTATTTTTACTAATATTTTTATGCTTATTCATTTTAGATAATATATTATTGTATTTACAAAAGTCTAAGATATGTTATTTTTTAGACATGTATTATATAGTTTGCTAAATTTAAGCCGTTCTATCATCATATTATATTTTTAAAATAAATAATTTATATTTATGAATATAAAATTTATAAATTTATCAATTGAATATACTTTTATCATATTTAAGTATAATAATTGTATTTTAACATGATCATGACTATAAAGTAGATAAAATAGGATATAATTTATTTATTTTTCATTTTACAAACGATAACTTAAAATACATTAAATTATTGTTAAAATATGTTTACACAGGATTTATTAGAATTTTGAAAATATAATATATAAATATATATTATATTTAAAATGAAAATATATTATGATTAAAGTAGTTACAAAGATTTTATATTATAATCTTTAAAGAAATACATGTTAATTTTTATACATGTATTATATAGTTTGCTAATGTTAACCCATTTTACCAACGTATTAGATTTTCTTTTAATATGATTGATTATGATTATATAATATATAAAATATCACCGAATTTTTTTATTTTTCTTTTTATAAATGATTACTGAATTTTTTATTATATAATAATATTTCAAACTAATTTCAAAATTAGTGAAAATATTTAAATATAATTTCGAAAATGAAGATCTTGTAAAAATATTTTAAAACAGATTTGTTAGAATTTTAAAATAAATATATTTATATTTAAAATGAAAAGATATCAAAAGATATTATGATTAAAGTATTTTAAAGATTCTATGTATTATTAGTCTTAATAAAATACATTTAATAAGATTTCTAAGTGATTGTCCAAATTAAAAAAAAAATCACACATGAAAGAAGTCATGACTTATATTTTAATATATAAGATGTAACTGCAACTTATACATCAAAAATATTAATAAATAATAATTTTGAAAAATATAGTAACTCGTTTTTTACATCAAGCTCACTCCTAACATAAATCTACCGTTTCTATCAAATAATTTTAATTCTGAATTACATTGAGTTATGACTTTTATTATAATTTAACTTTAATTCAACATATATGTATTAAAAAAAAACACATCCCTGTTCAGAGCCATAATCATCTCTAGCTTTTGCTGTGCTCACATATTATATTATGAAAACTTTCGATATTGGTCAACTATTTAATAAGAAAATCATTTTATAACATTGGATTTATATTATCGTATAATTTCTAACTTTATTACATATGATGATATTGATGAACAGGTCCACGAATAATGATTTAACATGACGCTCTCCTCCGAAACACTTGGATCGACGGACGGTTCTATATGTATGACATCTTCGATGGACCAGCGCTCTCTACAGCAGATGACCATAACAAACGGCTCTACCTACCTGCAGTATTCTCGAACCCCGACCACAACATAGTAAAATATACATTGTCAATTAATTTTTGGAACTGTTATAAAAAATAACTAGATTTTGACCCGTGCTTGGAAAGCGCGGGTTTTTGGGATTATATTATAATACAAAGTTTTATTATATCGAAAAATATAATTTTTAACAGTTATATAATCTATGAATTAGTTCATTTGATATGTTATATGTACACTTTTACGTAAGTTTTATTTAGGCATGAAAATTATATCCGGATCAAAAAAACAAACCGAACCGACCCGAAAATATATGTTTAGTTCATGTCCAGAGAAGATAACCTATTGGGGGTTTTTTTGGACCCGCATGTCTTTGTTTGAGTCCAGATCCTACCCTAGACCCGATCATAAATATGTTGTGTTTATTTGGTATATTTGAATATTTTGAATATGTTTCCGGCATTATGAATATTGTTTTTAGGTTTTTGGTTTACGATTATAGTTTTTAATTTCAGGTAAATTTTCAAATTAATTTTTTTTTGGGTATTTGGATAAAATTTTGGATATTTTCAGTTCAGTGTCAGATTTTGAATAAGATTTTGAATTTTTAGGTATTTGAATTTTTTGGGTATTTATTTGGAGTTTCAAGTACTTTTCGTGTTTCGGATATTTTTCAGATTTTTTAGATATTTCGAATCTTTTTAGGATCCTAAATACCCGAACAGATGTGGACCCATTACGTCCATATCGGATCCAACAACCTTTTGATATATATTTTTAACGTTATTGTACAAAAACATGGTTGATGAAATATATTTTAGAAAACTCATTTTTAAATATGAAAATATCTATCAAACTATAGACGGTTGAAAGTTTAGTATATAATATGAGATTTTAGTGGGAAAATTTATATATGATATGATTACGTTATTATAAAGGAAAGAGCAAGTTAAAATGTACACATATATGTCGTGTAGCTTCTCTTGCTTTAAATTATATATTATATGATAAAAGTGATAATATAAAACATTAGTTTTAATGCTTTTATGATTAAAAGTCAAAATGGTAAACATAATAATAGTAATAATTAAGATTTAGGAGTGGTATTTGAATAAATAAAGGAATTGAATAAATTATTGTTAGAGAAATATATGGTAACATATTGTTAGTCTAAGTTTAAGGTAAGACAAAAAAATAATGAGTTAAATAAAATGGTCCAAACAACTTTGTTATGTAGATTTTTTAAGAATCCTTCCTTTTTAATAGTATTGATGTAAAAATAAATATGGAAAAATGAAAAATAATAATCTAAAACAAAACAATGGATACGTATATTTGATGAAATATCTGCGTTGTTTGTTGATATATAAATTTGAGATAGAAACAAATAAAAACGTCTCCACAAAATCTGCATGAAAGAAACAGCTTCTCATTCCGTCTTTTACTCTCCATCTCTCTTCCAACGTTTCCTAAGCCTTCTTTTGTTTGTTCTCTTCTTTGATTCTCTCTTTGAGATATTCTCTGTTTTTTTCATCCACACACCAAAAATAAGAGGATATTTTTGAGAAACAATTCGGAAGCCATCATTAAAATTCGATTTTGAGAATTTTTCAACAATCTTATTGCATGTCTCTGGTTCTTTGTTTTCCGCATGTCCTACTGCATGATTCAGTTGACTTCTGGATTTGTTTTCTTTATTGATGAGTCTTAGTATCAATATCCCCTGATCATTATTGTGTTAGATTAGATAGATCATACGTATAGTAAGCAAACGTGTTCTTAGGGTTTACTTTTTCGTATTGTAGGGTTCAAATTTTCTTTTGGAGAATTTTTTTGTTGGTTCACAAAAAAAAATGAGTTTGAGAGCATATGCATGATCTTTAGTTTGTTGAAAGTATTTTCTGATTAAAAATTTAGACTTTTTTCATCATTTTGGTCGCATTTGTTTAACCTTCCTATCAAAAGATTGTTTTATATAACTCCCGCCTAGTTTCATTTAATTGGCTATATATTACTCCGAAGAAAAACTTGATTTTGTGATGATAATGATGAAAAGATAAGCTTTGAGTTAGAATTTTTGTTTTCTGAAAGTTGTGTGGTCTGTGTTGGAGTCTTTGATTTGAATTCAAGACATGGAGAAGAGATCAGGAGAAGAAGAAGAAGGAGGTGTTGGGAAGAAAGACAGGATCTTTCGAGCAGACAAGATCGATTTGAAGAGTTTAGATAAACAGCTTGAGAAACATCTGAGTAGGGTTTGGTCGAGGAACCTTGAGATAACTCATAAAGCTAAGGAGGAAGAGTGGGAGATTAATTTGGCTAAGTTGGAAACAAGAAATGTTATTGCTCGTGGTACTTTTGGGACGGTCTATAAAGGCATCTATGATGGTGAAGCTGTTGCAGGTAAATTTAAAAAAAAAAAAAACGTCAAGTAGGTTTTATGATAGATTATGACTTTGTTTGGTCCTTCATTGAGTAATGACAGTGAAGGTGCTTGATTGGGAAGATGATGGTCAAGAAAGCAAAACAAATCGGACTTTATTTCGTCAAGAGGTCACTGTTTGGCACAAACTAAACCACCCAAATGTCACTAAGGTCAGTTAAAATAAGTTTGTTAGGTCACATAAGTGAGTAAAGTGTATGGATCGGATATATTTTCATCTGTGAATGTAACAGTTTGTTGGAGCATCAATGGGAACAACGAATCTGAAAATACCAACAGCTGATTCAGAAAACTCGTTACCTCAACGAGCTTGTTGTGTGGTTGTGGAATATGTTTCTGGTGGAACGTTGAAACAGTACTTGATCCGTAATAGACGCAAGAAACTCGCGTTCAAAGTTGTTATCAAACTCGCTCTCGACCTCTCTCGAGGGTAAATCAATGAATTTTCTAACACAACTACTTATAATATAGACTTTTGTGATGAAGACTGAAAAAGCAAAACCGCAGTATGTGTTGCTTGTTGCAGGCTAAGCTATCTGCACTCAGAGAAGATTGTGCACCGTGATGTGAAAACAGAGAATATGCTTTTGGATGTTCAAAGTAATCTGAAAATAGCAGATTTTGGAGTAGCGAGAGTGGAAGCTCTGAATCCAAAGGACATGACTGGAGAAACGGGCACTCTTGGATACATGGCTCCTGAGGTAACAGTTTCTCTACGGTCTCTTTGTTTGTTTCTAAAACAGGAATCATATAAAATTAGAGTTTCTTCGTAGGTTATAGATGGCAAGCCATACAACAGAAGGTGTGATGTTTACAGCTTTGGAATATGTTTATGGGAAATCTACTGCTGTGAAATGCCTTATCCTGATCTTAGCTTTGTCGATGTTTCTTCAGCTGTTGTCTTACATGTGAGTTTTGACCTATGACAACCCTTAAAATGCCGTACGTTTTCGTAGAACAAAATTCTGAAACTTGTTTTCTAACAGAATATGAGACCGGAGATTCCGAGATGCTGCCCGACGGTATTGGCGAATATAATGAAGAAATGTTGGGATGGGAATCCGCAGAGACGACCAGAGATGGAGGAAGTGGTGAAGATGCTTGAAGGAATTGATACCAGTAAAGGCGGCGGTATGATACCTGAAGATCAAATTCCTGGCGGCTGCTTTTGCTTTGCTCCAGCTCGTGGCCCCTAAAGCTGCTCCCTTTTCTTTTCTTTTCTTTTCTTTAATCGTCTGGTTTTCATTCTTTTTCCTTCACATTGAATGATATTTGTTTCTTCTACTCCAAGAAACACATCCTTTTTTTTTCTCAATTTTCTTTTGGTCGTTGCGAATATTCAAAGTTGAACAAAAATATCAAGTGATGGTTTTGTGTGGTGTGAACAAAAGTAAAAAAAAAAAAAAACAGAGCATATTTTTTTATTTTTCTCGGTTGTTTTTCGCTTTTTTTTTGTGATTGTTTAAGTTCCTTCCTCTCTATGCATTTTGTTTACTTTTTTTTTTTGGCTATGAATACAAATATCATTAACTAGCGAAGGTTTGTGTGACATCGCGATTCCTGGTATAAGTGGAAAGACTTAAAAAATTGATTTGGCGTGAATTTATTTTTCGGGCACACACTCATTTAAAATTCTAAAATTAAGTGTGCTTGAACTGGTCTAGTAAAATGATTGATGACTTAACTAGAAGTGATTCCCGATATCGTTATATCGTGCGAGTGAAATCAAAGCACAGAAAAAGGTCATGTGATGATTGCATGGTCAGTAACACATGAATTTCGAGTCTCCGAAAAATTAACACACGACATGTCGCATGAGATGGGAACTACAGGCCGAGGCCGAGTGAACGGAAGTGGTGGTCCATTAGTTTGATTACAAAGAAACTTGATATCTGGATTGCTTAAAAAGCATTTCGGATCCTAGAGACTAAAACAAGGCCCCAAAATCAAAGAATCTAACCTAACCCATTATTAAGGACTACAATTTATAATTTAATTGGAGAAACAAGCAACAACAATATAGTTCGTAGGTCCAAACTCTTCTTATACCACAAGAAAAACTTGACGACAAGGAAAATACCATTTAGAAAATATTTGCCGAAGACAAACCCGATAAATGACAATGGAGGAGGCATGCAAGACTAACACATGTGCTAGATGAGAGATCTTCGTTGAAATCAAAACAAGAAAACCACGCAGGTGAGCACTTAAAGAACGCAAAGGAACTGATGCTAGCTGTGAGCATGGAAAGACTATAGTCAAGCGCATGCAGTAGTTTACTCCCGAATCCCGCCACGAGACAAAGGAAAACCTCAAAGGATAAGAAGAGGCCACAGTGAAGCCAAAAGAATGACCCGAAATTTTAAGAAAGGAGTTGAGATATATTAAAAATATATATCTAACATTTAAATTTTCATCGATTTGAATTTTCAAATTGAAAGTTCATCTCTAGTAATATTAAAAATATATATCTAACATTTTCATTAGTACAGAAAAATTTTAAACACATTAACAGACAATTAATATACATAGAACCTATGAAGACTTAGTTTTTCAGGTTGCTTGCTTTCTAATTTAATATACATAAAATCGACAATCAGCAGGTTGAAAATATGATACACTTGCATGGACTACATAGTTTTATTAGTTTATGTGGATGTCACTAAATATTTAAATACTTAAATCTTTCTACCATAACCAAATAGTTTCGGCAACCCCAAAACTATATCCATACATTCTCGATTTAGAAAATTATGTATTATATTAGAAAATTATAATTAATGTTTAAATTTAGGATTACTTAGTACTTCATTAGCATTTAGGTGTAGTTAAGTTGTAGTTTTAAGAGTTAGTTCTAAAATATATTCCAATTTTAATAAAATACAATTTTAGAGCTAACCCTTAAAACTACAATGTAATTACTCTTAAGTATTATTATGTTTAAATATTATTAAATTTATGTTAAGAGAATTAATTTTACATATTTATTACTAATAATGCTCTTAGGCAGACGCCGTCTAGAACATGTGATGGAGGTAGGGATGGGCATTTCGGTTGAATTACGGATTCAGTTTGGTGGATTATTTGGTCTAAGAAAACTTTAACCAAAATCAACCAATATTAGTTGGGTTTGGTTTATTTTCGGTTTGGTTCAGTTTTAGTTCAGTTCGATTTATGTTCTGTTCGGTTTTAATTTTAGTTTGGTTTGTGTTTGATTTAATTGGTTTTGTTTTTATTTTTCAATTCCGTAGAGTTGATTTTTTTTAGTTTTTTTTCTAATTCAATTACAAAAATATAATTTGTAAAAATATAAACAAATCTTTATTTGACACTAAACCATTATTTTCTTTATCTTTAAACGTAAAACCACACGTCACAATAAATATGTAGAAGATGTAATCCAATTTTTTCTATATAATTATCTTCAAATCTAATATAAATATCATAAATAATTTTTCAGTTTTGATGTTAATGTATGAGATTCATATTCATATTATTTTATTTTATTTTTCGTTTTGTTTATTCTAATCATTTTGAAGTAAGATGTGTATAATTATGTTTAGTTGTTTAGGCTAAATGGTTAAATATATTAGATCTTAATATTATTAGTATATTTAATTAATCTAATTAATAAATATTTTGTTTTTTTTTTTTGGTTCGATTTAAAACCAACCAAACCGAACTATCTGGATTGATAAAACTTTGAATCAAATGGTTTAGACATATACTTTGGTTTGGTTATGATTTATTTGGTTCGGTTGGGTTTGGTTTGGTTCGGGTTATCTTGTAGAATTACTACCCGAGCACCCGTCTTGTTCCTCAAGTCGCTTTGATCCAAGCTCTTATATCTCCATCGACTAGGAGGAAAAGAACAAATCGGAAAAGATCGAAGTAACTCAAAAACAACTTTTGTCTCGCGAAAAACAGATCTGAAGATGGAGTGCGTGTTCGGTCTGGTCGGAAATGGATTCGCTATCGTGGCGGCGGATACATCGGCGGTTCACAGTATCCTTGTCCACAAGAACAACGAGGACAAGATCATGCTCCTTGACTCACACAAGCTCATTGCCGCAAGCGGCGAGCCTGGTGACCGGTAAATCCTCCTCCCTCGCCTCTCTCTCTCTTTCTCTCTCTCTGAATCAATTGATGATGGTGTTGTGGGAATTTGTATAGGGTTCAGTTTACTGAGTATGTACAGAAGAATGTGTCACTGTATCAGTTCAGAAACGGGATCCCCTTGACTACCGCTGCTGCTGCCAACTTCACTCGTGGCGAGCTCGCCACTGCTTTGAGAAAGGTCACCTCTTTTCTTATTGTGGTTTTGAGCTTGGGGAATTAGGGTTACTAGATGGTGTTTGAAGGTGATAGAAAGATATTGTCTTTTCCTCTTTTGATACTCTACTTAGTTGAACTTGTTATGGATTGGATCTTTCTTCTGTAGTATAATGCTTTTTTGACATGCTCTTGGGTTCTTGGTTTTTGCTTCCTCCTCTTTATGGTGGTTGTTCATTCACATAGTTCTGAGATTCTGAGACATTAGTGTTAAGTTATTGAATTAAGTCACCTGGAAAATATGTTTTATGTTTCCAAACAGAACTTTTCATTATGTAGTCATTATTAATATTTTCTTTTGATATGATTGAAATAATTTTTGCAAATCAAGCTTGGCTTTCTTTCGAAACTTTGTTGCAGTTTTGAAAGTTTTCATGTTCTGTGTCACGCAAGTGTTGCTCTTCAGGTTGATTCCAAGTAACAGACTTTTGAACCGTGATATGTCCTTACGGCAGAAAAAGATGATACTCTAGTCAAAACTAGAAGTCTCCTTATATCAAGTAATTGTAATTGCTTTGAAAGACTAGGAAGTTGTGTATCTGACTTAAGCAGATATCATCATGCATACTAATTTGTGATCTTTCTGGCCGATTTTGGGTAGAATCTAGTATTACATGTGGGATTTGCTTTAGATTGCTGAACCTTCCAATGATTAAAAGTCCATTAGTTTATAACAATTAATCTGTTTGAATCCAGAATCCCTACTCTGTGAACATCCTGATGGCTGGCTACGACAAAGAAGCAGGCGCATCGCTATACTACATTGACTACATTGCAACTCTTCACAAGGTTGACAAGGGAGCATTCGGTTACGGCTCATACTTCTCTCTCTCCACGATGGACAGGCACTTCCGCAGCGACATGTCCGTTGAAGAAGCCATTGAACTGGTGGACAAATGCATAACTGAGATCAGGTCAAGGCTGGTGATTGCACCACCAAACTTTGTGATCAAGATCGTGGACAAGGATGGAGCTCGTACTCACGCTTGGCGTCAGTCTGTTCAAGATGTCACCACTGCTTCTGTCTAAGTCTGTTATGTTGTGTTTTCTACTAAGCTGGCATTAGCTTCTTTTTCTTTTCTTTCTTTCAACTTTAGAAGCTTATATGACTTGTGTTAAACTTTGAAATGACTTTCTTATGAGAGAACAACCTAAACATTTTCTTGTTCCACGATTCATAAAGCTAAAAGGAAACAATGTACTCTGAGAACAATGGTATATGTCTATATCATCTTTGTTAGATTCACAAAGCCAAAAGGAAGAGATCAAAAGTGGGCAGCGTCATGATGATGGTCGAGAGAAAGCAGAAGCTTGTGATCTTTGGGGAGCCGTTTATGATGGATTCTGGTGTTGATGATAAGCTATCTGTCTCTGGTGAGGGTTGATCGGAGGTTGGTGAAATTCCGGCGGCTTCCCGTGAAATGGCGAACGATGGAGAAGATGCGGAAGCTTTATCACCTGCAGATATCAATGAAACTCGTCTCTGAATTCAAGTAAACTATCACCGAAATGGATTCACTTATACCGTAAACAAAAGGAGCTGTGAACTGAATGCTCTGAAGCGGCGGAAGCTCCGGCGACTCTGCATCACACATAATTACAAACCCAAGATTGATTCAATTTAGATTAGAATCAGAATCGGAATCGGAATCAACCTGATGGCGAGCAGATAGACTCGAAAGATTCGTCGGAGCTAAGATCGCTACAGATCTGGGAAAGAGAAAGCAGTCGTGATCTATCCAACGGGAATCCAAGGATCATAGGTTGCCGGAGAAGATAACAGAGGCAGTTTCCGGCGCCGGAATTAACGGATGTGGAGAAAGCCGAGCAGCAAAGAGGATCCGGCGCGTCTGAGATGTTGTTCGGTGCAGCGGAGACGTAAGGAAGGCATGGAGAGAACATGACTAGCTCCTCCGTACAGGTGAGAGCCGGTGGAGAAGGTGCCTGCGTCTCGGTCACTGCGGAGGAGGAAGAGAAGGTGATCGCAAGTATGACGATGAGCACGACGGCGTTGCTTGTGGCGGCCATTGGAGCTTCTTCGTGATTTCAGTTACAACCTGAAACTGACGACTGAGACTCGCGTTAACGATGATGGCGGGAAAATAACGCCCTTGAGGAGGAGGTCTTGATAAGCGGTGAGTTGGCAGTGATCAGCCATTGCTATACGTCCACGTGTTCCTGACTTTTTGAAGTTCGGTTGGCTTCAAGTTTTAACATTTGCATAATGGTATCAAAGTCTACATGCTTGCGTTATGGTCGATAGAATCATTGTTTATAACTGATTGTTTTAAAAATCCTCGAAAACAGCTCTTTCATAAAATATCTACTTTCCATCCTTCATCCACTGATTCTCGGTTTACAATTTTCACTCTTCCTAAAAGTAAAAACCCTTCTTCCTCCTCTAATATTTATTTCTTATATATATGAAATCGAGTATGTTACGAGATCAACTACCTGAAACTATCCTTCCTCTGATAAATTCATACGAATAATTTACAAAAAAAGTCTAGCACCTTTTTGGTCAAGGACGTTCGTGAACTCATAAAAAAGTCCTCTAACCAAAAAGTAATGGAGTATATCCAGTCCAAAAGATTCTCATCCTGCCAAGTTCCAGCCACATAACAGTTTATCTCTCTGAATATCCGGGAGAACCTACCTAGATTGTGGCAGCAACATGGTTATAAGATCAAGAGTATGATCTTGAATTCGGTAGACGATCTTGTGATATAGGGTAGCTACTACACTTTTTTCTTGCATAGGTGCTCCGATTAGTCGAAGCTGAACCTTGAGCGTCTTTAAGAGATTTAGATCTTGTAACAAAACATTAAAGTTTGGAAACAGTGTTATGAATACCATTCCTGCATTTAATGTCGTTTGAACCGTTCCGATGCAAGCTTGTTGATATGACTTTAATCAAGAGTCGATTAAGTCTATTTCGGGCTATGAATGGTAGTTCTTTTCTTGCATATAAGGTCAAACCAATTCTTACTACACCAAAGTGAAGGTGAGTATAACCATATTGCTGCCACAATCTAGGTAGGTTCTCCGGGATGTTCAGAGAGATAAATTGTTCTTCTTCCGTGGTTAGAACTTGGCAGGATGAGAACTTGTTAGGCTGGACATACTCCATTACTTTCCGGTTGGAAGACGGTTTTATGAGTTCACAAATGTCTTTAACTGAGAAGGCGCTAGATTTTTTTTTGCAAAGTATTTGTATGGATTTATAGGAACAAAGTGTCACATATTACTTGAAACACATTTTTAGTTGTTTATTGTCGATTTTGCTTTTCAACTAAATATTCACTATCTCTCCTTTTTTCTTGACTAAATAGTTACATCTTTCTCCTTTGTTGTTTTTTCACCTAAACACATGTTCTTCTTCACTCTCTTCTTGCACATCTCCCTCTCCACTATTTAACCAATTTTTTTCGTACACACAAAACCCAATTCCACATGACAAGTACTCTTCTTTGTCTTCCTTTTCATTTTCTCAAATACTGTAAAAACAACTTTGGTTGCATGTTCATTTAACATGAAATAGAGGTTTAAGAAAAATTAACTTATTTTAACAATATATTATCTATTATAGTTTGTCTAAAAAAAACAAATTCTGATATACTATGTATTATAACTTGTATATAAGATTTTTCTATGTTTTTTCCAGTCATCCATGTCCACTTTTTCTATTTACGTATTTTTCGTACATGAATACATTTTTCCATCCACATTTTGATGTCCATGTATTTTTGCATAACTATTAAAATATAAAAAAAAAAAATTACATTTCTTTGTAACAATTATATTTGTTTTATATATCATAAAATTTTGGAAATTAAAATAAAAATATTAAATTGAATGAATAATAGTAACATAAAATATATAAATAACTATTTAAATGGAAGCAACTCTACAAGCAATCTACTTGGGAGTTTTTATATGACCTGCAATGCTAGTTTTCAGCTTTTGAACCTTGCGGTCAAGGTTCTTTCAACAACGAGAATTTGCTAGAGAAAATGAGTTAACACGTGGCAAAAGAGTAGAAAATCGCAAATGACACATGTCTAGTGATTACTGGAGTTGTTGAGAAGCGGTTAAGTTGTTACGGAGAAGCAGACATAAAAAGAGTGAAGAGGAACTTTTGAAAGATTCATTCCAAAAAGTTTGTGTTCATCTTTTCTCTGAACTTTTCTGAGTGTGTACAATCCTCTTGCCATAGTTTTTGAGTTGTTTCTTCATAAGTAAACTCTTGACTAGATAAAGTCTATTCTTTGTTATACAACATTGGATCGAGTTGATTCTATCATATATCGAAGTATATTCTTACTGTATCTATCTAGCCACGTACGGTGGATTGCAGGGTAGTATATTCTTTGTGGCACAGTCACGGTGCCGAAGATGGAGCACGAAGGTAGTAGCAGGGTAGTGGTAACAGTGTCTACTACTTGTAATGTGATGTGTCTGAAACATGAAGTTGCATGAAAGTCTCGTCTTGTTTTTTAATTATTATCTAATGTCATTAAGAAAATGATTACAGAGGCACTTTGGCGTGAAAATATGAAACATAGGTGTTATTAGCCTTATGCAACACAATACTTATAAGAATCTAATAGGTTTTTAGAGATAAAAACCTTTGAGAGAGGCGAACTTATTGAGGATCTCTTCTTCGCGCTTAACAGCATTTTCTTTCTTCATCTCCCATTCTGGTTTCTTGGAGTTAGCTGCTTGAACTTCCTGTACCACTTTCGGAATCGAGTTAGCCACCATCTTCTGCCCATAGCTCAGATCAACTCTCTCTTTCTCCTTTTTACTGATACAACGGGTAAGCTCAGTGCGTCTAGCTTGTAGCTGAGCGATTTGGTCGTCAATCTGACGGATTGTCTCAGAGTTTGCATCAACATCCGTCTGGATATTGCCTAGCTTGTCTTTTAAATCGCTGTACTCGTACTTGAGAGAAGCGACTTTGGCTTTGTTAAGCTCGAGAGCAGAGAAGAATCTATCAGCTTCCACTATCACGTTCTTGTTCTCCTGAAACACTTGGCTGAAAGTTGGAATCTCTTCGATAAGCTTCAACCTCACAATCTCTTCAGCTGAGAGGCTTGGATCTTTCTTAAGTTTTGTTGCTAAGGCTGCTAGCTCCGCAGCTTCATTAGACATGAGCAAGGAAGAGAAGTCTTTGTCGAGAAGCGATGAAAGCTTCATCCGAGCTTCTGCCCATTCATATTCTTTCACTGGAGAGCTTGCACTAACAGGAAGAGAAGAAGAAGACTCATGTCCTGCTTGTGAAGGCTGCTGCTGAAGAAGATTCTCCAGTGTGTTGAGATAATTGTCAAACTCTTCCGGGTTGATCTCCACAGGGGAGTGAGAGACCGCAAGGACACCGTTCATAGGAGAAACATAGACATGAGGAATCAGAGCATCTTCTTGTTTCTCTGCAGTGCTACCTCTGCGTTTCTTCATTCTATTGCCGGGTTTTGTTGCAGCTGCTTCGTTCTCTTCTTCTTCTTCTTCTGCTTCCAAGTCAACCACATCGCCTTGTTTCTGTCTTGTGGAGCGTCTCGAAGAAGAGGATGGCTTCTGTTTGGTTGCTTTCCTGCCGATAGCTTTAGGTTTAACTTGAACAGGTTCATAAGTCTGTGTCTGCACCTGTTTTCTCTTCCTCTGGCTGTAACGCGAAGTTGAACCTTCATTCTTCCCATCCTCAACATTCTCACCTTCTTTGTTAGTCTCTTCAAAGAGAGATGCAGCATCAACTACATAGAAGGAAGGAAACATCATCAATCAATATGTCAGCAGGCTTTACGAAAAAAAGAAAGAGCTTTTACTAACAACCTCTATCGGCGGAAGGCTGAAACAAAGCAGGGATGTTCCAGCTAAAAGATGCAAAGAAGGCATTAACATCCATCTCAGGGAAATTCGTCTCGAGATAACGAGAAAGAGTGTTTTTGCTGGCAAATGACTTTGGTGCATTCTTCATCTTAAGCCTCTCAGGGAGGATGAGGAACCTATCCTTATGAAACCCAGTAGCACTCACTCTCCTCCCAACTCTCCACGTCCAGACATCTCCGGGGCTGGGGAAATCAACAGGCGCAAAAGGCAAACCTTGACCACTAGAAACCGGTGGAATCGCTGGGAGTTGGTTCAGATCCGTTTCACCAGGAGTGAAGGAGCTTCTCTTCACATGATCATCACCATCAAACAATGTATTCTCCCAAAAGTTGTGGTTACTGACTGGGACTTGTTCACCATCAAATCTGTGCATGTTAAATAATAGAAACATAAGAAGCACAAACAAGATCATGTCCAGACCAAAACAAAGCTGATCATGTCTAATATTGACACAATCCCTACTAATTTCAGAGCATACAAACTGTAATTATATCTCGAATTAAGACTTACCCAGGCGGATTTTGACTCATCTCTTGATCCGTATCCATCGGAGCAGACCCGAAACCCTAATGTCCTGCGATGGAGTAACAACTCTTATCAAACAAATCGAAATTTAGAAATTTTTGGAGAGAGAGAAAACTAGCCTGTACTACTACACAGCTTTATCAAATTCACATATTAGGAGATTACTATTATACCCTTTAGTTGGGTTGAAAGATGTGAACATTATACCCTTTAGTTGGGTTGTTATGACACTCCTCACGGCGAACGCTCTCGGCTCACTTCTCGCGAATGCAATCTCCACGAGCTCTATGCGTTTGGGCCGTGTCGTCCACGCGCGAATCGTCAAGACCCTCGACTCTCCTCCTCCTCCGTTCCTGGCAAACTACCTCATCAACATGTACTCCAAACTCGACCATCCCGACTCGGCTCGACTCCTTCTCCGCCTCACTCCTTCCCGTAACGTCGTCTCTTGGACGTCACTCGTGTCCGGGCTAGTTCAAAACGGTCACTTCTCCTCCGCGTTGCTTGAGTTCTTGGAAATGCGACGGGAAGGTGTTTTCCCAAACGACTTCACCTTCCCTTGCGCCTTCAAAGCCGCGGCTTCTTTGCGGTGGCCGGTTACTGGGAAACAGATTCATGCTCTTTCTGTCAAGTGTGGACGTATACTTGATGTCTTTGTTGGCTGCAGTGCTTTTGATATGTATTGTAAGACCAAGCTTAGGGGTGATGCTCGCAAGATGTTCGATGAAATTCCTCAGAGGAATCTTGCAACTTGGAATGCCTTTTTATCTAACTCTGTCACTGATGGAAGGCCTATGGAAGCTGTTGGAGCTTTTATTGAGTTCAGGAAGATTGGTGGACACCCCAATTCCATAACTTTTTGCGCTTTCCTAAATGCTTGCTCAGATGGGTTGTTACTTAGTCTAGGTGAGCAGTTGCATGGGCTTGTGTTTTGTAGCGGGTTCGATACAGATGTGTCAGTGTGTAATGGGTTGATCGATTTCTATGGAAAGTGTAAGAAGATTCACTGCAGTGAAACTGTGTTTGCTGAAATGGGGACAAGAAATGCTGTTTCTTGGTGTTCCTTGGTGGCTGCGTATGTGCAGAATCATGAAGATGAGAAGGCGTCTTTGTTGTTCCTACGTTCAAGGAAGGAGATTGTTGAGACTTCTGATTTTATGATCTCAAGCACTCTGAGTGCGTGTGCCGGTATGGCAGGTCTTGAGTTGGGGAGATCGGTACATGCTCACGCTGTGAAAGCTTGCGTTGAAAGGACTATCTTTGTGGGAAGTGCACTAGTTGACATGTATGGAAAATGCGGATGTATAGAAGATTCTGAACAAGCTTTCGATGAGATGCCTGAAAAGAACTTAGTGACGATGAATTCACTGATCGGTGGATATGCTCATCAGGGTCAGGTTGATATGGCATTGGCGTTATTTGATCAAATGGCACCACGTGGTTCCGGTCCGGCTCCAAATTATATGACGTTTGTGTCCGTGCTTTCAGCTTGTAGTAGAGCAGGGGATGTGGAAAACGGTATGGAGATATTTGATTCGATGAAGAGCAGTTACGGCATCGAGCCAGGAGCTGAGCACTATTCATGCGTTGTCGACATGCTAGGGAGAGCTGGGATGGTGGAACGAGCATACGAATTCATAAAGAAAATGCCAATTCAACCCACAATCTCGGTTTGGGGCGCTCTTCAGAATGCTTGTAGGATGCATAGTAAGCCACACCTCGGAGTATTGGCAGCTGAGAACCTTTTTAAACTTGACCCTAAAGATTCTGGCAACCACGTTCTGCTTTCCAATACGTTTGCAGCAGCTGGAAGGTAAGTGAATCTATTGAAGTGGATTTAAACCAAAAGATTGTATTTTCACGATGGCATGATCAAACAACATTATAACCAATGTTTGTTAGGTGGGCGGAAGCCAACACCGTGAGAGAGGAGATGAAAGGGGTAGGAATCAGGAAAGGAACCGGGTACAGTTGGGTCACAGTAAAGAACCAAATCCATACGTTTCAAGCTAAGGACATATCACACAGAATGAACAAAGAGATCCAGACAATGCTGTCCAAGCTAAGGAATGAGATGGAGGCTGCAGGGTACAAGCCCGACCTGAAACTCTCTCTTTACGATCTGGAGGAAGAGGAGAAAGCAGCGGAAGTCGCGCACCACAGTGAGAAACTGGCTCTAGCGTTTGGCTTGCTAGCTTTACCACTCGGTGTTCCCATCAGGATCACAAAGAACCTTAGGATCTGTGGAGATTGTCACAGCTTCTTCAAGTTTGTGTCTGGGAGTGTTAAGAGAGATATCATTGTGAGAGACAATAACCGGTTTCATCGGTTCGTGGGTGGGACTTGTTCTTGTAAGGATTATTGGTAATGTTAGTTTAGGTTAAAGTTTTATATCTTTGTAAAACTATAAAGAGAGTGACTAATTCAATTCACTATTAATTTTGATGAAAATAAACATTTTCTCTAATAACATACATTATTCTGTAGTCGAATATGATGCTCAAGACATCGTGTAAATCTGCGTTCTAAATTAATCTCCAACCTTACGTTTGTACTAATTCACTACAAAAAAAGATGGTTTAACATCATTTATTTTGTATTTTTGTATTACTTATAAATGATGTAAAAGAATTTTGTATCACTTATATAAATGACTCTGAAAGTGGTGATGCAAATAATTTACATCAATTTATCAATAATTGATGTAAAAATTATGAATATTTGCATCAATTTCTAAGTGATGTCAATATGTATCAATTGTAACAAATGATATTAATTGAAGTCGATTAACACAATTATTTCTGATCTAAAAAAAAAAGTTATTAGCATCAGTTTTATTTTTATTTTTGTCAACAGCATCAGTTTTATTTAGTATCATCTTAATAAGTGATGTCAACAACAAAATCAATACATCAATTATATAATTGATATAACTTTGTAAAATAGTATCATTTTTTGTTAAAGTGATACAACTTACAACAAAAATATGTCATTTTATTGAATTGATGCCAAATAATTTAATAAAACATCACTTTCTTATAAATGATGTTAAATTATATATATTTGTCTCATTTACAAATAAATGATTTAAAATAGAATCATTTAATTTTGTGATATAAATTAAGTGATACAATTCACTTCATTTTTTGTAGTGATTAAAAAGAGATGTTGCTTAGGTGTCACTTAATTAGAATGACAATTTATCTTACGTGGCAGCTTAAGAATTAATTGAAAAAATGTTGGTCCAAATCCAATTACTAGGAAACATTATATTAATCCAAAATATAAGAAGCGTGTATTTTTTAATTAAATAAAAGCTACGGAATTACCTAATATGATTAACATATATATGACAAATAATGACTATGAATAATAAAGATTTGATAACAATTTTTTCATCTTTCTTCATTTTTGTTTAATTTTATATTATTAAAAATAAACAATCACATTAACTATATAATAAAAAATTAGATTTTTTCTTATATGTTATATTTCAAATTTCTTAAAATGATTTTAAATTACAAAAATAAGGAAATCTTATATGTTATATTTTAAATTTTTTTTAAACAAATTTAAATTACAAAAATGAGGAAACCTTATATGTTATATATTCTTATATGTTAGATTTTTTTATATGTTATATTTTAAATTTTTTAAAACGACTTTAAATTAAAAAATGTAAGTTTTCCTTAAGCATACGACTAAAAGCATATAAATGATATGTATCAATTCGATGGTTGATCTGAAAATCTTTCAAAATCATATGGAAGATAAATGTTAAAATAATTCAACTCTAGAAACAGTACTGTTCACTTTTTTAAGAATGTGTTCGGTGGAAAAAAGTAAAGTTTTTATGTCATAATTTGTTTAATGTCCAATCCAATCAACCCATGATATATTCATTATATTTAGATCAACAATTTTTAATAAAAATTGATCCGGTTCATCAGAAAAATATTATATAATAACAACAAAAAACATTGTATATATATAAATAAAATGATCAAATATATAAAAAAATTATCGATAATATATACAAATAAACTCACCTTGCGCAAAACGCATGTCTTATCCTAGTTTAAAATTATTAAAGATTGTATATATATAGGTCCAGGTACGTTATGGATATAAGTGACATCTTCTTAATGCGCAATTTTTGCATGTATAAAATAAGCATTGCCAAAAGTCCTCCTAATCACTCCTTAATCACATTTGCATTTGATTAACAAACTAAAGAACGATACATGTCTAATTTTCTAAGGAAGAAGTTGCATCTCTCAATCTCATTCTTGTGGAAAGCGAAACTCGCACCATCAAAATTTTAAAACTGAAAAGTTTTTGTATTACCACGACAAAACACTTCGTAAGAAACACCCAAAAATATGTAAGAATGTTTTACTGATTTAGAGTTGGACCTTATGAAATGTTGTGTATGTAATGTACCAAGTGAGAAGGGATCAAATTTAGTTTACGAACCAAATGATGCTTTCATTCCTTTCAATAAATTCTGAGATGGAGAGAAACTCTCTCATCATACCCGCCATATTAAAGAAAGAAATTGAAGCAATACATTCTTGACATCTTAAAATCGACTTATGCCCAATCATAATCTCAACCACTGTCTTAAAACGAACCTAAAAGCTCAACCGCAATGTCATCATTAAACCGACATAAACTACAGAGCAGCTGGTGTCATATTTAAGCCCCATAAATACACATGCAGCCCGTCGCAAGATTGGTTCATGCCCTGCCTTTGGAAGAATCCATAGTAGCTTGGGCTTCCAGCCCTCTAAAATATTATATTAATTTTGGCCGCTATTTTATTAAAGTATCTTTAGTTTAGTGGTATAAATGTTATTTTGAATCTCAACAAACCAAATTCGAGCCAAAGGTTGTTTAATATCGGCTTTTTTTTTATTAACTACCTTTTAGTCTTTAGTAAACCAGGACTGATACTGGATCATTTAAATTTTTGGGTATTAGGCTGTATAACCAAACAAAAACGCATAATTCACAGACTAACCAATTTTCCTAACAGTCCTATACACTATGTTACTTTTCCATATTAATATTGTTTTACCCCTTCTGTAAATCGTGGCTTGCCTCCCTTCACATCTTCCTTTTTTATTCTCTTGGTAACTTCGTCAAAGTTGAAAGGTCTCCAGCACCGAGTGAAGAAACACCATCACGTCCTTCTAATTCTCTCAGATTTTGACTTCTCCTTCATGATTTGTAATCACCTGAGATACTCCGCTTCAGAAATCATACGCTCCTAGCCGGCGATAAAGCTGCAGCGACGCCTATCAATACCTCGTGTCTATCCCACTTCCCACACTCGATTCTACTTGGATCTTTTCAACTACAGTAAGTTTTTTGTTTTTCCGCCCGATTATCTTCATCTGTTGTTATTTTCTTTTCCATTTTGGCTATACTCAGAACTAGGGTACTATAAATGTTAAATAAAACATCGTCGACGGTGAATGTCGGATCTGCTTTATGCGACTAAGTTCCACATTGTATACTCGGTTGTGGTTTTCTAGTTGTTCGTAGCCTTTCTTAAATTTTATTTGTGTTTTTATCTTATATGCATAGTAAAGATGTAGTAATATTGTTTCGATATGGAATAGCATATGCGTTACATACGAATTTCAGTGTCTGGAAATGACATGATCTCCGTTAGGTATATTCCATTTGACTTGAAATATAATAAAATATAGACGTTTATATTCCATTTGACTTGGAACAGAATAAATTCGAACGTTTGATATCACCTTCTTTAGCTTCTGAATTCATACTTGTATTTAATATTTACGTATTTTAATATTTGTATTAGGGTTTATATTTCCGTATAGGGTTTAGTGCTGATTGGAGAAGGGTTAGTTTCTGGAATATTGATTTCGTCATTGCAAGATTGGGTTGACATTGGATTAAGTGTCATATTTATGTGTAGGGTTTTGTGATTAGTTGATAGGGTTTCGTATATATTCCCATGTGTGGTTTAAGATCGTGAGCTATGCATATCGTTACGTCTTACATGGTTTCCATTCCACATTATTGTTATACTCTACAATTTATTTCATATTTACTTTGTTATATGGATCCTAACACCTTTATCTTTCACTTTTGTTTCTCAGGTTACAAATAGAAGATTTAAGCTGCCAAGTAGATTGTTGGAAACTGGATTTGAGCCACCTGGTGACTATATTATCTTTTATATGTAATGATGCAATGTGTATATAAGTGGAATATATCGTGTGTACGTAAAATGAAAAGACCATTCATGTGAAATGGAATATATGATCTTTACTATTTGTCATATTCTATTCTATTTGCAAAACAGAGAATAAAAATATGATTGTACAATGCATAAGCGTAAGTTATGTTTTGTTGTTGTATCATTGATATGAATCTTAGTTTATGCATATTGATCAAAACTAAGAATTTAAAATTCAATTTTTTCATTTCGTTAACCAGATCCACATAAGTGTAAACTTCATACAAATTTCGTTAACCACAACTACATTTGTTGTTCGGGTGTAGGGTTTATATTTGAGTTTAGGGATTAGTAAATAGAGTTTAAGGTTTATAATTCATATTTGGATTATGGTTTAGTGATTAGAGTTTAGGGTTTAGTATTAGAAGGTGAAGGTGTATGGTTGGGATCATCATTAATTTATTCCATGTAATCATAGACATTTCATAATTTCACTAAGATATACTATGTTATTTATTTTGTTCTATTATATTTGGGTTAGAGTTTATATTTGGGTTTAGGGTGTATATTTGGGTAAGAGTTTAGTGATTATAATTTATAGTTTAGTATTTTGAAAGTGAGAGAGTATGGTTGGGGTCAGCATTAACTTCTTCCATGCAATCATAGACATTTCATAATTTAATCAATATGTATTATGTTATTTATTTTGTTCTATTCTATTTGGGTTAGAATTTATATTTGGATTTATGATTTATATTTGGGTAAGGATTTAGTAATTATAATTTAGGGTTTAGTATTTAAGGGCTGAGGTGTGATTTGGACAAAGTTTGGTATCTAGGGTTTAGGGTTGGGATATGTTTAGTTTACGGATTGTAGGTGAAGTTATAATCCTATACTACTTCAGTTATATGGAATAGAACATTCGGTGTATATGTATGTGACTAATAAAGTTGTAACGTGGATAACTCCTTCTTTCTAATGAAATATTTTTAGACATATTTGACCATGTATTTCATAGACTACGTGGACACACAAAACACATTTTTACCGGATAATGGCATAGAGAAAGGGTATAACCGGATGAATTAGGATGTAAATGTTAGTTTCTTCATTATGTCAAAATCATTGTCACTTACCTAATTTGTCTTCTAAATATGGCTAGTTGGCAAATAAACCCTAAATTTTTCTCCTTTGTAAAAATGTGTTGGAGTAGGTGTATATACTTGTAGTTGTATACTCTCATATTTTGAAAACATTTTGTCTTGACATTAAAAAAGACCTCTTTAGACAACTCAACGCCTAGCAAATGTTTACAACCACGAGACTTAAGCAATCCAAAGGCACATGACTGTCTAAGATTCCTCTAAACACTAGCAACAACCAAACTTTCAAGCATTCAAGTCCTAACACAACAACTGTTAAGGCAACATTACGCCAAGACAACCTGGATAATTGTGATACTAAAATAGCTTGACAATTAGCTTAGTCTTAAAACATAGTATCTTTTTGATATGATCCTGATCCAACTAGAAAACAATACGACCATGGTCAAAAGTTCAGATGACGAATGAAGACAAACCAGAAAACAAAACAAGCATGGACAAGTTCGGGTGGTCAAAGGTTCAGAAAAATGAAATCAATGTTCAAGATGATATGAACCTAGAAGACACAAGGGCATCAGAACGTGGAAATGAGCTTGAACAAGAGGAGCGGCTTGAACCAGAGGATGAGCTTGTATCTGAGGATGCTCTTATCCCATCAGTTGGTCCAGTGACTCGAGCAAGAGCTAAGAGGTTTAGCCAAGCAATAGGAAGAATGCTCAAAGAAATAGTGATACAAACTAATCCAGACGGCAAGTATGAAGGTAAAGCTTGTCAAACCACTTTGGTTTTGATTCAACCTTACTGATTGCAATAAATGGGTTTTCCTTATCAAGTTTTGTCATTATCAAGTTTTGTTCCACTGGGTTTTCTTGAAAAGGTTTCACTTCATCATAGCCCATTTGTTGAATCTAGAAGCCCAAGGCATGTCTTCTTCAATCATCAACCACGTCCAAAGGAAGAAAAGATTTAGATAAAATTTTATAAGGTTTCTTTGTTTAAGGGATGGATTATCAATTTTATAATTGGGGATAACAATTGTTCATTGTAACTGAGAAAAGTTATGATCTTAGATTTAAAAATTTACAAGATTGAGTTTCTTCACTTAATTAATCTGTCACTTTGTGTGCAAATTAGTTGTTGTCTGATTGAAATCAATTATTTCTTTGTAAACTTTTACATCTGAATGAATACCTTTGATTCATGAGCGATAATTTGATCTAAAGGTCATTACTTTGTTAATGTTTATGAATGATTATTTTGTTGATGTTTATGAGTTAGCCGTCTACAATGATTGAATTTTTCTTTTGTCAGTTTTGATCTGAAGTTTCTTTGATTTGAATGAGAGAATTCAGAGGCCATCCTTTTCTCTGGTTTACCTTTGTTAGTATGTTGGGATCGAGAGATTCTTGTTGTTCAACCCAAATTGGCAACTTTTTCTCGTAAAAAATTAAACTAGGATCAAAGTCGGTTCATTCTCATAAAAATCTAGTTTGAAAATTGTCTCTATCTTTTCTATTTTCATGATTTTCTTGTTATTATTATACGATTTCCTGCAAACTAGTGTTAGAGTCGTTTCAAAAATAAGGCGCAAATGGGCAAGTTGAATAGAAAGAAAATAGTCAAATCAAATGCAACTGAAATGAATAGTTTGAAATTTGACTAATAGTCTAATACTATTGTGTGTGTTCAAAAAAAAAAAAAAGTCTAATACTATTGTGTATTTTACACGATTTACAAGAAAAGACAATGTAAATAGTTTGATGGACTTTTGTTGCTAAAGAGTAAACTCACAGTCTTCTGAAACTCTAATTGTTTTCATCTTCACCGTAGTTGAATGATAATAGAACAGATTTGAATGCTCTATATTTCCCAACATTGTTCAAATGCATGTTCTCTAATCTGTTTCCCACACTCACAAAAAAAAAACAGAGAGTTACTTACTTAATATTGACAGAAGACAACATGTGGAATCAGTGATATGAGTTTTGAAGTAATTTTCTACCTGAAGAAATTCCATATACCAACAAATGATTTCAATACTAGCAACAATGGTAACATCCCTTGTCTATGCAGGAAGGAGAAGTTTAAATTTAGAACCGTCTGAATCAACGCAAATGTCAGCATGACACTCAAAATCTGATACATGTTCTAAACATCGGTTACAATGAAACACGTTTTGATGTAGTGAATATAGTTATGGTCAATGCTGTACGTACTATTCTGGGGATCAAGACAATATTAAGACAATGTTTTGAGGATATAATATTTTACTTAAATTAAAATTATAGAAAATATGGTTTTGTAAATGTCAAAATGATTACATCAAATTATACTTAATATAAAAGTAAGATACATTTTATATTATTTTCATGAGGTTTAAAAACTGTTGTTTTGATACAATAATATATTTAAAATTGAATATTTATGTGATATCAAAGTTTCTTATTACTAATTTAAGTATATAAAATATAACTGTAAAGTTAAATTTATATGGTAAAATCATAAAATATAATTAGGTATGAAAGTACTAAAAAAAAATCGATGCTGACAAAAAAAAATCGATAAAATATATATAAAATGTGCAAAAACAAAGAAGCAAAAAACAACAAAATCAGGACTATAGACGGCATCGTTCTGAGGAGATTTCACTTTGACGAAAAAAGTTCAACTTAAACAACTTTTCATCTTGTTGACCGAAGAAATTATATAACCAATGTGGGTGTGGGTGGCTTAGTTATGCGAACAGCTAACAAATCCCCTCCCCAAAACGAACAAAAATTGGAGGCAATATGAGACAAATAGATGACTCAAGAGAGAAGAAAAAAAATGGTTAGACTTGTTTCAAAAGAAGCCAATGACATCATTTCACTTTTACTGCATCTACTTCATAGACAAGCCACAAATTCTTAGGCACATCTTCCTTCTTCAGTTCTTCCTCTGAGTATCTGTTTATATCACAAGAGAAGCAAAAACAGGTTAGTTTATAGTAAATATTATGCTGAAAATGAATCATCTAAAGACATAATAATCAACTGACATACCCAAGAGATGGTGGAATTATGAGTCTTCTCTTATCACCAGCTCACATCCCTGAGAGAATTATAGAGATTCATCCATTTCTTTTTAACATTTATAAATTCAGTTGAAACAACCTTACTGGTTAAAACATCATACTATACCTTCAACACCCTTACTGAGACCTTTTATGACCTTTTTTCCACCTGCAAACAGAACATTGTGTGTTTAGGATGGTTGAAACAACAATGACAAATATCTAAAATATTTTTTACCTAAGCGAAATCTTAATGGAGCTTCTTCCAAGTTTGATTCAAACACTTTCCCAGTATAGAGTGTGCTGACCTGAAACAGCCAAACAGGACTTGAGACATCATCATCCATATTTTCATATGACTTGGATGTAAAAGGAATACTCACCCTTTTTCCTTGAACAGCTACTTTACCATCTAACTCGCCTTTTTCAATCTCTTCAATTGTCACCTCTTTGAAGAAATCTCTGATTCCGGTAGTTTATTAGTACTAGCTTCTTTCTCCAAGTTCCTATTCATTATGAAAAAAAAAAAAATCTTATCTGACAAATCTATTAAACAAAAGAGAGACAACTCTTTAGCAGAAGCTTGTCTCACTTTTCGATAGCTTGTTTCTTCCCCCCTGTAGTCTCCTCTCTTTAGCAGAAGCTTACCAGACATGACATCTCTGAATAGTTGGTACCATTCTGGCTTATTCCAACTTCGTGACTTGTTAGTTTGAGTTACCCACACCAGCAGCATGCATATCAAGGACACGAAGCACCATGCATCAACCTTTCACTCTTTTGCAGCCTTTCATTCTTCTTGGTAAGGATGAGGTCGAATCTGCATATTTTGACACTGCCATCCTTCGAAGACGAAGTATGGCAGTGTTACTACTTCGACATCAAGTCTTATGAGGCAGCCTTTGAAGAACCACCTAACGATAGCTACCAAGTGTTGTGGAGTCCTAGACTTGGTAGATTGTTGACGCTAAGTATTTTTTCCTCGGCTTGAATTCTAACTCACCCTCTTCTTTTTGTTTTGCAGTTATTCATCCCAATACTATCGCATATCCGGTAGAGTTATTTCTGAACGCTCTTAGGGTTGTTGCTCTTAGTCATCAGAATTGGTCAGGATTTAAATAATTATGTATATTTCAATTTATATATATACATATGTAAAGTAACAATAAAAGGTTTTTTTTACCTCTTTTATTGAACTTTTTTGATCATTTTCTTTTTTGTGGGTTTTTTGGTGAAAAAAACTATTTTACATTTATTTGAGAGACTTGCCCTAATTTTAATTTAGTTCAAAACTAATTTTCAGTTACACATATTTGTTTACATGAATTTTGATGAGACTTAAAGTGAATACATTGCAGGTGGGTTTTATGTTTGAAATTATAGTGAAGTATTGATAAAACTTTCCTTACAAAGTTTAATTCCATTTGAAAATTAATAAATAGCTTTTCGCCTATTCTTAGTTTCCAAAACTAACTTTTCTAAAAAAAATAATTAAAACATTTATTTTAAAGATAATAGTAACTTATAAGGCAACAAACTGCTCAAAAATCCTAACAAAAATAAAAAAAATAATGGTAGATAATTCGCATTAGGGAAGTGATTCTAGATACTAATATCGTATAAAACCATTATAATAAAACAAATCGAGTATATGAAAATATTTTGTGGTTGTGGGGGTGGGTCAATCTATTTGGAAAAGGAAAATAAGATGTTTCGGATAGAGATACTTGACAAGTCGGCTCATCCTTGCTTTATATATAAGTACACTCTCAGTGCTTTCTTTGAAACCAAAAGATAAATTATCATCAAGCTACCAAGGTACGTTAAGACTTTCAGTGCATTAATTCTTGCGCACATCCAGTTGTTTTTGGCGTATGCATTAGTTTGATTCTGTTGAAACCGTGTTTCTAGGGTTTTGTTGTCAAGCATCTTCTAACTGATCCAGAAGGATTTAATATGGCTCATCCAAGGGACTTAAAGTTCTCTCCGATTGACCAGAATTTGGTGGGGTATTATCTACGCAACAGAGTGGATACAGGAAAAGATGGTTTCATCACAGATATCAAACTTTATGAAGACGAGCCGTGGCTTCTTCCGCACGTCAAGAATGATCAATTCAAAGAGAACATGTGGTTTTACTTTGTTCTAAGGACACGTAATTTGGGGAGCAGGCCCAAACGCACGGTTCCCGGTAGAGGAAGCAGTAACGGCGGAACTTGGACGACAAGTGGCGTAAAGAAGGCGATCACTGACCGTAACAACCCCAAGGTTGTGATCGGATACAAAACAGAACTCGCGTACCACAAGAAAGTCAAGGGAAAGCTTAAAGGAGACACCACTGGTTGGTGTATGACGGAGTATTGGCTTGCAAGTGAGAACGATGCTCAGTTCCAAGAAGTAGTCTTGTGTCATCTCCGTGACAATAACAAGATGGTCGTTGACGAGAGCAAAAACGGAGACAATGACATCGCCACAGAGCAGCCTCAACAAGGGAACAGCGATGACAACAACAATAGACTCCTTGACTTCACTCATCAACAGCGGCCACTGATTCCTCCTTTTGAAGGACAGGGATTGAGACTTCAAACCATTATGGGATATTCTGATAAGGCCACTCAAGAACAACAACATCCACCGATTTATCCTCCTCCTCAACGTCAAGATTCCGGAAGCATAAACAACGCACTTGTAATCATGGAAGATGAGTGTGTTAGCCAAGATGAAATATTCAATCTAGCTGACCTGGAAGCCGGCATCACTCATCCACAACAACAACATCGTCAGATGATGGTGGATCCTTATGATGATATATCTTTCTCAAGATTGGCAATGCCGAACAACCTGATTTACCATCATGAAGACTCATGGCATCAAGATACCTCTCCATGGAACAACACCAATCCTCGTGGACTCATATTCAATTCTCATGGATGTGAGATCCAAGATCAAACTGTCACCAAGGGAGTCAATCAAGATTCATATTATTAGCCGACATTTTCTTCTGATGCAACACAAGAGCAAATAAAGTAGTCAAACATAGATAGGAAACATGTATAGTTCGTTTGGTTATGGTTATGGTTATTATCTCTGGATTTTTTAATGAGAATTTATCTCATCATTAAAAGTTTGTAAATGATCTTTGTGTTTGATTAAACCGATCCAAACTTTTATTGAAATCAAAAATTTCTGGAGCACTCACCAGCTAATGTAATACCACCGATAGGCGATAACGCTTATGAATACTAAAGAAACTCCACGCATGAGTTTAACATTGGAAAAACTACGTACAGTTCGTTTGGTCTAAAGTTCGTTTGGTTTAATTACGCTTAAGTCACTGCATAGTTCGGTTGCTATATTTGGATTTTAAGTGAGACTTTATCTTTATGTGCTTGATTCTAAAGAAAGCAAGGCCTAAAGAGCTGAAAGATAAAGCTACGAGGCTGATTAATTTATTTGGTTAAATTGTTGAGTTTAATTTCTGATTAACTTTTAAGAAAACTGTTTCTTAAAAAAAAATTATATTCTTTGTCTTTTCAGAATTTCATAGTTTTTGGAAAATTAAGTTGGCTGATATGCAATTTAAAAAATCTATTGAATAACTGTTTGTTCATATATTGTTATTGCATATTCATTGTCTTTTCGATAATTTTTTAAAAAAATCTGATATTGAATTGATAGTTATAGTTTATTTCATATTCGTTTAAAAATGCCAAAAGGCTTTCGCTGAGATACTTACTCGTTTTCATAAAACCAACGATACGAAAACTGGAATCCAGATAAGAGAATATGGATCGATGAACCAAAACCAAAAGATAGGATCCAACCTAAACGTGGCCATGAAAGTAGGGAAATCCAGGAAGAATCAATATTGTTACTTTCCGTAAGGGGTGGATAGACACAAGGATAAGAAGGGGAAACAAGAAAGCAAAACGGAGAAGAGGCAAACCCGAATCCCTGAGAAAACTAACGTATTTAGACTTTAATTTTTTTGAAATCAGGCTCAAAATTTCCGTAGGAAAGTGCTAAGAAATAAAGACGCCTTGGTAATTTTAGAGAACTTAGAATCTAGGTATATAGTCTAGCGAACTAAGTGTTAGACGATTTTCCCAATCTCGTTCTATTGTTCTTTAGCTGTTCAGGCAGATCTTGTAAACCGATTTAATCTCTCGCACAACCGAGAAAGGATCTCCATGCATTCAAGCATACCGAGATCGCTTCTCAAAGAAAGGAAAAACTAGAGACAAGAACGTCTTAATATTGACTCGTTCCTAGCAGTTTTCTTAAAAATACTATTCCAAGTCGCTGACATGAAACAACCAAAAATCACTATCCCAACATCGTCTTTAAATCGTCCCATATTATCAATCATCCCAATCCTCAAAAGAAAAAACTTACACAACCCTTCAAAATATCGTTTCATCCATTTTCATTAGTAAAAAAGGAGGGAGTATGTACGTATACTATACTCGTATACTCCAATACTTCAAAAACCAAAAATGCCTCGGCATAAAAAAACGCTTTCGACATAGCAAACTCTCGCAGCAGTAGGCAGAATAATACTTAATCAATGCGATGCCCCCATCAAAATCGTCATAAAAGGCAAACGACAATCTACAATTCGTCTAAATGGAAGCGACGTATCTAAATCGTCTCAAAACATAGTCTCGAGAACTCTACAGCATCTCTTATCTTAATCATGCGCTTAGAAAACATGTAACAACATCGGCTAATAACACGATGATTAGCCAAAGTCTTGAAGACCTTTTTGACTTAATAAACGAGTTTCGTAAGAGAGTCAAAAATTATACGAGGAATCTTCGAAAATCAAAGCATTGCTCCCAGTTTCCGTTGAAGCAAGTGAGTCACAGAAAAGCATCATTTGCGAGAAAGAAAAATCGAGAACACATGTAGCAGCGAGCACAACAAAGGGAACGCTTTCTCCCCGCTCGTTTACTAGATCTACCGCTGGTTGACTGATTTGTTCTGCTCAAGAAACGAAAATGTTGTGAGAATTCCTCTCAAAAACCTACGAAAAAGTTCCACGACTAGATCGTACCAAAATAAACTTCACTAACACTCCATGAGTAACTCCAAGCAACTTTCACCAAAGATCAAAATCAAAGTGGAAACATTCCTCCATAAAACCGGTCACCCATTACTTTCGTATAACTAAAACATTTTATACAAAACAGTCTATGGGAAAACAAGATCAGTATCATGCAAAACGACTTCGTAATATAGAAGCGCGAATGAGTCCTCGCTCGCAAACATCACGAGAAATCTGCGAGAAACACTCTCCACTTACTTCTATGAGAAGCCCTTCTTGTAAAACTTACACGCTTCGTATAGTCAGATCGTCATACGAAGCATCTTTCAAAAAACCCTAAACCCCCCCCCCCCCTCCCTATTAGAGATAAGCTCTCAGACATCTAACACACGGATAATTGTGCGCTATAAAAGAAATCTAAAATTTCGGTCAGCACTTTCAAACGACTTCAAAATTGTCTTTGGAAATATGCTCGGTCCTGATCGATGCAAGTCACATAAGCCGAGGACTTTTCGCAGACTACAATATTGAGACGAAATTAGGTCGAAACCGCAATGGGTGATTTAAGCGAAAACAGTCATTACAAACCCTAAACTGATAGTAAGCCTAGGTCTTGCACCTAAACCCATCACACTGGTCTTATACATCTCAAGGCATAGTATCAACCGACTGATACGAGATTCCAAAATATGTCCTTTTTGCTTTTATTTGTACATTTATAAGACTCTGCAAACTAAAAGCCTTCGAGTGTTCTCATCTTGCACAAGAACAAGTATAACGATCCACTGAGAGTTAGAAATGAGGTGACAACTCACACTCTCTCTCATCTCCGCGTATAGCTACTCTGTACGTTTAAAAAAGGAGATAATCCACAACTTCATAATTCCAAAACAAACAGCCTACAAGGCTAGTCTCGAGGCCGACAAATATCCAATAAAAATGCCATCGGCAACAACATTCTCGAAATTTGAAGATTTATGATCCGAAAACATAAATATTATCATTATTATTATTATATTATTTAAATAATAATTTATTATATATATAGAGAACAAGGGTATAATAGTCTTTTGCTACTTAATGAAGATGGTATATTTAAAAATGTCCATTTAGTGTTGGTAAAGATGAAAAGTGATACCATGAAAGTGGTAAACATGAAATTTCTCCAAGAAAGATCTTCTATCTTTTTATTAGGAAAGAGATATTTGGTTTTTAATATTCTAAGAAAATTAATTTAACCAAAAAATATTTTTAAAAATATGAAGCAAAAGTTTATAAAATTGGAATTTATGTAAAAGAAAATTTCGTTTCTAATCAATTTACTTGTTCAAAAATCTATAAAATTATTGTATTTTAAATATTAAAGAGATGCCATGTTCATATAAAATATCTTTTTGATAACAATGTGATTATAAATGAGTTAATAAAAATAGAAAATAGAAGATACTACTAGATATTGCCTTTTTATAAGAAATTCCTTTTTATAACAATGTGGTTAGAAGAAGAATTTATTAATAAAAAGAAATTATAAAATCTTATTAATGATAATTATAATAATAAACTTACTTCATTAAGGATATCAATGTAATAAACAACTGTAAGAGTTAACATAATTGCGACACATAAGAAAATTTAGTTAAAAAATATTTTTAGCATATGAAGCAAAAGTTTATAATGTAATTTATATAAAATAAAATTTCGTTTCTAACCAAATTACAAATTAAAAAATCTACAAAATTATTGAATTTTAAATATTAAAGATATTACCTTTTATATAAAATTCCTTTTTGATAACAATGTGGTTACAAAAATATTAATAACAATAAAAATAGAAAATAATAATAGATATTGCATTTTTATATGAAATTCCTTTACTTATAACAATGTGGTTAGAAGAAGACTTTTTTGATGAAACGAAATTCTAAAATAAATAATGGTAATTATAAATATAAACTTAATTCATTAAGAGTATCAATGTAATAAACCACTGTGAGCGTGAACGTGAGTGCACCACATAAGAAAGTGACTTCTCAAACAATAAACTTAATTGATTAAGGGTATCAATATAATAAACCATCGTGAATGTTAACGTAAGGGCGCCACATAAGAAAGTGACTTCTCAAATAATATTATAGAGATATAACATATATTTTATAAAAAAATTGATTATATTTAGAAAAAAATGAAAACCTATTATTCAACAATTAGACAATTTAAATAGAAATTTTATATATTTACAGATTTAAAGTACCTATAAAGATGATACCAATTATTTTTTTTCATATATTTAAATAATTATGTATATTTCAATTTCAATATATATATATATATATGTAAAGTGACAATAAAAGATTTTTTTTACCTCTTTTATTGAACTTCTTTTGATCATTTTCTTCTTTGTGGGTTCTTTTGGTAAAAAAAATTATTTTACATTGATTTGAGAGAATTGACCTAATTTTAATTTAGTTCACAACTAATTTTCAGTTACACATATTTGTTTACATGAATTTTGATGAGACTTAAAGTGAATACATTGCAGGTGGGTTTTATGTTTGAAATTATAGTGAAGTATTGATAAAACTTTCCTTACAAAGTTTAATTCCATTTGAAAATTAATAAATAGCTTTTCGCCTATTCTTAGTTTCCAAAACTAACTTTTCTAAAAAAAATAATTAAAACCTTTATTTTAAAGATAATAGTAACTTATAAGGCAACAAACTGCTCAAAAATCCTAACAAAAATAAAAAAATAATGGTAGATAATTCGCATTAGGGAAGTGATTCTAGATACTAATATCGTATAAAACCATTATAATAAAACAAATCGAGTATATGAAAATATTTTGTGGTTGTGGGGGTGGGTCAATCTATTTGGAAAAGGAAAATAAGATGTTTCGGATAGAGATACTTGACAAGTCGGCTCATCCTTGCTTTATATATAAGTACACTCTCAGTGCTTTCTTTGAAACCAAAAGATAAATTATCATCAAGCTACCAAGGTACGTTAAGACTTTCAGTGCATTAATTCTTGCGCACATCCAGTTGTTTTTGGCGTATGCATTAGTTTGATTCTGTTGAAACCGTGTTTCTAGGGTTTTGTTGTCAAGCATCTTCTAACTGATCCAGAAGGATTTAATATGGCTCATCCAAGGGACTTAAAGTTCTCTCCGATTGACCAGAATTTGGTGGGGTATTATCTACGCAACAGAGTGGATACAGGAAAAGATGGTTTCATCACAGATATCAAACTTTATGAAGACGAGCCGTGGCTTCTTCCGCACGTCAAGAATGATCAATTCAAAGAGAACATGTGGTTTTACTTTGTTCTAAGGACACGTAATTTGGGGAGCAGGCCCAAACGCACGGTTCCCGGTAGAGGAAGCAGTAACGGCGGAACTTGGACGACAAGTGGCGTAAAGAAGGCGATCACTGACCGTAACAACCCCAAGGTTGTGATCGGATACAAAACAGAACTCGCGTACCACAAGAAAGTCAAGGGAAAGCTTAAAGGAGACACCACTGGTTGGTGTATGACGGAGTATTGGCTTGCAAGTGAGAACGATGCTCAGTTCCAAGAAGTAGTCTTGTGTCATCTCCGTGACAATAACAAGATGGTCGTTGACCAGCCACCAGAGAGCAAAAACGGAGACAATGACATCGCCACAGAGCAGCCTCAACAAGGGAACAGCGATGACAACAACAATAGACTCCTTGACTTCACTCATCAACAGCGGCCACTGATTCCTCCTTTTGAAGGACAGGGATTGAGACTTCAAACCATTATGGGATATTCTGATAAGGCCACTCAAGAACAACAACATCCACCGATTTCTCCTCCTCCTCAACGTCAAGATTCCGGAAGCATAAACAACGCACTTGTAATCATGGAAGATGAGTGTGTTAGCCAAGATGAAATATTCAATCTAGCTGACCTGGAAGCCGGCATCACTCATCCACAACAACAACATCGTCAGATGATGGTGGATCCTTATGATGATATATCTTTCTCAAGATTGGCAATGCCGAACAACCTGATTTACCATCATGAAGACTCATGGCATCAAGATACCTCTCCATGGAACAACACCAATCCTCGTGGACTCATATTCAATTCTCATGGATATGAGATCCAAGATCAAACTGTCACCAAGGGACACAATCAAGATTCATATTATTAGCCGACATTTTCTTCTGATGCAACACAAGAGCAAATAAAGTAGTCAAACATAGGAAACATGTATAGTTCGTTTGGTTATGGTTATGGTTATTATCTCTAGATTTTTTAATGAGATTTATCTCATCATTAAAAGTTTGTAAGTGATCTTTGTGTTTGATTAAACCGATCCAAACACCCTTTTATTGAAATAAAATTTTTTAAAGATTTTCCCATCACTAAATCTATTTTCTTTTAAGATTTTGCCTTAGGTCTCATCTAACATAAGTACGCTACTGGTCCAATGCAACTGAAATGAATAGTTTGAAATTTGACTAATAGTCTAATACTATTGTGTATTTTACACGATTTACAAGAAAAGACAATGTAAATAGTTTGATGGACTTTTGTTGCTAAAGAGTAAACTCACAGTCTTCTGAGCTGAAACTCTAATTGTTTTCATCTTCACCGTAGTTGAATGATAATAGAACAGATTTGAATGCTCTATATTTCCCAACATTGTTCAAATGCATGTTCTCTAATCTGTTTCCCACACTCACAAAAAAAAACAGAGAGTTACTTACTTAATATTGACAGAAGACAACATGTGGAATCAGTGATATGAGTTTTGAAGTAATTTTCTACCTGAAGAAATTCCATATACCAACAAATGATTTCAATACTAGCAACAATGGTAACATCCCTTGTCTATGCAGGAAGGAGAAGTTTAAATTTAGAACCGTTTGAATCAACGCAAATGTCAGCATGACACTCAAAATCTGATACATGTTCTAAACATCGGTTACAATGAAACACGTTTTGATGTAGTGAATATAGTTATGGTCAATGCCGTACGTACTATTCTGGGGATCAAGACAACATTAAGACAATGTTTTGAGGATATAATATTTTACTTAAATTAAAATTATAGAAAATATGGTTTTGTAAATGTCAAAATGATTACATCAAATTATACTTAATATAAAAGTAAGATACATTTTATATTATTTTCATGAGGTTTAAAAACTGTTGTTTTGATACAATAATATATTTAAAATTGAATATTTATGTGATATCAAAGTTTCTTATTACTAATTTAAGTATATAAAATATAACTGTAAAGTTAAATTTATATGGTAAAATCATAAAATATAATTAGGTATGAAAGTACTAAAAAAAAATCGATGCTGACAAAAAAAAATCGATAAAATATATATAAAATGTGCAAAAACAAAGAAGCAAAAAACAACAAAATCAGGACTATAGACGGCATCGTTCTGAGGAGATTTCACTTTGACGAAAAAAGTTCAACTTAAACAACTTTTCATCTTGTTGACCGAAGAAATTATATAACCAATGTGGGTGTGGGTGGCTTAGTTATGCGAACAGCTAACAAATCCCCTCCCCAAAACGAACAAAAATTGGAGGCAATATGAGACAAATAGATGACTCAAGAGAGAAGAAAAAAAATGGTTAAACTTGTTTCAAAAGAAGCCAATGACATCATTTCACTTTTACTGCATCTACTTCATAGACAAGCCACAAATTCTTAGGCACATCTTCCTTCTTCAGTTCTTCCTCTGAGTATCTGTTTATATCACAAGAGAAGCAAAAACAGGTTAGTTTATAGTAAATATTATGCTGAAAATGAATCATCTAAAGACATAATAATCAACTGACATACCCAAGAGATGGTGGAATTATGAGTCTTCTCTTATCACCAGCTCACATCCCTGAGAGAATTATAGAGATTCATCCATTTCTTTTTAACATTTATAAATTCAGTTGAAACAACCTTACTGGTTAAAACATCATACTATACCTTCAACACCCTTACTGAGACCTTTTATGACCTTTTTTCCACCTGCAAACAGAACATTGTGTGTTTAGGATGGTTGAAACAACAATGACAAATATCTAAAATATTTTTTACCTAAGCGAAATCTTAATGGAGCTTCTTCCAAGTTTGATTCAAACACTTTCCCAGTATAGAGTGTGCTGACCTGAAACAGCCAAACAGGACTTGAGACATCATCATCCATATTTTCATATGACTTGGATGTAAAAGGAATACTCACCCTTTTTCCTTGAACAGCTACTTTACCATCTAACTCGCCTTTTTCAATCTCTTCAATTGTCACCTCTTTGAAGAAATCTCTGATTCCGGTAGTTTATTAGTACTAGCTTCTTTCTCCAAGTTCCTATTCATTATGAAAAAAAAAAAATCTTATCTGACAAATCTATTAAACAAAAGAGAGACAACTCTTTAGCAGAAGCTTGTCTCACTTTTCGATAGCTTGTTTCTTCCCCCCTGTAGTCTCCTCTCTTTAGCAGAAGCTTACCAGACATGACATCTCTGAATAGTTGGTACCATTCTGGCTTATTCCAACTTCGTGACTTGTTAGTTTGAGTTACCCACACCAGCAGCATGCATATCAAGGACACGAAGCACCATGCATCAACCTTTCACTCTTTTGCAGCCTTTCATTCTTCTTGGTAAGGATGAGGTCGAATCTGCATATTTTGACACTGCCATCCTTCGAAGACGAAGTATGGCAGTGTTACTACTTCGACATCAAGTCTTATGAGGCAGCCTTTGAAGAACCACCTAACGATAGCTACCAAGTGTTGTGGAGTCCTAGACTTGGTAGATTGTTGACGCTAAGTATTTTTTCCTCGGCTTGAATTCTAACTCACCCTCTTCTTTTTGTTTTGCAGTTATTCATCCCAATACTATCGCATATCCGGTAGAGTTATTTCTGAACGCTCTTAGGGTTGTTGCTCTTAGTCATCAGAATTGGTCAGGATTTAAATAATTATGTATATTTCAATTTATATATATACATATGTAAAGTAACAATAAAAGGTTTTTTTTACCTCTTTTATTGAACTTTTTTGATCATTTTCTTTTTTGTGGGTTTTTTGGTGAAAAAAACTATTTTACATTTATTTGAGAGACTTGCCCTAATTTTAATTTAGTTCAAAACTAATTTTCAGTTACACATATTTGTTTACATGAATTTTGATGAGACTTAAAGTGAATACATTGCAGGTGGGTTTTATGTTTGAAATTATAATGAAGTATTGATAAAACTTTCCTTACAAAGTTTAATTCCATTTGAAAATTAATAAATAGCTTTTTCCTATTCTTAGTTTCCAAAACTAACTTTTCTAAAAAACAAAAATTAAAACATTTATTTTAAAGATAATAGTAACTTATAAGGCAACAAACTGCTCAAAATCCTAACAAAAATAAAAAAATAATGGTAGATAATTCGCATTAGGGAAGTGATTCTAGATACTAATATCGTATAAAACCATTATAATAAAACAAATCGAGTATATGAAAATATTTTGTGGTTGTGGGGGTGGGTCAATCTATTTGGAAAAGGAAAATAAGATGTTTCGGATAGAGATACTTGACAAGTCGGCTCATCCTTGCTTTATATATAAGTACACTCTCAGTGCTTTCTTTGAAACCAAAAGATAAATTATCATCAAGCTACCAAGGTACGTTAAGACTTTCAGTGCATTAATTCTTGCGCACATCCAGTTGTTTTTGGCGTATGCATTAGTTTGATTCTGTTGAAACCGTGTTTCTAGGGTTTTGTTGTCAAGCATCTTCTAACTGATCCAGAAGGATTTAATATGGCTCATCCAAGGGACTTAAAGTTCTCTCCGATTGACCAGAATTTGGTGGGGTATTATCTACGCAACAGAGTGGATACAGGAAAAGATGGTTTCATCACAGATATCAAACTTTATGAAGACGAGCCGTGGCTTCTTCCGCACGTCAAGAATGATCAATTCAAAGAGAACATGTGGTTTTACTTTGTTCTAAGGACACGTAATTTGGGGAGCAGGCCCAAACGCACGGTTCCCGGTAGAGGAAGCAGTAACGGCGGAACTTGGACGACAAGTGGCGTAAAGAAGGCGATCACTGACCGTAACAACCCCAAGGTTGTGATCGGATACAAAACAGAACTCGCGTACCACAAGAAAGTCAAGGGAAAGCTTAAAGGAGACACCACTGGTTGGTGTATGACGGAGTATTGGCTTGCAAGTGAGAACGATGCTCAGTTCCAAGAAGTAGTCTTGTGTCATCTCCGTGACAATAACAAGATGGTCGTTGACGAGAGCAAAAACGGAGACAATGACATCGCCACAGAGCAGCCTCAACAAGGGAACAGCGATGACAACAACAATAGACTCCTTGACTTCACTCATCAACAGCGGCCACTGATTCCTCCTTTTGAAGGACAGGGATTGAGACTTCAAACCATTATGGGATATTCTGATAAGGCCACTCAAGAACAACAACATCCACCGATTTCTCCTCCTCCTCAACGTCAAGATTCCGGAAGCATAAACAACGCACTTGTAATCATGGAAGATGAGTGTGTTAGCCAAGATGAAATATTCAATCTAGCTGACCTGGAAGCCGGCATCACTCATCCACAACAACAACATCGTCAGATGATGGTGGATCCTTATGATGATATATCTTTCTCAAGATTGGCAATGCCGAACAACCTGATTTACCATCATGAAGACTCATGGCATCAAGATACCTCTCCATGGAACAACACCAATCCTCGTGGACTCATATTCAATTCTCATGGATGTGAGATCCAAGATCAAACTGTCACCAAGGGAGTCAATCAAGATTCATATTATTAGCCGACATTTTCTTCTGATGCAACACAAGAGCAAATAAAGTAGTCAAACATAGGAAACATGTATAGTTCGTTTGGTTATGGTTATTATTTCTGGATCTTTTAATGAGAATTTATCTCATCATTAAAAGTTTGTAAATGATCTTTGTGTTTGATTAAACCGATCCAAACACCCTTTTATCGAAATCAAAAATTTCTGGAGCACTCATCTGCTAGTGTGATACCACCGATAACGCCTATGAATACTAAAAAAACTCCACGCATGAGTTTAACATTGGAAAAAGTACGTACAGTTCCTTTGGTTTAATTACGCTCAAGTCACTGCATAGTTCGGTTGCTATATTTGGATTTTAAGTGAGACTTTATCTTTATGTGCTTGATTCTAAAGAAAGCAAGGCCTAAAGAGCTGAAAGATAAAGCGTTTGATTTCTGATCAACTCTTAAGAAAACTGTTTCTTAAAAAAAAAAATTATAGGGAAGTTTACTAAAATGATTCAAATTATACTAGAGTATAACACAAAAGTTTTAAATTACTACAATATTTTTATGGACAAAAATACCTTTATTAACAGTTGTGCCCAAATCTAATATTATGAAAGTGCCGTTTAAATTTTGAAAAAAATCGTCGACGGCAGATTTGTTTCATGGAAAATAAATCTTTCCGGATATAAATCTGTTAATTAAAACTGTCGTTATATTAACATCTGCCATGTAAACGGTGGCAGATTTTTTAAGTAACGACATATATTTTAGAGGTGGCTACTTTATCTGGCCGATTTAAAGTTGTCACTAGATTTATATGTTTAAGTCTGTCGCATGAAGTCACCGATTTTTAAAAATTGTCAGTTTTATTTCAGAATTGTTAGATTTTTAAGATCGATTTAAAATTACGTACGACTGACTTTCAATGGGAAATAGATATAAATTTTTATGACACATATGTTTATCCGATTTAATTTTCTGATCGACTTTTATTTTTATTTGGTGGCAGACTTTTTAAATTGCCACCTTTGACGGCAGACTTTTAAATTAAATTTTAATTACTAGATTGGGACAAACAACTTATAGCAGACATATCCACTCGAATTTCTGGTTAAATTCACATAGATTTCGGTTTAGTTTAAATAGGTTTCAGTTTAAATTAACTTTGGTTTTAATTAATTTTTAAAATTGGTCTAAATCAATTTATTTCCAATTTATTTAATTTAAACCACCGGTTTAAACAATTTCTAACCTTGGTTTAAGCTAGTCATTACACAACGTTCTCTAATTAGGTATACCGTCTTTGTCGTCTTCTTCTTTTTACGTTTCATTCAGCAACACGTGGTCCCCTTTCATGGTGATTTACAATGGCATCTTTGATTTCATATTGATTGGAGAATAATGAAACACATAATTTTCGTCTCTGGTAAGTGGAAAGTTGAGAAAACTAAGTGGTTATTTGAAGCGGATAATGACAGAGAAAGCATATTAGTGGCTGCGAATGAGGGCACTCAATTTGAGGATTTTGTGAAAATCATATTTGAAGATTACGGAGTTGATTTTGCAGAAAACAATTTGGAACTGAGGTACATTTTTCCGAAGCGGAATCTACACAATCAAAGCATCAATATACCACCTGTGAAAATAGGAAACGATTGGCAGTTTCATGCATTCTTGGCTCTTCACAAAGTTGAGGACGTTCAACTGTGTGTTGAATTTAAAGCGAACAAAAGTGCTGGGGAAGGAGATGGCGAAGATCAGAAACAACCCATACAAGGAGATGACCCGTTGTGTGAAGACGAAGAAGATACAGATGAAGAAGGTGATAGTTTCAATTACTGCGATGACTCTGATGGAGCAACATCTGACGATGAAAACTTTACTGCGTATGGGCTTCCACCAGATCATGTAGAAGAGGTTCATGGATCTTCTACAAAGATGATATATGCAAGAGCCCTAAAGACAGAAGAAAGAGAGTCTCCAAAGAGTCTGTCCTATTTGCGCACATTCAAATTTGACGTAGGACAGAGTTATAATTCGAAAGATGCATTGGAGACACGTCTGAAGATATGTTCAGCTGTCCAAAAGTTTGATTTTGATGTCCACGCATCAACACGTTCACTGCTGTTTATAAAATGTTGGTTAAAAGGATGTACATGGAAGCTAAGAGCTACACCAGTAGGTAATTCTGCGAAGTTTACAATCCGAGTGTATGTAGATGAACATACCTGCTCCGTAACAGAACGTTCATCTCGTTCCCGACAAGCTACTCCTGAAATTCTTGGACTCTTGTACAAAGACTATATTGGTGGGGTTGATCCATATATTTTGCCACGTCATGTTAATAATGCTATGAACATGAGCTTCAGAATCAAGGTTGACTACAGTTTTGCATCAAATATACTTTCTTCTCCAACCTTTACTTCCTTTTAAACTTAGTTACTGTTTATTTTTATTGCAGATGGATTACTGGAAAGCTCATCGTACACTTATAGTTGCTAGAGATCTCGTAATGGGTTCTTCAGAGAGTGGATACGAGGAACTACCTACTTACCTCCACATGATTAGAATGGCAAATCCGGGGACTTTAACTCGACTGGAAATTGATGCAAACAATAGATTTAAGTACTTATTCCTTGCATTCAACGCTAGCATTACCGGATTTCCATTTATGAGGAAGGTTGTGGTGGTTGATGGAACTTTTTTGCAAGGTAAATACAAATGAACGCTTCTGATTGCAACATCACATGATGGTAATTTCCAGATCTTTCCAATAGCATTTGCTGTGGTTGACACAGAGAATGATGAATCATGGACATGGTTTTTCCGCCAACTCAGCCGTGTGATACCAGATGATGAAGGATTGGCGTTAATTTATGACAGACACAAGTAGGGATGTCAAATGGGCATGCTGTCCATGGATAGCCCATGTCCAAACCAATATGGACATGCCCATATTTGACCATAATTTTGTTTTGTGCAAATGGGCGAGGCCCAAATATACCCATATCCAAATGGACAAAACCAGATGGACATGGACGGCCCAAAATTTTAAAATATCTAGGGTTAATGTATTTGAGTAAAAATCATGTTTTCCGTCAAAACCGTAAATCATATTTTCCCGTTAAAACCGTGAAATAACGTTTTCTCGCCAAAACCGTAAAATCGAATTTTCAAGTTTTTTCGCCAAAACCGTAAATCGAGTTTTCCCGCCAAATCCATAAATCGAGATTTTTCCGCCAAAACCGTAAAATCAAGATTTTCCGCCAAAACGGTAGATCTAGTTTTCTGTCAAAACCGTAAAATCGAGATTTTTCGCCAAAACCGTAAAATCAAGATTTCTCGCCAAAACCGTAAAATCGAGATTTTCCTCCAAAACTGTAAATCAAGATTTCCTGCCAAAATCGTATCTATGCTTTTGAATTCTACAACACATAATAATATATTAAATATGAATTTTTGTATGTTAACACTGATTTTTTAATTGGACTCCGCGGAAGGTCCATTTGGAATGGTCCAATTTGGTCTGGACAATTTGGACTTAAAAAAAATAATGTCCAATAAACTGCTTTGTCCATTTGGACATGCCCATTGGACATGGACAGCCCATTTGACATCTCTAGACACAAGTCAATAGGGAAAGCTATTGCGGCGGTCTATCCATTGGCAAGCAGAGGAATTTGCACGTACCACTTATATAAAAACATCTTGTTACGGTTCAGAGGGCGTGATTTGTTTGGATTGGTCAAAAAAGCTACCAACTCGTGTAGGTTGGCTGAATTTCAAGCAACCTTCATGCATATTTGGAACGTGCTGATGTATGTAAGTGGGTACGAGCTCATTTTAGAGGTGATAGATATAACCTCACTACAAGTAACATAGCTGAGTCCATAAACAGAGTTTTGTCCGGTGCTAGAAGCTTGCCAATTGTTCACCTTCTAGAGTCAATCTGCTTAATGATGACACGTTGGTTTGCAACAAGAAAACATGACGCCGAGTTGATGAAAACCTCTCTAACTCGTGGTGTAGAGAAATTGTTGGAGGTAATATATTGAGACTGCTTTGCTAATTTACTTCACTGTGATATTTAGAATGCTTTGCTAATTTACTACACTGTGATATCTGCAGGGACGTATACATATTGCTAATCTGCTAAAGGTGAACTGCTTGTCACGCTTAGTTCTCCCATCCACCATCTTATTGAGCAGAGCCGGAAGCATTTTTCTGAAAGGCCTGCACTCCTCGTGCATCTTCTTATCAGTCACCATAGATGGAATGCTATCGTACACATGTATTACCTCCTTAACAAGATCAATGCGTAAAGCAACCCAGTGGTCACTGTTGACATGGTGACAGAGGAAGAGAGTGTCAACATCTGCAAGCCACTTCTTACCCGTAACAAATTGTTGGCCAAGCTTCTCTCGGTATAATCAACTTCACATAAAATTATGTGCTTACGTAAGCAAAACCGGACTCGTCCTTTTCCCTACAAAGAAGAAAAACAAAGAATAAGACTTACAAACCAGACTATTAAGAAAGAACAAGATAGGATAGCAGAGAAGAAACTTATAAATCAGACTTAATGAAGTCCAATACTTTCTGTCTGGATCCACCTTAGATAATGGGTCATAAGGTTCCTTGGAGACACCAGTTATGATACGCTTCACTGTTGGATTCCCTACAAAAGGCCAAACTTGAGTCTTCGTCAACTGCTGTTTTCGCCTGCGTCTAGGCTCCACATCTGAAACAAGTGCTTCCAACACCTGTCTACACTTTACACTCTTCTCCCATTTTAGATTATTCTCCCAGTCATCTGTGGAAATGGATTGGTCATTCAGCTCTGGGATACTAAATGCTTTCTCTGTCTTGACTTTTTTCAATGGCTTTACATCTTCCTTCACCGGCATCGTCTTCTTATTCTTCTTCTCCTTTTTAACGACACGTTGTATTGGTAAACCATCAATAGAACTTTTTTTTGTCTGAACCATCCATGACTGTCAAGTATAAAAAAAACAGTAAGTATTTTGTGCATAAAAGATAAAACACCCTAGTTGACAATGTAAACATACCATCGTGTTGCTACAAGTGTCATCATCGTCTTGTACTTTGGAGTTGCCAGCATTTGAAGGAATTTTTTCATCATCTTTCCCTTTAAGAACATTTATTTCTTCCCTTAATATGGCCATCTCGTTCTTTAACTCAGTCTCCAATAAACCCATTTTAGCTTCCATCTGAGTGTGTATAGAATCCGAATGGATATCCGAAGCTATCCGAACATATGTATAATAGCAGAGAAGATAGGATAGCAGAGAAGAAACTTCCATCTCCGAACCCGAACAGATAATACCCGAACCCGAATGGATATCCGAAGCTATCCGAACATATGTATAATTAACCTTATATTTCTAGTTTATATTTCTCATTTTATATAAAATATTTATATTGATACTACACATACTTTAAGTTCATATGATATACATACAATTATGGAAAAAATGATTTGCTACTCACTTAAAATGCATGTCAAGTTTTTTATTTCAAAAATTAACAAAAAGTTACATCCAAAAAAAAAAATAACTAAATTAATGTCTTTTTAGTTTTAAAATGTTATGTCCAAATCTATTAACCATTCAATCTATTAAAAATAAAAAATTAGTTAACTGAAAGTTATATTTTTAAATACAACAAACTTGAGAAATGAAAATTTTAATTTTTTTTTTCAAAATCTAAATATCCGAACCCGATCCGAAATAACCGAATCCGAACTAAAAATACCCGAACCCGACCCGAAGTACAGAAATACCCGAACGGGTTCTAAACCTCTATACCGAAATACCCGAAAATCTGAAATACCCGATCCGAACCCGAACGGGTACCCGAACGCCCACCCCTACTTTTCAGCTACACTAACATCCATGGTTTCTACTTTTGCATTCAGGTTGTTAACACATTCAAGAAACTTTTGTATGGTGATGTTGTTGATGGGCATATCACTATGAGATTCTGCCTGCAATATTCACAAACCAAAAAAAAAAATTAACCACTAACAAAAGGAACATATTCAATAACACTAGAACATATTCAATAACACTAGATACATACCATTTCTGGAGCAGTTTGTTTCTCCTTCTTTCGTTTTGCGGAGGGGCTCTCATCCACTGTATCAGGAACACTAGGTGCAGTGACATGAGTTTTTCCCTTCAGGTACTTGGAAGGTGGCACTACTTCCCAAAACTTTATGTTAAGCTGATCATTGAGGATATCAACTATCATGTTATCCAAATCAGCAGGTGGTTCATCTTCGTCCCATTTCGGATATCTATCCTCCATTGGTTTTAAAATCATATGCCTTACACGAACCTGCATTGTAAAGTACAATACTAATTAAGTAGGAAAAAAATAGACAGGTAACTGTAAAGAAATTCTTCATACCTTCTGATGTTGTTGCTTTTCTTGTGCACAGAAGTTTAAGAAGTTGATACGCTGACGAGAACCATGCCATGACAGAAGGGGAACCTCAGGTCCATCTATCCGATGCCCATATATCTCTCCTAAACCTGGCACAGACTCGTATATCCAAATTGCCAGTGCATGAACACAACCACAAAGCATGTAACTCTTCTTTCCTACGTATGTTAGAACTTTAATGGAGAACTACTAATAACATACGATGTGGTTGTCTTTCTGCAGAGATATTCTCGACGACATCAGTAATACAACTACAAGCAGATGGTGCTTACAACATTCATGCATTGTCAAAGAGATTATCCAAAACTCGCACTTGGGTTATAAGTTTCTTTCTTCCTCTCTAAGTTTCCTCTGAACAAGATCCTAAATGTGTTTTCATTTTGGCAAACACATGTATGTACAGGTAGCAATGAAGGTGTTGATAGTCATTCACAGAGCGTTAAGAGAAAGTGATCCTACGTTCATAGAAGAGCTTTTAAATTACTCTCACAGAAACATTCTCAAGAATTCTAAACTCCAACTTCAAAGACGATACAAGGCCTCTTGGTAAACTGAATCATTCCCTATAGATATGCATTTATCTCACCATCTCTTGATTTATCATATTTTCTCTGATGCAGCCTGTGATTGCTCTGCTTGTGGTAGAACATATGCACTCTTTCTCGAAAAGCGGCATGCATGTTATCATGTTTTAAAGTATGATACAGAGGCAGAGCGTTTGGCAAGAGCTTAAAGTGCAGCTTCCAAGGTGATAACAATCCTGGATATGATATATGTTGATCACACTATTACATGGTTCATACTCCGTTATGGTATCCTCATGATCAAACCGATAAAAACGAGGTTTCCAAGTAAGTACGAGCTTTTTTCAAGAACACAAGGAGCTTAACATGATCCAGTATCTAAGGAAGTTTAGCTAATCTCAATATCTAAGGAAGTTTAGTACCTTCAGTGAAAAAAAAATACCTTCAATGATAATTAAATTTGTAAATCCTTAACGGCCTCCACAAAAAACATTATGTCTGATCAACTCAACTGATCACCGGAATATCGGGATCAGTTTTTTTTCCGTAAAAGATGTCATGGTCAGTTGCTTACCATTTCCTCGCACTTCGACTGAACTAACGTGTTGTCTCTCCGGTTATGTTCTGTCAAAGAATTGACTAGCTTGAAAGTTTGAATTACTGTGGTCTCTCCTTTAAAGTGTCTGTCCGGCTATGTTCACAGTTTTTTTTTTCTTGCTTAACAGAGTTTTCCTACATTAAGCCAACAATATTGGCTTTAAGTTTTGTGTAGGCTACATCCAAGCAGTAACATTTAATTCTTGGGCTTATTATCCCTAAGCAGCAGTTAAAAAAAATTCAGCCACAACTTAGCACCGTTACATTAGCTTAACAAATTATTCCCAACAGTTTTTAAACGTCTGCGCTACAACAAATAAAACAACTTGGGAGACTTCTTGATATCTACCATCTCAGCACAGATGCGATTATGGTCATTGCTCAAAATTAATTTTATAAATATGCACTTTATATATATATATATATATATATATATATATAAAGATATAGATGGTGAAACTACATCAAAATAGATATAGAGTGGAACAAAATAAATTGGGGTCGAAAAGACAAAATTTTAAACATCCGTGAAAGTTATGAATCCAATGGTTTTAAAACTATAATAAAATATTAATCGGTTGTCCATTTAACAGTATTTAACCAAAAAAATTATATAAGTGAGATAAAAGAATATTAAGATCAATGGTCCGATTAGAAGGGTTATATATAAATTGTTGAAATATTTTAGTCTGTAATTTTAATGATTTAGATGTAAGTTTTTTTATGTAGAAAATTTTGTAACATTTAAACCGTTGCTTTTTGAAATAAAACATTAAGTAAGGTTGTAGATTTAAAGGAGGAGGGTCCATTATATTACTTGGAGATTAATTGGAAACACAAGTTATAAAAAATTTAAGTGAAATGAAACATTATTTCTATAGTCCAATCAATCAAACACCATAACTAAAATGTAATTAATTTTTGTTCATTTTGATCATCCCCTTATATATATTTCCCGATAACAAAAATAGAAAAATTTGGATATTGAAATATGCAATTTGTAAGACAAAAACAATGAATAATTAAAATAATTTTATAATTATATATCTACAAATATTTTTTTAATAAATTATACTATTTGTATATTAAAGTAAACATACAAAATATATAATCACAATTAAAATTGAAACAATAAATCCCGGGCGCAGCCCAAGCGACCCCTAGTGTTTTAAGATGTCTTAAAGGAAGCTACCTTTCTCTTACATTCACATGGCATCCTTTCTCTGCAAAGATCCCAAGCTTCAACAGACACCTTCTTTCTCGGCCACACATTTCAACAGACGAGACCGTCAACATCTTTCTTTCGTGGTCAATCATCCAACATTCCAACACCACCACCTCTCTATAACACCAATAGAGCCCATTAGCTACATTATTTCAGAGCCCAAAAGCTGCAGATTAGCATGTAGTTCTGTTACTTGCGTGTTTGATCAGCATATGATTCTCAAGGACAAGAAGGTACTATACCTCAGAATTCATCTCTTTTGCTTACCCGGTTCACCTAGCCGTCCTCCTAATGGGGTGTCCTTGAGAATCATCCTTCTCCATAGCTGCGTTTCATGTGCACTGAGCTTCGAACTGTCACGATGAATACTTCTGTCTATGGAAAATGGCATTTTATGTCATGCCCGACAAGTTCTCTAGAACCGGAGTTCTTGACTCAACTCTTTTTGACCAAGGAAATTTCATGAAGCTTTTATGATATGTTGTCCTATTAGCCTCAACTGTCTCACCGTCCTCACCGAGCAGTTTGTTCCTGTTGCTTTTGATATTCACATAGTTTCTCCGGAAGCCTCATCAGTTTTAGAACTGATGTTACTCGTCTAATAGCCTGTTTAGCCAAATCTAGGTCCTCGGCATTTTTGCCCTCTTCCAAACCTCATTGTTTGGATATATCAACGTCGTTTTCGATAAGCTCTTTGGAGCTTTCGTTGCAGGAATACAAGTGAAGATTAGCTTTGGTAAGCCTCTCACGTTAACATATATGATATATCTCAGGAAACTTACTCGTCGGGGGTTGTATTATATATTGTATAGTTGCGACTTGCGAGAACATTCCTCTAAAGTTGGGCCCATTAATATTCGCTCGGCAGTTAACAGGTCTTCTCTTTGAAATGCATTGCATATGGATGGGCTTGTGATGTCAAACAACGTGCCATTCGCGTAGAAAAAAAAACGGTGACTCGAACAGATGACATCCAATATACATAAAACAAGATTCAATCGGTATTTACGCCGGGCATCATAGTTATTTATATATTGGTATTGGACCATCTTCAACTACAATTTCTGCTGGCCACATTTACACTCGTCGATGTCATCTCTTGCTTTCTCTATCACCGGTACTAAGAAACAGCAAGCGAATATTTGGATAAAAAGTGTGTGAAATGTTATTAGATTAGTAACATCGAATCAAAGTTATTTTCTTAATTTTGATTCCAAAACTAGTTAGTTGGCAACCCGTTATTATTTACCTAAGATTTTTGCTTTTTCATTCGAGTACAGGTAAAATTTTCTTATAACAATTGTTTTGAAAACCACTTTCAAAGGTTGAGTAATCAAAATCTACTTCGCTCATGATTTTTCAAAGGATGCTACTTTGAATGGAAATAAAACATCAACGTGAGAAACAAACAAAAAAGTAGGCAGACTGGTGTTTGAACTTTTAAAACATCGATCAAGTTTGATATAATTGACTCAGACATCCAAACGATACTAATTTTCAACTAAATACTATTTCGACTGTTAATTTGATATTGACTTTTTCTATGATATTAATTAATATCTGCGATTTTCATATAAATAATTTTTTCATATAAATATATTATTCAAACTAATGATACTCACGTTTATTATATAAAATATAATGTGTTACATAAACATTATAATTAATTAGATTTTGGTATATATATTATTAATTTAAATTAGTATATGCATTATAAATAGTTTAAAGTAATCATCATTTTCACTTTCCTTGATTCTAAAATTTTTAAACTGAAATAATAAAATAAAATAACAAATAAAATATTTATAATACTAGAAATAATAAAACTGTACAAGAGTAAAAATATATCTTGATTCCTTGACACATCGAGTTTTCCACATAAGAGATGCGGCTGATACAGTTCCCATTGTCTACTACAGTCATCCATAGCAAGTTTAATGGAAATTTCTAGCCAAGATATAGAAAATGTCGTGGTAGAGCTATATCATCCGATGCCATTCAACCACTAGGACAATAAGAAACTTAGTTGTAAAGCTAGTAACACAACATTCATCTTTTATCTGCAAATAATAAGCAGTCGTTAACAATATTCTGCAACCATGTGAGTACACAAAGGAGAAAAACCACACATTATGAAATGATATTTTAGAGGCATTAGAAATAAGTTTTTAAGTAGGTTTTAAAATCCGGGGAGGAAATCATAAACACTTCAACGTCTAGCTGTTCTTCTGGCTTTAAAGAACCTTTCTCGGATTGAGATTAACTTCTTTCTAGCTTCACTTGTTTCTAGTCGGTTTGCCGGAGATTCTTCACAACACCTAAGTCCCACCTCCAAAACCATTGTTAAGCACTCAGCAATAGGAAAACCAACTCTTAGACCATTGTGAAAAATTGATTTGTCTGCAACGTCCAACACTCGCTCTGGCAAGGCAGATTTTATGTAGCTGTGGAGAGTAAAATTTCCCCCAAATAACTCATCAGTTGGTCGTTTTCCGCTGATCATTTCCAAAAGCAGAATTCCAAAGCTATACTCATCACCATGTATTGATGGTTCTCCTCCCACTCCATATTCTGCGCCATAATTCACATAACCAAGATTGTAATTGTAATTTTCTTTATAGAACTTTACATATGTGTGATAGTTTTACCTGGTGCGACATAACCGATGGTTCCTCTAATACCAGTGGAGCTTAGTTGGTTGAAAAAGGACTCCCGATCAAACTTGAGGAGAAGACGAGCCATACCAAAGTCACTTACATGGGCAGTCAAATCATTATCTAGGAGGACGTTGCTTGGCTTAATATCACAATGAGCAATAGGTTCATAACAATGAACATGAATATAATCCAAAACAGAAGCAACGTCAATCGCAATGTTGAACCTTTCAAGAAGTGTCAACGTTCTTGAGGGTCTATGAATCTCTTCCATTTCATGTGGGTGCAGCCACATATCAAGGCTTCCATTAGGCATGAAATCATAGATGAGAGCTCTAAACTCATTTCCTTGAAAATCAATACTAGAACAAGCCGTCAATAGTTTCACAAGATTACGATGCCTTATGTCCTTGAGGGATTCACATTCTGCCATAAAACTCTTCATTGCTCCATGCCTCTGCATGTTTAGAACTTTCACAGCAACAAACTTGTTCTCAGCAGAGAGAAAGGCTTTAAACACGGTACCAAAACTTCCTGAGCCAATCATATTCCTTGAAGAGAAGCCATCAGTTGCATTGTGGATCTCTCTGTAACTCATCTTCTGATGGAAGGCCTCTAATGTGGAAGGAGCTGGGCTATTGGTCTGCTGATTATTCTTTCTTTTCCTGAACCAACATAGAGAAACTGAAGCTACGACCAGCAGCAAAAGAAAAGATACGCCTACGCTGACCCCGATCACAACTTTCTTTACAAATAAGGACCGTTTTGATACCATGGATGGTGCTTCAGTAAAGCATGGCTTTAGATTTAATTCCTTGATGCCTCCACATAAATTTTTGTTTCCAAATACTGAAACTATATTAGCACTCTGAAATTTTCCTTCTGTTGGCACACTTCCCTCGAAATTGTTTATGGATAGATTGAGATACTCCAACGAAGAAAAGTTTGCAAAATATCCAGGTATACTTCCAGAGAGATTATTGTTGGATAAGTCAACGTTTTTAAGACCCTTCAACCCTCTTATATCGGGAATGGCTCCGTAGAAATAATTTCCATGCAGCAAAAGTGTTTCCATGGAGAGACAACTTCCCAAAGAGTGTGGAAGTTGTCCGGATAATTTATTATTCCCAATCCACAGGTCAACAAGATTTTCAAGTCTTCCAACATCTTTTGGAAGAGAGCCGGTCAAAGAATTATCTGACATATCTAGATAAATAAGGGACTTAATTTGCATAATCTCCTGAGGTATAGTCCCAAACAACTTATTAGGCCCAACCCATAAGTACCGCAGAGAACTACAGTTTCCAAGACTCTGAGGAATGGTTCCTTCAAAGCTGTTGTTGAGCAAGCTTAGAAGGTCTAATCGAGTAAGGTTTCCTATAGAAAATGGTATCTCTCCAGATATACTATTTGAACCTAGATCACAATCCTCTAATTGTAAAAGCTTGCCAATAGAGGCCGGAAGCAAACCTGTTAATTGGTTTTCTTTTAACAGGAGTGTTTGTAGGCTTACGAGATTGCCAATGTCGCGAGGAATACTTCCTGCAATGAAATTATTTTCAAGGCCTAAAACTAGGAGATTTATGGACAGATTCGTAATGGATGCAGGCAACTGACCGCCAAGCCTATTTCCAATAACAGATAAAACTTGGAGTTGGGTGCAGTTAGTTAAAGCACCGAGGAATTCAAGATCTCCAAAAGAGTGACCTCCCAAAAAATTATTAACAAGTGACAAAAATCGCAAATTGCGTAATTTCCCAAGGCCCGAAGGAATACTTCCAGTTAGGTTGTTATTAGTGATTGCGAACTTTTGAAGATTCGAGATATTGGCAAGAGTTGCTGGAATGACTCCTCTGAAATAATTACCATCCATATTTAAGTTTTGTAGATTTGGTAGCAGTTTGCCAAAGTCACTTCTCAAGCAACCCGAGAAATGATTATAGTTTAGGTATAAGAACTTAAGTGAGGATAAATTGTATATTGCGAGAGGAAAACCAGCAGAGAACTTGTTCGTTTCTAAATTAAGAAGGATCATTTGATTCAATCTAGCTATTTCGCCAGGAATTTCTCCTTCTATCCTGTTAGACCTCAAGCTAAGTCTTATTAGTGATGTCAAGTTTCCAAGAGATGCAGGAAGCTTCCCTTTCAAGTTGTTTATAGCAAGACTCAGATTGACAAGCTTCGTCAATGACCCTAGCTCAGAAGGAACACTTCCTTCAAGATTATTTGAATATAAATAAAGGTTCAACAATCTAGAGCAGTTAACTAAGCTGATTGGAATCCTTCCTCCCAGAACATTAAGGCCCACATCCAAGTAATGAAGTCTAAACAAGTTTCCTACTTCGCTAGGGATGGTTCCAGCAAAAGAGTTATTAGAGAGATCGAGTAATATGAGAAACGAAAGATTACCAATAGATGGTGATATCATCCCTCCCAATTGAAACCCTGCGAGGTCCAAACGAGTAACTCTCTTGTGCTTGAGGCCGCATGTAACTCCTTTCCACTTGCAGAGAGGGATTGAGTTATTCCATGAGGACAAGGCAACTTGCTTGTTTTCAAAAACTTGAGATTTGACGTCCAGCAATGCTTTCATATCAGTTTCATCGGTAAAACGATATGCTTCAAGTAACATGATAGCACTGCAAGAAAATAAAAGAAACAATCTCATGCTTCTCTTTTTTTTTTTTGGCTTAAAGCTTTTCGTGCTTCTCAAATTTCCAGGGAAGTGAATATATGAGACGACTTAAATGCAAAATTTATTATTCTTGTTGAGGAAATGAAACTTAAATGAAATAATGGAAATACGTTGGCTCACAACCACATACATAAAAGTTCAAGTCTTCAAGACTTACAAACTCCCGCAAGACTTGTAGTCAACCTTCTTGTCGTTTCATCTCTATTATTAAAACAGAAACATTGTGTGGACCAACGTCTATGCTGTAAGTTTTTAAATTAAATACACTTTTCTACTTTATAGTTTTTTTCCAACGACTACTTTATATTTTATAGTTAAACCTACATTAAATCATTAATATTCTTTTCTTTATATTACTTTCCAAACAACACTATAATTAATTTTGTGTCCAAACAATATATAATAGAGAAAATGACACAAAGAACACTAAATGAAGTTTTCCTCCCCAAACTAGCACTCAGGATCAGAATTCACAAAAATAGGTTTCATTAAAGGGGCAATTTACCCTTATGCCCCCTTCTTTAACTAATTTAAAAAACAAATTTGAAATCAATTTGTCGCCGTCCTCGTTTCATCGCTTCTTCTTCTCGTCTCTCCGTCGTCGTCGTCGTCGTCTCTCCGTCGTCGTCTCCCCGTCCTTGTCGTCGTCGTCTCTCCGTCGTCGTCGTCGTCGTCGTCGTCGTCGTCTCTCCGTCGTCGTCTTCGCCTCTCCGTTGATCCGTCGTCGTCGTCTCTCCGTTTATTTTATCGTCGTCGTCGTTTCTCAATTGATCTGTCGTTTCTACGTCTATTCATCTCATTCTCTCTCTCGTGTGTCTGATTTGATTAAGGTTTGAATCATTTCATTTTGTTATACATTATCTAGGTTTTGTTATATATTATTCATTTGTTGATGATTTGAAGTTGATTTTGTAGAACAATGGAAGTTTTGTGCATCTGTGGACAATGGATCTCAAAAGAATCTCTCCAGTGGGAGTTTCTTGTTGATTTGAAGAGGAATGCATCAATCATTTCCATAGAAGAAGATCTACTGTATGAAGATTTGATGAAGATTGTCTCTGAAGATTTTAGTGTTAAAGAGGAAGAAATCAGTTTGAGTTATGGTTTTTCATTGGATATGAAATGTATTATTGAAAGTTTCCCCCCACTCTCGATAGGTAATACTCGTCAGCTCAGAACTTTCATTTCCAAGACTAGAGCATTTGATGGAACCTGTCGTTTGTGTGTTAAGGTTTGTATGATTTTTTCTTAGACTTTTCAGGATATGCTTCATAACCAAGTATTATGCCTTACAGAACTACTTGACTTATGCAGGTTAGTACTGATCCAGTTAGCTGTAACACTCAAGCTTCTGATACATTTGCTTCTACTGTTCCATTGAATGCCAATCCAGCGATTCTTTCTACTGTGCAGAGTGAAAAACAGGTACATTGTCCTTAATTCCCTTTTTCTGTTTGTGTTTGCATGATATGCTTCATAATCAAGTACTATGCCTTACAAAACTACTTGACTTTTGCAGAGTCTTCTATATGAAGGTGTTTCTACAGTTCCTCTGAATGCTCTTCCGGATTTTAGTACTGATTCAGCTAGCTGTAACATTCAAGCTTCTGATACATTTGCTTCTACTGTTCCATTGAATGCCAATCCAGTGATTCTTCCTACTGTGCAGAGTGAAAAACAGGTACATTGTCCCTAATTCCCTTTTTCTGTTTGTGTTTGCATGATATGCTTCATAATCAAGTATTATGCCTTACAGAACTACTTGACTTTTGCAGAGTTTTCTATATGAAGGTGTTTCTACAGTTCCTCTGAATGCTCTTCCGGATTTTAGCCCTGTCCATATTGGACTTTCACCAAACACGAGAGTAGCTGGCGATATTAAGGTGAATAGCTATTTTAAGACAAAGAGAGAGTTGATGTTGAGGATGAAGAAATGGGCTTTAGAGTGGAAGTTTGAGTACAAGACTGTCTCTTCTAACAAGTCAAGAGTGCTTTTGAGTTGTGTTGATGAAAATTGCACGTGGAGGATGCGTGCTATCAAGCTACCTGTTTCAGATTTTTTCGTTGTTAAAAAGTATGTTCATGAGCATACATGCGATACAACACACAGGAAAGCCAACCACAGACAAGCATCTGCAAAGTTGTTGGGTTCTTTGATTTCCAGCAATTATGGAGAAAAAAAGGAAGGTCTCAAACCGAAACAGATCATTGAACAGGTCAGGATGCTGCATGGTGTTCACATCAATTACAAACAAGCTTGGAGAGTGAGAGAAGAAGCTCAGATTTTGGTTAGAGGGACTCCTGAAGACAGCTATTACAATTTGTCTAGGTGGTTGTATAAAATCACAGAAACAAACCCTGGTTCCTTGACTTATCAACATGTTGATGCTGCAGGAAAGTTCAAGTATGCATTTGTGGCTTTTGGTCCATCGATAAGGGGATTTTCATTGATGAGGAGAGTTATTGCAGTAGATGGTACATTTCTGAAGGGAAAATTCAATGGGACTTTATTGGCAGCTTGTGCTCAAGATGGGAATTATCATCTATATCCTCTCGCCTTTGCAGTGGTTGACGCAGAAAACGGCGCCTCTTGGAAATGGTTCTTTAGAGGTTTGAGCCAGAAGATCCCGGACGCTTCGGATCTTGTTTTTGTATCAGACAGGGCTAACTCCATTTCTTCAGCGTTGGAGGATGTATATCCCTTATCTCACCATGGAATTTGCAGGATCCATCTGCTCCGCAACATCACTCCTACATATGCGAAGACTGGGTTGCTACCTCTGGTGGAAAGCGCTGCTGATGCCTATACGTGTCACGAGTTCTGGTTAATCTTCAAGGACATAAAGGATAAATGTCCTGAATTGGCTAAGTATCTGGAAGAGTCTGATTTTAGGAAGTGGGCACGAAGCTATGCGCCTGCGAACAGGTATAATATCATGACTACCAACATTGCAGAGTCTCTCAATTCTATGTTGAAGATGCCTCGTGAGTTGCCCATTATCTCTCTCCTTGAAACTATCAGATTGACGATGACCACTTGGTTTTTTGAGCGACGCGAAGCGGCTGCGAAACATAAGCACCTGGTTACTCCAAAAGTTGTTCAGAAATTGGTATCTAGGTTAGGGGCCGCAATGTTGTTGAATGTGTATCAAGTTGATCGAAGCGAGTTTGAGGTGAAGAATGAAACAATGAAGTTTGTTGTTGACTTGGAGAAGCGGCATTGCACATGTAATGTTTTCGACATTGACAAGATCCCCTGCATCCATGCCATCGCTGCTGCTAAGCATATCAAGAGAGATGAAAACCGTTTTGTTGATGCTTCTCACTTGACAGAAACGTGGGCTAAAGCTTATGCTGAAAGCATACATCCTGGTGGAGAGTTGTCAACGTCCACCTATCCAGAGAATATTGATGAACTGTCTTGCCCACCTCCAGCTACCAAAAAGAAAAGTGGACGCCCTCCTACAAAGAGAAAGAGATCCGTTGGCGAGTTTGGGGTTCCTGGATCTAAATCTCAGTCCCACAAGTGCAGCAGATGTGGCACAGGAGGGCACAACAAGATCACATGCCAGAGGCCTATAGGATGAAGTTCTACATTTTTACATTTTTATCGATTATTATTTGGATGTTTGGCTATTTGATGGTTACATGATATGCACAAGACCATATACATTTTTTCTTTTGGAACCCTATCCTGAATAAGTATGATTTCTTACAACTTTTGTAATATACAACATTATCTTTTGATCTCATTTCAATTTTTAGTTTAAACTTCTTTGCTAGAAAAAAACACAGTAATATTCAACTATTCTGGAATCCCATCCAACTTTTGTAACATCCAACTTTTGTAATATACAATGTATTATACTATAAATTGTATGGGTAAATTCAATTATGTGGAAGCAACTAACAGATGATTCTCCTCAGCCTAGCGGCTAAACCACGAAACCTATGATACCGAAACATTTGATCGACCCGGGTTCGACTCTCCTACGAGTAATGGGTGATTTTTTTTTTTTTGTTCAAACATATATCTCAGGAATCACATTTGTCGCAATCGGAAGCCCATCCTGAACTATCAAAGATCTTTCCAATGTATTTATACTATAAATTGTATGGGTAAATTCAATTATGTGGAAGCAACTAACAGATGATTCTCCTCAGCCTAGCGGCTAAACCACGAAACCTATGATACCGAAACATTTGATCGACCCGGGTTCGACTCTCCTACGAGTAATGGGTGATTTTTTTTTTTTTGTTCAAACATATATCTCAGGAATCACATTTGTCGCAATCGGAAGCCCATCCTGAACTATCAAAGATCTTTCCAATGTATTTATACTATAAATTGTATGGGTAAATTCAATTATGTGGAAGCAACTAACAGATGATTCTCCTCAGCCTAGCGGCTAAACCACGAAACCTATGATACCGAAACATTTGATCGACCCGGGTTCGACTCTCCTACGAGTAATGGGTGATTTTTTTTTTTTTTGTTCAAACATATATCTCAGGAATCACATTTGTCGCAATCGGAAGCCCATCCTGAACTATCAAATATACAATGTATTTATACTATAAATTGTATGGGTAAATTCAATTATGTGGAAGCAACTAACAGATGATTCTCCTCAGCCTAGCGGCTAAACCACGAAACCTATGATACCGAAACATTTGATCGACCCGGGTTCGACTCTCCTACGAGTAATGGGTGATTTTTTTTTTTTTTGTTCAAACATATATCTCAGGAATCACATTTGTCGCAATCGGAAGCCCATCCTGAACTATCAAAGATCTTTCCAATGTATTTATACTATAAATTGTATGGGTAAATTCAATTATGTGGAAGCAACTAACAGATGATTCTCCTCAGCCTAGCGGCTAAACCACGAAACCTATGATACCGAAACATTTGATCGACCCGGGTTCGACTCTCCTACGAGTAATGGGTGATTTTTTTTTTTTTGTTCAAACATATATCTCAGGAATCGAAGAGTCTCTTCCAAACGACATCATGTAACTCAGTCACCGAAGAGTTTCTTTTCGTCAAGATTGGGTGTTATATGATTGGTTATTTCAGTAACTGACTTCAATAATCGAAGAGTTCCACAATAATCAAGAGTTTATTTTAACTGACTTCAATAATCGAAGAGTTCCTTTTTGTTCTATAAATATAAGGGACGATATCAGACCTTTTATTCACTCACTTCATTTCGCTTGATATATCCTTTTGCAATACAAGTTAGTTTTCGATTTTTCTCATTTTCCATTCAATTCATGAACTTTTTTCTATTTCTATTTTATCGTAACATCTTAGTTTCGATTTTGTTGCAGGACAAAGTTTCAATGGAAGGAAGTTCAAAGAAGATGATGAAGCGTCCCATAGAGGAGGTTTACGGATGTGATGCCGCCGAAGGTTTCAAGAAGGGGAAGAAGGAAACTGTGGAACATTACAGGGCTCTTCTTCGTTTGTCCAACGAATACAGGCTATCTGAGAATGATTGGAATCTTGCATCCAGCAAAGCAAATTCAATTGCTGTCCAAATCGAGTTGCTTGAAGATATTATCAAAGCTGATGGAAAATTTGATTTAACTGCTGAGTTGGAGAAACTCAAAGAAGAGCACTCGGAAGCGGAAGGAATGCTTGCTGATGTGAAGGTCAAAGTCCCTGATTGGGATAAACTTGGCGAAAGTTGGCTCCATCATGAGTAATTTCATGTTATCGTCTTCTCTTTTTATGTTTTTAAGGACCACATTATGTTTGATTTTCAGTTTTTATTTTAAATGAATAAGCACTTTTGTTTCTCTTGTGTTGTTTCTTCAATTAACAACCTAAATAAAAAACTTGTTCAATGTTTTTCACTATTTTGTAATGGTTTGGCCTAGTGTTCTTATAACTTGGTTATCTGATTTGCTTATTTGTTTTTGGAAAGCCATCCTGAATACATAAAATGATATCCAGATTATATAAATCTATCGTCTGTGAATAAATGAGTTCACATTTACTCTGTTATCGAATAACCAACGTAGCCTAGTGGCAAGCCCTTCTACTCTTAGTGTACCCTTATCACACAATAAGTCGTGTTCGATCCCCGTTGTGTATACTCACATTTTTTTTTGTTTTTAATTAAATATTCAAACGTTATTTTCGTTTTATTGTAGCTTTTGGCAAGTATAAGACCCTTGGTACAACGGCTGCACACTTGGATTAATCTATCGAGAGTTCACGAGTTCAATCAACATCAGATCACATTCTTTTTCATTTTTTTTTTGTAAACTTTAAAGGAATTTGTTTTTGGAAAGCTATCCTGAATACTTAAAATGATATCCAGATCATATAAATCTATCGTCTGTGAATAAATAAGTTCACATTTACTCTGATATCGAATATCCACCATAGCCTAGTGGCAAGCCCTTCTACTCTTAGTGTACCCTTATCACACAATAAGCCGTGTTCGATTCCCGTTGTGTATATTTTCACTTTTTTCTGTTTTTAATTAAATATTCAAAAGTTACAAGTTATTATCGTTTTATTATATCTTTTGGCAAGTATAACACCCTTGGCACAGCGGCTGCACACTTTGATTCATCTTTCGAGAGTTCACGAGTTCAATCAACATCGGATCACTTTCTTTTTCATTTTTTTTGTAAACTTTAAAGGAATATGCTAGGCTTTGGTGCATTTTGCTTTCTCACTCTTTTTCTGGAAACCCATCCTAAAAGTACCATAAGCATTTGACAATTCATCAATACATCCTAAAAAATTTTTCAATAACAATCTAAATGAAAAAAACGTTAGGGATAATTCATTACAAACTTAAACTTAAACGTTAGGGATAATTAATATCAAAGTAGAAAAACAGTGTAGAAAACAGAACAAATATGACATTTTCACTTCCTTTGACCTTCCTGGAAATCTTTATCCATAAACTGGTCGAAGATCTCACAACATAGCTTGCTTCGTAAGTCCATCGCAGTTTCATCATTTATATTAGCCATGCTCTTCAATCCCAGTGACCTGCATTCCAGCATCTTCACAACAAAAATACCACAGTTGTATGGAAATTTTGTTTTGGAAGCCCTTCTGCAAACTTAACTTCAAATGGACTGATATCTTCGAAATTAACCTCTTCACCAAGAAGTTCCATCTTTATGGCACTAATCAACACTGTCATAAATACCCAAAATTATACAATAAATCAATCACCAACAGACAACAAAATGAATATGTAAAAATGCATCACAATCACAAGCAGCAAGTGACAAACTTTTATTTTCTAAATTAGCTAATATTTTTACCTGCCAGTTCTTGGATTTTATTAAGAGCACGTTTGATATTTGCTTTTGGAAGACCACAATGGAAGAGTGTGATTGTGTTGTCCATCAATTGTATCTCCACCCCAATATAGTGACAGCTCAACTTATCTTCAATGACACCATATATAACATCAACATCTTCCAGCCATACCTTCTTTGGATGTATTAAACCTTTCACAAGTTCGCCTACACAGCCCTCCAATAACTTTTTTTTTTCTTATGTGGCTTCCTGACAGATTCATAAGCGTACCCAACCACTTCTAAGAAATCGACTGGTACAAAGCATGCTGCTGGAAGATTGTTGTTGCGGAACCAAGCACCTTGCTCAACCCTCTTACAATTTAGCATTTCAAATGCAACATTTATGTGCTGCCAATGTAACAATATAGTTAGAAACTTCATATAGAACTGCTATAACATGGACATCTAGCATAGCTCAACTCAACCTCTTCCTAAACATATGACACAATCAAATAGAAAGACAGAAACAGAGTGTTGATTACCTCTTTGTTGAGATTTTTTTCTGCATCGTCCATTTTTTGAAAGAACTCTTTTTCAATTTCTTTTCCATTGATATAAAACGGTCTGTAGTTGATAAAATTAACTAGTATCAATCGAAACTTTTACAAAATAAATTAGGAATATTTATGCGAGGACAAAAAGTTGCTTACACACGATATATGCCCCGTAGATCCATCCAGTGTGCAAGCCTTGAAAACCGAGGAAATTCAGGTGTCACAAATGGATCAATTGGAAGGATTACCTCAGGTGTTACAGGTATAGGAGGGTTTCTAGGTCGTATTGGCCTCTTCTCTTCTCGCTGTAGAAAAGGAAGCAAATCTACTGGCTGAGCATTTGCTTTCTTCTTCTTACCAACATGTGGCTTCCCCTTTAATTAAAAATAAAGACAAAAATTCAGGATCGTTTTTATCTTTATACTTGAATGCCTTCCTAATATGAAGTAAAAATATTTTTTATACCTTTTTTGCATGATCGTCTTGACTTGGTTTCACACTCTTACCCTGCTTTACTTCCATCTGTGAAACAAAACCGATATATCAAACTATTGACCTGAACTTCAATTCAAGTGGATCTTATTCATTTTTATTACCTCTTTTGCCATTTTCCCAACACCATCTTCTGATGGACCAGCTGCTTCATTTTTCTTACAAGCGACAGCCTTCCCCTTCCCCTTTTTGAATGACAAAAATTCAGATACATTTATATCTTAATTCCTAGTATGATGTATAAATATTTCATACCTTTTTATCACCATCTCCTTCACTTGGATTCACACTCTGCGTCTGCTCTTCTTCCTTCTGAAAATCAATACCGAGATATTAAACAAATGACATTGTTTTTCAATTCAAGTGATCCAAGGCATTTGTTTTACCTTTTTTGTCATCTCCCAAACACCATCTACCCATTTTCTTGGTTTTCGAATCTCAGAATGGTGGAAGTAAATTTCTTCTTTAGAATTGTTCAAAGCGACAAAACACGAGTCATCAAACAAAATGACTTTAACTTTTCCAGCGCACCAGGCACCATTGTCGAACGCCTCCACGTCCTGCATTAGCTCATAACTTTTCTTCGCTCCAGATCTCTCAGGTGGTGGTTGAGGACGTATTCTGTCAATTGATACACGTGTCTCAACACTCCTTTTCCTCTTCTTTTCGTCCAGAGACGGGACGAAGTACTCAACTTTCACCATCTCAACCCCATCAACCAAATATGTTGCCAACACATTTCCTGGATACCATTTATGACAAGTATTGTCATCTTGTGATGAAATCTCCACATTTGCTCCGATCTCAAAGGGATTTTGAACTCTGCTTTCTACATCCTGTGATGGTTTAGATTCAAGGATATCCAGTCATTTTGATAGTTGCTGAGTATTTATTAAAGGTTTTAATGAAAGTAATACCTTATTTTGCTCTGTTAAAAGATTTCTGCGAGCTCGGGTATTTGGCTGTGTGTCGGAAATGTTTGGTGAAATGATCTCATTCATAAGCTCGTGAGTCTCCTGAATTCAGGAATGGTTGAATGAACACGTACAAGGGCTTCCAAAAATTACTTGAAAAGTCCAATTTTTTAAAGAAGGTACCTGCTGCGTCTGAATTGGAGTAAGGACTGGAGTCTCAATATTCTGTTGAGCTATTGGAGAACCAGGTGTCTCTTTCGTGATCTCATTCATAGGCTCTCGTGTATCCTGATGTCAGGAATGGGATTATGAACACGTACCAAATTCATAATTTTATAAATACCAACAGTTTTCAAAATTATACTTGCCTCATTGTTAAGTTGTTCATCTGCTTGATCTGCATTGGCTTCACCTTGTCTGGAAGCCGTCTCATGAAATGGAGTTGTGTCAGTCTGTGCAAGTACAACAAAAATTAGGAAGGCAAGCCTAAAATATGTATAACATCTTCCAAAATTACTTGACAACTCAAAACTGAATCAAGAACTAGATAAACATTAATTTTAATTTCCGAAAAAAAAGTTACCTCATTGTTTGGAGTTTCATATGAAGTAACTCTTTGTAGTTTCTCTAGGTTTGTCACACGTTCTTTAATCTGTTTCCTGTCTTTTTCAATCAAACACAAACGATCGTTCATGATCCTTAAATTATCTCCCACCATCTCGCTGATTCTGTTGATCTTGATTCCAAAGACTCCTCCTGATACGAAGTAGAAGCTTGACTCATCCCTCCATTCCCAAACAGTAAAGATGCTCTTCTTATTTCTTCATTAGCACCGTATAGGTCTACTGACATGTTTCGCCAATCTCTAATTTTAAACTTATAACCTCTCTTGGATAAATCGGCCATGTCATCCAGATCTTTATTAGCTTCGTCTCCCATGCAAACATCATCTTCTGGATCATTAGAAATAGGAGGTAGGATGCATGTGACCTTAAGCTGAAACCATAAAAATAATTAGCTTTTAAATGGAGAATCATAAGGCAAAACAGAAACAAGAAAAAAATAATGTAAAAACTTACATGATCTTTGATTTCAATTAGGAGAACATCTATCAGCTGTGGAGAAGCTATTTGAAGGTACTTCTCACACAAAAATATTGGGGTAGACGGTTGAACGCTCAGAATAGGAACAACTTGACTGAATGCATACTGTAGCAAAGGTACTGACTCAAGTATCCATATAAGAAATGCCATAGGGAACCCTTGCAAATCATAATTGTTTTTGTCGAGGCTTTTGTCGACAGCTCTCTGAAGTGATTTTAACAGCAAATTATAAGCTGTTCTCCCCCATGGGTATGTCATCAAGACATCCATATCCTGCGCTATTTTCACATAATCCAAAGTAAAAGTTGTGCCACCGTCGAGAAGGCTCTTCTGTAGTAGTATGCTCTCAATCAGGAGGAGCATTGCAAGGCAGAATCTCTCATCAGAAGCATCTTCTCTTGTGTTTCTGAGCTGCTTCTCCACGTCCTTTACTGTATGAGTACGCCCTTTTAGGAAGTCCCACTTAAATTTCTCGGTTCCCTCTCGTGGTTCTCTTGCTTCACCACTACATTTCAAACCAGTCACCATGTGGATTCTCTTATAGAGAACCTCATTGGCTGAGCACCAAAATGGAACCATGCTTCGTGTCTCTTCACTGTCTTGATGCTTTTGGTGAGAACTGCGTGCACTATCTTAGCTGATAATTTCAAAGACCTCTCTCCAAGCTTGATCACCGGTCCCAAAAACGTCCCTCTTATTCTGTTGAACTCATCATTTCCTAGAATTTCCTTAACAGTTTTGATATAAGCAACTATCGAGTGTTGGTTTATCGATATCGTCTTCTCTGGCTCTGATCCAATCGGATACCTCAGCTCAGGCAGTGCTAGTCTTAATGGTAATGGATCTCCCATCTTGTTTCTATCCTGCGTAAACAAGAAAAATTTTATTTGTCTAAATTAATTAAAATCCAATTTTCAGGAAGGGTTTCCTGAAAAAAAATACAAATCCTTCCCGAAGTCTATACACATGCTTTCACATGAACTAGAATTCTACGAATCATATTAGGTTAAAACGAGCAAGTCTATACACAAGCAAAAAACAGGAGACCAATCTCTCAGAAAGAAAACACACATAAGGTTGAATCTGCAACATACCTTCAAGAGATAGAGCTCTAGAAATGGTTTTTCTCGGAGAATAGAGAGAGCTCGCGTAAAAGATCGAGAGAGAGAGAGAGTTCTGGAGATGGGTTTTCGTCGGAGATCGAGAGATATGGAGATGAGAGAGAGATTCGAGAGGCGGAGACGAGTGAGATTCGAGAAGTTTGAAACGGCGAGAGTGTTGAGACGGCAAGAGTTTTGTTTTTTTTCAATCGAAATGTATTGTTTTGGAAACCTATCCTATATTAATTGGGTTAAGTATGCTTATGTAATATTCTTTAACAGATGATTCTCCTCAGACCAGCGGTTAAACCAAGGCTTTTTATAACTCAAAAGTCTCTCTATCCCCGGGTTCGATATGTGGTGGATTCAAAATCTATTTTAATTCTTTTTTGTGTTACAGTTTGGAGTTAAATAAAATTAAATGTAATCCATAACAGATGATTCTTCTTGGCCTAGTGGCTAAACTCCCACACTATCCAAATACGCAGACTCTCTCCCTCTGGGTTCGATCCTTTGTGGTTCTAAATTTTGTTGTCTGTAAACATCACAATTTTAAGCTTACCATATACATGTCCAATCCTTAGTATATAATCTCATTTCATTCTTTTTTACATTTGAAACACTTAACTTTTTTTCTGGAAACCCATCCAGAAACAATATTTTAACCTTCCAAGATATATGATACCCAAATAAAATACTTGATATCCTTCCAATCTTTCTTATGTAACCAGACGCCAACAACATAACAAAATAAACAGTCATAACTAAAACCGAGTCTTAACTAAAACAAAAAATGTTTTCATGCATCATTCTCATTTCCCAAAGCTCTCATCCACAAATTGGTTGAAGATCTCACAAGACAAGGTTCTCCTTAGCTCCAATGCATTGTCATCATTAATCTTTGTCATGTCTCCTATCTTCAATGACTGGCACTCCAGAATCTTGACAAGAAATATCCCACAGTTGAAAGGATGTTTTGTCTTGGGTAAACCTTGTGCCTGCTCAATCTCAAATGGAATCATCTTCACCTTATCTACCTCATCACCAGAAGATTCCACCAGCAGATTAGAAATCAACACTGTCATATTTAAAAATCAATATCAAGATAGAATCAGTTGAATATTTCAAACCAAGAAACAGATGAATACATCAAATACAGATTGTTTATACATACCTGCCAACTTTTTCACTTGAGGAATATCAATGCTGTTGCTTTCCTTTTGAAAACAATCATATACTGTGATTCTTTTCTTCTTCAAATGAATTTCCATCCCAATCCAGACATTGCTTTTTTTTCCAAGAGTAATCCCATACACAACATCAACATCTTCTCCCCATGTCTTCTCTGGATATACCTTCCCTCTCACAGTATCTTTAAATAAATCGTTGAAAATCTTTTTACCTTTGACCTTTTCTTTCTTGTAAGCCAAATCATCAGAGAGCAAGCAATGCAAGAACTCCATAGGTAGGAAGCACGCCTTTGGAATCTTGTAGTTGTGGAACCAAGCAGCATTCTCATTTCTTCTGCAATTTAGCATTGCAAAGGCTCCATCAATGCTGCTAAAAAAAAGGCAAACATTATCTAATTTGTTACTATATAATTTCCTGAAACTAAACAAATCCTCCTGAATTTTTTTTTTAAAAAAAAGCTCAAGGCAAGAACATATGTAACAAATTACCTCTTTCTTAAGGTCCTTTTTTGCATTTTCCATGCTTTGAAAGAAAGATTTCCTTATCTTATTATCATTGATTGATAGGGACCTGCAGTCGATTAAAGATTCAAAGGAATTACCAAACCTCTTATACATAAATATAAGAATATATAGACAAGGACAGAAACATGCTTACGTTTCATGCATGCCGGGCTTTAATGTCATCCAATTTTGAAGCCTTGAAAGCTTATGTTCCGCAGGAGTTGAAAACGGATCAACTGCAGGTATAATCTCAGGTATTACAGTTAAAGCCGGATTTCTGTCAGACTTGAATGGAGTTTTTGTGTCTCTAGATCGTTTAGGCACCCTCTCGCTCCTTCTTAGGAAAACATTATCCATTCCTGAATTTTGTGATGAGGCAGCAGCTTTCCTTTTCTTATCAGGCTTCACCTTTAATCAAACAATAGACACCAAGCAAAATATTATCAAATTTGTTGCAATCGGAATTTCTGGAAACCATTCCTGAAACTAAAATGTATGTATATCAAACAATTCACGTGAAGTATAATTCTAGTTATGATTTACCTTATCTGCCATCTTCCAGACTCCATCTTTCCATTCTCTATGAATTCGCAAATCTGAATGTTTGAATAGAATAGTTTCCATAGAAGTATAGAGACACACCGAGTATGTGTTATCACCAAGTACCATGCTAATTTGTCCGCTGCTCCAGCCATTGTTGTAGAAGGCTTCTACTTATCCATCATCTCAAAGGATTTTTGGTCACTAGTTGGTGTTGCAGGACGTATTTTGTCAGCCGTGATAGTATCCTGAAGTTTCTGAAGTCTATGTTGGTCTGTGAAGAGTGTCGTGTACTCAACTGTCAGCTCCTCTAGTCCTTCACACAGTTTAAGATCAACAACCTTTCCTGGATACCATATTTCGTCATCAGTAGACAAAATTTCAACCTCTGCGCCTATTTGAAAGTGAGCTAGAAGCCTGCTTACTTCAACCTATTAAAAATGAAGATTCAGTAACATCAGCGGTTTTAATTTTAGTTAGAATAATATTTAAGATCAAATATACTCGATGCATACCTCGTTTTTTTCTGAAAAATCTATAGCACTTGTCTGAAGATGCTCTGTTTGCTGAGTAATAGGCGGCATCTTCGAAACATATGTGGAAACTAGCTCAGTAGTAGGTTCTGTAGTATCCTTGAGATTTTCTTCTGCTTGATTCTGCTCTGATGGTGTCTCATCGGATTGATCTCCCTCACTTGTCTGAAGGTGCTGTGTTTTGCGGAGTAAGAGGCTGTGTCTTCGAAACATCTGTGGAAACTAGCTCAGTAGTAGGTTCTGTAGTATCCTTGAGATATTCTTCCGCTTGATTCTTTCTGCTTGATTGTGAATGCTCTCCTTCACTTGTAGAAAAATATTGGGTCGCAGTTTCTGTCTCACTCTATAAGACAAAAGTAAATGGTAAGAGTTAGTTGAATAGAAAAATATTACCTAAACATTTTAAATATTCTTCTTACCAAAGCATTCTTATTTTCTTCAATAACTAGTGCAATTAGTGAAGACAATGGAGAGGAAGGTCTGTAATGCACAGCATGTGTATCCTCCTGTAATAACAGTAAAATAAAAGAGGTAGTTATGAAGAAGTTTCTACAATTTAAAATTCAAGTTGTACTTATGAAAGACATTTCTATGCTTACCTTTTTATTGTTTGCTGAAATGATCTCAGTCAATGGCTGTGTAGCCTCATACGTTTCCTCTGTTACCGTCTGCAAAAAAAAACAAAAAAAAGTCAGGTAGGGGATCAAAAACACGTACAAAACCTTTCAAACATTACTTGAAATCTCCAAGATTTTTGAACATTTACCTGCTGTTTCTGAATTGGAGTAAAAACTTGAGCCTCAATACTCTTTGGAGATATTGGAGAAGAAGGTGTCTCATTCATTTCCAGTGTTTCTTTTTGCAAAACTTGAGTCTGAGCAGCAGGTGACTCAATCACAATCTGCAAAAAATATCAGGAAAGGCCATCATGAATACATTCAATTATAATTTCTAGAGTAAATATTACCTCATCATCTGGTTTTCCTTCTCCTTGATTAGTTTTGGGTGGCGTTTCATCAGTAGAGGTTTGTGTTTCCCTCTGCCAAAAATTAGAAAGGTCTATATATGTAAATCACCCAAAACTAATTGTAAACTCCAACTGTCATTGAGCATATACCTCTTTTGTCAGATTAGGAGTAAAAACTTGAGTATCAAGGGCAGGCGTGTCATCCGATGGCTCTCTCTCAATCTGTAAAAATTATCACGAAGTCAATCCAGAGTACGTTCTAAAGCTTCCAAACATTAACTTAAAAATCCAAGATTTTTTTTGACCATGTACCTGCTGAGTCTGACTTGGAGTATAAACGGGAGTTTCAATACTCTTTGGAGCTATTGGAGAAGAAGGTGTCTCATTCATTTCTACTGTTTCTTTCTGCAAAACTTGACTCTGACTAGCAGGTGACTCACTTGTTAATTTCTCTCTCACAATCTGCAAAAAAATATCAGGAATGGCCATCATGAATACATTCAACTATAATTTCTAGAATAAATATTACCTCATCATCTGGTTTTCCATCTTGATTAGGATTGGATGGCCTCTCACCGGTAGACGTTTCTGTTTCTTTCTGTCAAAAATCAGAAAAGCCTTTATATGTAAAAAAAAATCACCCAAACTAATTTGTAAACTCCAACTGTGAAAAACAATATCATTGAGCATATACCTCTTTTGTCAGATTAGGAGAGAATACTTGAGTATCAAGGGCAGGAGTTTTCATCATCTGATTCATTCATTTGTCCTGCAAAAATCAAGAATGCATTCTAGAATATGTACAAAAGCTTCCAAATATTACTTCAAAACTCAACAATATTTTATTGGTTACATACCTCATTTGTCAAATTAGGCTGTTGAGACATTGGAGATAAAGGCGTCTCACTCGATGATTGCGTGTAATCCTGCAAAAATCAGGAAGGCATTCAGGATTTTGTACAAGAATTTCCAAATATTTTTCTTAAAAATTTTTGAGCATATACCTCATTTTGTTGAGACTTTGGAGATGCAGCTGATTCAATCATTGTCTCCTGCAAAAATCAGGAATGCATTCAAGAAGTACAAAAGCTTTCCAAATATTACTTCAAAACTCAACAATATTTATTGGTTACATACCTCATGTGTCAAATTAGGGCTGTGTTGAGACATTGGAGATAAAGGTGTCTCACTCGATGGTTGCGTGTGAGACATTGGAGATAAAGGTGTCCCACTGGATCGCTGTTTGTCAAATATTAGGAAGGCATTCAAGAATATGTACAAGATCTTCCAAAAAATACTTGAAAATGCAAATGTAAAAGAAGATGTTTTGAGAATTTACCTTTTGTGTCACGTTAGTGGGAAAAACATTGCTGTTTCCTTCCAACTCTGACACACGAGCTCTAAGATGTATGTTTTCTTCTTCCAGTAATGACATTCGATCCTTCATGCTCTTCAGATTCTCCTCCATTACCGTGATGATCCTGTTCACTTTTTCATTTACTGAATCCTCATCAATCGGAGTAGAAGCTTGGCCAGTCTCCTTATTTGCCATCATTTGAATAAGAGCATCCAATGTGTCAAATGTGTCTACACACCTATTTTCCCAGTCATCGGCTGTAATCTTGTACCCTTTCTTTGTTACATCTTTCACTGTTTCCAACTCGTCACTATATTTGTCTTCAATGGAGATATCATCTTCTGGATCATGAGGAATAGAAGGTAGTATGCAATGGACCTTCAGCTGAGTATTTCAAAAAAAGACCAATGAGAAACATATTAAAAAGAAGAAGCCAAATAAACTGAGAAACATATACTTGGAAAAGCTTACCTTTGTATCAGCTTCAACCTGTAAACCCTATCAAGTGATGGATTCTCTATCTCAGTGTATTTTTCACACAAGTAAGTCGGCCCAGGAACCTCAACTGTTGGTACACACTTACTGAACTTATTCCTTAGCAAAGGAATCGACTCTAGTATCCAAAGAAGGAATACTAGAGGATAACCTTGCAACTCAAATTTGGATTTATTCTCCAAATGATTCGCGACAGCGTTTTGAATTGACTTCAGGAGCACAATGTAAGCCTCTTTTCCCATGGATATGTCATATCCTGTGCATTTTTCGCATATTCCAAAGAAAACTCCCTCCTTTGCTCTTCCGCAATAATATGCTCTCCCAGGATGAGCATTGCGAGGCATATTCTCTCCTCAGAAGCATCTTCTCTTGTGTTTTCTGAGCTGGTCCACCACGTCACTTAACTTATGACTACGCCCCTTTAGCAATTCCCAATTAAATCTCTCGGTTTCCCTTCGTGGTCCTTCTAATGCACCACTACATTTCAAGCCTGTCATCATATGAAATTCTCTTATAGAGAACCTCATTGGCTGCGCACCGAAATGGAACCAGGCTTCATTCTCCTTGACAGAAACGATGCTTC